>NC_135498.1:27414707-27714707 GCF_052857255.1 Amblyomma americanum
AGATATTATGCAGCTGCGAGCGTAGTCGGTGTTCAGCTCCAGCTCGCCTTGGTTAGTGGGCGAGTAGGTCAGCATACGCGCACAACAGCCGAGGATGGAAACGCCCAGCCCGGCGATGATCACGTAAAGTCTCACGGAGTAGTTGAGCATCGCCCTAAGGCACACCAGCATCTGCAGCTCGGCCTCTGAGCTGCCCCCCGCCGCGATTCTGCCGCGCCTGGGCAGGCCGCCTTGTGAGGATGACGCGGCGTTTGACAGGTGTAGTGGCACCCGCAACCGCTGCCAGCCTGCCGGCCCCCTTCCAACCTGTGCTTTCATTACAACGGCACGCTTTCGTGCGTACGTTTTAACGAGAGAATTTGGTGCATCAGCGCTTACTTCCTTGGACGGTTTTCAGCCCCTTCTGTTCCCTATTAGGAGTAAAGCTTGAAGTTTACTTCACTTAGCTACGTTGCCGTGTGCCGCAACTAAATTTTACCTCTTCAGGTCTGGCCTTGCGATCTCCTCACTGTGTCCGTATTGCGCTGAGCCGGAAACAGTAGAGCATTTTCTTCTCTGTTGGCGTCGCTACTCATCGCTAAGGAGCAGACTGTTAGAACTTCACTGACGGAGTATCAGTTTGCGTCTGTCTTCTACGATTGTTCTATCTCTTGGCGCTTCTATGCTTGGACATATGCTTGGACATACTTATGCTATTGTTTGCTCTGGTGTTCAAAATTTTCTTCTAGAAACAAAACGACCACCATCATAGGCTTCTGCACAGCCCTTCCACCCTTTATTGGAGTATTTCGCTTTTGCTATTCATACAGGCTTTTTTTTTCTCCTTCTGTATTGTACTCACTACTTTGCATAAATTTAACCTTGTTAGACCCGCTAACCACTCTCAGCCACCTCTATCACGTAGTCTGAGCTGCCCAATCCTTTAGGTCATCCCATGTTTGCCGCATGCAATTCGCAATACAAGTAGTCACCGCCTGGTTATGACCGATCCCCCTTGTGGGTATGTGCCATTCTGCGAGGCAAACAACAACCGGCGCTGCCATCATAGACGCTCATTCTTCTCTTTCTTCGTCTTTCGTTCTTCAGCAGAGTAGCACAATATTGTTGTCAACGTGCATGTTCTCGGGATGATCTAAAAAGCTTTCTGCTCTGTTATTACGAGAATAAACCTCTGAAGATACTTTTTTTTCGAAAGCAGTTCAGTCAAATTAGTTTCTGACGAGCGAGCTTATGACAGCAACAGCGGCGACAAAGAGAGAGAGGGTTTATTGACTTGAAAGGCAGAGAGGTTGGCCTGAAAGATATCTGGCCTGCTACTCTGCACTGGGGAACGGGAAGTGGAGAAAAAAGAGGGTCACAATGGGGGCTGATGATGATGGGAGGAGGCAGATGAAAAAATACATTAAAAAATGCACACTTTCTAACATCACAAACTCGAGACAAGGTCCGTGTCGCTCAAAAAGCGTGAGAGCGCTCACGTTGAATTTACAGTTCTAAAACTATCTGGCCAAGCGCCAAGGATCAAATCCTCCGAGAGGGGCCCTGTGTACATAGACCTCAAAACAGGTGCAAGCAGAAGTCTTTCACGTGTATATGCTGGGCACGCCACTAAACATGTTCTATAGTCTCTTCCACGCCACGTGTGATACAATCCGGGGATTCCGCTGTTCCTATTAAGTGCAAGTATTTGCGGGTAAGGCGACGTTTAAACGTAATCCATGGATTACGCATGCGATAGGGCGTGGTATTCCGCGAGGAACAGAAAAGGTCATCGCCGATCTAGCCGTTTAAGGCGCATGTGTCGAGTGTCTGGTAGGGCCCAGTACCTAGCCGTCGCACTCGTCACTGATTCCGAAAGGAGACATGTGGTGTTCGGTCTAGAGAAAGGCACAGCTGTACGAAGACCACTGCTCAAGGCGCCCCTTGCCTCAGCGTCGGCGGTCTCATTTACATCGAGTCCGCAGTGTCTGGGGATGCACTGAAACACTATGCGGTGTCATTTTTCCTGAGCAAATGACAGGAGACAAAATATATCAGGAGCCAGAACTTTGTAGGCGGTGTGGCGTAGAAGGCGTCCCAAAATTTGTAGCGGAGGTTTACAGTCAATGAAAATGCACTCCTCCTGAAGTGGCTGAGGTGGCTGGGCATGGTGGCTTCACATGATAGCAAAACGAGACTCCTCTAGTCGAGCCAAAGCTGGTGCGACGGCAGTTTCGAAACCCGGCGCCTCGAAGAAAACGAGTGGCGGCAAGGCACTCGAAAAAGGTCATTTGATTCTCTTCTACGAAGTAGAAACAGGTACGCAGTCACGGCCGGATTGGCGACACGGTCTTTCGGCTGCCGACGTGGGCCACAACGCTATGTTCGGATTAAACCCCGGCGGGGGAGTGCGAAAAAATTGGCGGTGGTTTAGCTCTGGTTAAACCTGGAGTTACGCGATAGCTACAGCTGGCGGGGTGGAACTCGCTCAGTTGAGTTGCAAAGTCAGTCTTTCGCCGCTCCGTTTCGCTGGGCGTTCCTTCTTCATCTTCGTCCCGCTTGAGACGGCGCATGCGCACAGCTGTGGCAGCTCGGTTTTGGAGCAGCTGCTCCGCACCACGTGGCTGGTCACGTGACCAACCACGTGATCAGCCACGCCGCCGGCAGCTGCTCCGCACCACGTGACAGCGCAGCGGTGCCGCCACGCTGAAGGCTCGAAATGCTACCGTGATGTAGCTATCGCTACGAAATAGTGCTCCCACGGCCTCCTGTCGGATTCCTCCGTGGTGGTGGTGAAAAACTTTATATATAAAGTAGAGCAAGCCTTAATTGTTACATCCTACTGATCGGATTGCTCTTGGATGCGTGTCGTGGCCGGAAGGTGGATTCTTTACTTTTGGGCGTAAATGGTTTTCATCAACCGTTCGTTATGCTTCATTCGATGGGTTTTTAATACTTGAGGTTCTCTTTCGGGACCAGTTTTTATTTTATTTTTTTTTTCAGTTGTCGGGCCAGCTTGAACCTTTGGGGCGTTGGGAGACACACAGAACACACTGTTGACTTTCAACTTTAATGGCCAGATGTAAGGGTGAGGAGGAAGAGGGGGCAGTGCGCATGACAAACAGGAAAGCAACAGAGAGCGTAGAAAAGTGCATCTCGACGGGAACACGGAAAGCAGGTGCTAACGAAACGCAGGCAGGTGACCAAAAACAAGTCTCGAAAGCAAAACTAAAAACACCCGAAAACTAAGTCTTGTTCGAAAATACAATGAAAGCGTCATAGAAGCACGGCTAAACAGAGCTAAAAGCTGACTGAAAAGTTGGACAGAAATGGTTTATGGGGTTTAACGTCCCAAAGCGACTCAGGCTATGAGGGACGCCGTGGTGGGGGGCTCCGGAAATTTCGGCCGCCTGGGGTTCGTTGGCGTGCACTGGCATCGCACTGTGCACGGGCCTCTGGAGTTTCGCCTCCATCGAGGTTCGACCGCCGCGGCCGGGATTGGGCCCGCGTCTTTTGGGCCAGCGGCCGGGCGCCGTAACCACTCAGCCACCGCGGCGGCAAGTTGGATAGAAAGGAAACAAAGTAAAAAGTTAAAAACTCAAGGCTTCAACTTAAGAGGAAACGATTGTAGTCGCCAACAGATACACGACTAAACGAGACTAAAAGTTAATTCAGGTGACTGAAATGCATTTAAAACCAAAGGTGAACAAGATTATAAAAGCATTCGGGGCTAAAAGATTTTAAGCCGCCGCCTCATGAGTCGGGCCAAATTTTGTTTGGGAACGCTTTTCCATCGGGAGTGCTATGTATGCGATGCTGACACAGTTCTTTCCTAATAGTTCGAATGCATTACTAGTCCCACTGCGGTAAAAGCCGGTGCGTGTGCGCGCTCGCGCGCTCGCGTGTAGGTGTGTGTGAGAGAGAAAGAGAGAGATTCGCAAATGGCACAGAAAATCACAGCGATGGCAAGAAAAACAGGGTGACCTCTTCAAGGCCGTGCTCACTCACTGTGGGCTTTTTTCCGCCACGATAGCGTCTATGCTCTTCCTTTCGCCTGTCTGTAGGGGATTGTTAATGCGGGCAGAAAGTTTGCGGTGGCGAATCGCAGAACAGTTACTGCATGCGCTTATAGTCATTCTCTCGACTTCCAATCCGGTGCTTTTACGCAGCTGGTCTGAGCAACTCGCTGGTCGGAGACATTGGTGGCCAGAAATGACAGTCGGCGTGTGACGAGCCTGAATCGTCCAAGTCCGCTATAGGGGCTTAAATCGGGTGGATGTTGATGCGCTAGGCGTAACCTGTGCGAAAATTCTTTACGCTGTCATACGCTCTCTGGATTCTATATGGACTGTCAATGAGCCGTCCATTTTTTTTTATGAAGGAAAATGTGCATGCGTGAACAATGGTCGCTCTATGGCAGTGGGAAATGCTGAATGCGGAGGACGTAGCCAAATGTCATCTGGCAGACGATAGTCAGGAATCTGGAGATCGGTGGAAAAGGCGACGGAAGTTTGGCTAAAACGTTTAGGGGCGGAATTAGTCGCTGAAGTCAACGCGGCAGCGAGGAAGGTATACCGATGACCGTTGGGGTGCATGCGAGGGCCCACTATAGAGCTCGGTCCGAGAAAAAAAGAAATGCGGTGGTTAAACCTGGAGTGACGCGATAGCAACAGCTGGTCGAGTGGAACTTGGTCACGTGACCAGCCACGTGATTAGTCACGGCGCTGCACCGCCGGCAGCTGCTCCGCACCACGTGACCAAACACGTGACAGCGTGGCGGCGCAGCCACGCTGAAGGCTCGAAATGCTACCGTAATGTAGCTATCGCCGCGGTGGCTCAGTGTGTGGGCGCTCGACCGCTGATCCGGAGTTCCCGGGTTCGAACCCGACCGCGGCGGCTGCGTTTTTATGGAGGAAAAACGATGGGGCGCCCGTGTGCTGTGCGATGTCAGTGCACGTTGGGGATCCCCAGGTGGTCGAAATTATTCCGGAGCCCTCCACTACGGCACCTCTCTCTTCCTTTCTTCTTTCACTCACTCCTTTATCCCTTTCCTTACGGCACGGTTCAGGTGTCCAACGATATATGAGACAGATACTGCGCCATTTCCTTTCCCCAAAAACCAATTATTATTATTATTATTATACGAAAAATGGGGAGTATTTGATATATATATATATATATATTTATATATATATATATATATATATATATATATATATATATATATATATATATATATATATATATATATATATATCACACCTTGTGCAAAACATACGATTTAGTAACGGAACACGTAACAAGCCTCATAATCCAAAGTTCCCCATTTCATCCTCGGCGAAATTTGCTGCTGATTATTTAACTGCGTAATGGTGCCAAATTTGTAGACAGAGTTAATAAAGAGTCGTTTATTTCAGTGTAAAAATGAAGCTTATTAGCTCCGAGAGCAAGAGAGAGAAGTGCCCAGACAATTCCCGATTGGCTACGCAGCGCATGGTTAGGGGCATAAAGGAGCCAAAAAAGATGAAAGTTGAGTTAGCCGCAACAGTGTCACGTTTCTATGCCATTGGTCCTTCGGAGTTGATAGAAACGAACAACGTCCACAATATTTAAATAGAAATTCATCACGTTCGGAGCAAGGAAACCTAGCTGCAGCGACAAAAGAAGGCAGCAACATTGTTGTCCTTTTTTGTTCTTGTTGTTGTTGTCGTTGTCCTCGGAAATTTAATGCCACGTAATCACTGCAGGTGACTGGCCAAGGCACAGGCGGCAACTGGCGAATGCTCAAAAATGTTTAAAAAATTTTAAAAACAATAATATAGGAAGGCAGACCGGGTGATTACAGTTAACAGAAAACAGGAAGCTGTGAGACTGGTGACCAAAAATTGGAATGGGGCTAAATGTACAGTGTTTAGGATTTTTTGATTAAAGATAAATTTGAAACAATGGTAGCCAGAAGATTGTATTCAGAAAAAAATATGGGATGGCAGCCAGTGCGTGTCTAAAAGGAAACTCTGAATGGTGAAGGGGACATCGCTTTCTTCCCCGTCATCGTGGTTCCACATGACGCGTTCGTCCGTCTGCATGAAGCCGCCTATATCCAGCGCTTAGAACGGCTCTAAGGCGTCGCTTTCGCAGTCGAAAGGCCGTACGTCCGAAACTCACTCTAATAAAACTTTTTAAACAACAAGGGGCTTCCAACCTATTGATCTTGAGGTCTCTTACCATTTATCCTCGACTGCTGGCGAGCATCGGAAAGTTACAAACAATATATACCGGATCTTCTCAAGATCGAAAGAAGCAGCGAACAAAGAAAAAGAAGAAGAAGAATCTGCGGTGATGGCGGCTGCTGCTTCCACCGCCGCTCCCGTTCAGGGCGTCGCTGCCGCCGTGTGGAACGTCCTGGCTCGGCAGCACCACGCGAGGAGGCAGCTTGGACACCGAGCTGCGGACGCAGGTCGACCGCCGGGTGCTTCTCATCAACCGCGCGGGACTTTACGGGACCCGTTGCAGTGGTGCCGGCGTTTCCATCCCGCGCTGCGCGTGTATGCTGGCCTACTCGCCCACCAACCAAGGCAAGATAGAGCGCAACGCCGAAGACGTGCGCAGATACATCACGCCCGGGGCCAAGGGGGACAGCCAGGAGAGGAACAGCGGCGACGCTACGACAACACCCGCTCGGCCTCCACAATGGCCGCATTGACGACGCCCTCGAAAGATGGCAAGGAGCCAGAGGTGGTCTGGGGACGGAAGCCACGCCTACCTGGGCCATAGGACAAGGAGAAAACCAGCTTCATCGTGACAGCGGAAGTGGCAGTCCGGAAGTGAAAACTGTAAAAAGTGCTTGACTTCTATAGCTACGACACCTACTTGTCTCTCAGTGGAGATCTACCCTCCGGCCTTGCACGATCTCTGGTTCCTTGAGTGACCTGTGGAATGAGGGTGCTTCTCTCCGTACAATGTGCGAAAAAGAGACAGGGCCCACAGAGCGTGGCTGCTAAATAAAACTTGCAGTTAAGCGCACAACTCAAATTTTGTTTGAATTCACGCGCTCTGGCAGAGCCGGTTTCATGCTGTTATGTACTGTAGAGTAAATGTACAAGTCTGGAAGAGCAGCCATAGAACCTTCCTGTATAGGTCTTTCTCGTGCAATGTTGCGGCTGCAGTACAATCATCAAACAGAATTAACAGTGATTATATACAATTCACTCGAGGAGCGCAGAATGTGCTCAATAGTGTGAAGGCTTGTCATTTCTGCTCTTTCTCTACGGTCGCCTGAATCTGCACCTAATTAGGTGCTGGAAGGAAGGAGTAACCGCAAAGTGGTATTGGAATAATTTAGCCGGAATTTTAGGCTTAACTTTCGACACAATTGTGAAGTAAATTAACCCTGATCTTAAATGTCACCAACGAATGCACAAAAGCAGAAGTCCAACACTCGTAACAAGGCCCATTTCTCCCTTTTATTCGTTATTCGCAGAGAACCCGCATACATGGCATTATTCTGAGGGATAAAAGGTTTTATGTAACAAATGAGCAGTGATTCGTCCCAGCGCATCACTTCCTTCTCTTGATGGTTCTTACAACGAAAGAATGCTACAAAATATTTGTCCTCGAGCTATATGGTCACACTTTGTAAGGTCTTCGCTACATCCGCGTGGCCCACCCGAAGCCACCGAGGATAGAGCAAAGCACCTGTGCAAGACACCGCGTAATCCCCGTCCCTGTTGCTTCCCCTATACAGTAGTATAGTGGGCTTCTAGGATATCTTACCCAATAGAACCAGTAGCCGGAGACGATTGAAAGATAAAATTTTTGACGTTGCAGAATGCGCCGAAGGTATTATCAGCATGAAATGCGAGAGCGCCTTATTTATGAATATAATTTAAATATCTTGATGGCAGGCACTCTCAAGACTCTGGACAAGCGGCTCTACTAATTAAACTCGCCAAGACGTGCGTTCCGTCGCTGCTTCGGCCCATGGTGATGTCACTTACGTCGCGTGCGACCTAGACCGCATTTGCGTCGCTGGCAACTTTCGAGGGTGGTGCCATTACGGCCTTCGCGGTAACCGAGCGGGTGTTCTCTTGGCACCTCCGCAGCTGCCCTGCTGGTCGGCGACCTTGTTCAGGGATGCTATGTAGCTGCGAGCGTCATCGGTGTTCAGCTCCAGCTTGCCTTGGTCAGTGGGCGAGTAGATCAGCATACGCGCACAACAGCCGAGGATGGAAACGCCCAGCCCGGCGATGATCACGTAAAGTCTCTCGGGGGGTAGTTGGGCATCGCCCGAAGGCACACCAGCATCTGCAGCTCGGCGTATGAGCTGCCTCCCGCCGCGATTCCGCCGGGCCTGGGCCGGCCGCCTTGTGAGGATGACGCGGTGTTTGACAGGAGTAGTGGCACCCGCAAGCGCTGCCAGCCCGCCGACCCCCTTCCAACCTGCGCTTTCATTACGACGGCACGGATTCGTACGTACACTTTATAGAGAGAATTTGGTGCATCAGCGATTACTTCCATGGACGGCTTTCAGCACCTCATGTTCCCCATTAAGAGTAAAGCTTGAAGTTTACTTCAATTGACTAGGTTTCAGAAGAACTTGCTTTTGGGGCTAGTTGGTTCATGATTGAAGTTCTGAAAGGCGCAAGAGACACACACACACAGGAAAAAAGGGGGATGACACAAAGAGGTTTCCGTGTGCCGCAACTAAATTTATACCTCTTCAGGTCCGGTCTTGCGATCTCCCCAATTGTGTCCGTATTGTGCTGAGCCGGAAACAGTAGAGCACTTTCTACTCTGTTGTCGTCGCTGCTCATAGCTAAGGAGGAGACTATTAGAAGTTTTATAATTGTTTTTTTGGAGGGGGGCGGGGAGGGGGAAGGAAACGGCGCATTATCTGTCTCATATATCGTTGGACACCTGAACCGCGCCGTAAGGGAAAGGAAAAAGGAGGGAGTGAAAGAAGAAAGGAAGAAAGAGGTGCCGTAGTGGAGGGCTCCGGAAAAATGTCGGCCACCTGGGGATCTTTAACGTGCACTGAAATAACACAGCACACGGGCGCCTTAGCGTTTTGCCTCCATAAAAACGCATCCGCCGCGGTTGGGTTCGAACACGAGAACTCCGGGTCAGTAGCCGAGCGGCCTAACCACTAAGCCACCGCAGCGGGTACTATTAGAAATTCACTTACAGAATCTCAGTTTGCGTCTGTCTTCTGTGATTGTTCTATCTCTTGGCACTTCTTCTTGGACATACCAATGGGAATGTTTGCTTTGCCTTTCGAAATTTTATTCTATAAACAGAACGCCTACCACCATAAGCTTCTGTAGTGCCCTTCCACTGTTTATTTGGGTATTTACTTCTTCCTATTCTTACATGCTTTTTTTTTCTCCTTCTTTCTTGTACTCACTTCCTTGCATAAATTTAAGCTTGTTAGACCCCCTAACCACACTAAACCACCTCTATAACGTAATCCGAGTTGCCCAATTTTTCAGGTCATCCCATGTTTGCTGAATGCAATTCGCAATACAAGTAGCCACCGACTGGTTATGACCGATCCCCCTTGAGGGCATGTGCCATTTTGCGAGGCAAACAACAACCGGCGCTGCAATTTTTTCCTGTTGGGGAAATTTGCTGTTGATGATTTAACTGCGTATATAATGTGTGCCAAATTTGTAGACAAAGTTAATAAAGAGTCGTTTATTTCAATGAAAAAATGAAGCTTTGCTCCGAGAGCAAGAGAGAGAAGTGCCCATACAATTTGCGATTGGCTAAGCAGCGCATGGGTAGGGCATAAAGGAGCGAAAAAGAAAAGAGAAGGTTGAGTTTGCCGCGGCAATGTCACGTGTTCTGTGCCATTGGCCCTTCGGCGTCGATATAAACGAACAACGTCCACAATATTTAAATAGACATTCATCACGTTCGGCGCAAGGAAACCTAGCTGCAGCGACAAAAGAATCCAGCAACATTGTTGTCCTTTTTTGTTCTTGTTGTTGTTTCGCTGTC
The DNA here is from genome assembly GCF_052857255.1 of Amblyomma americanum. Classification (NCBI taxonomy): domain Eukaryota; kingdom Metazoa; phylum Arthropoda; class Arachnida; order Ixodida; family Ixodidae; genus Amblyomma; species Amblyomma americanum. The sequence goes on from NC_135498.1 coordinate 27,424,686, forward strand.
CTCGGAAATTCAATGCCACGTAATCACTGCGGGTGACTGGAAAAGGCACAGGCGGCAACTGGCGGATGCTCCAAAATGTTTGTAAAATTTTAAGAACAATAATATAGGAAGGCAGACCGGGTGATTACAGTTAACAGGAAACAGGAAGCTGTGAGACTGGTGACCAAAAATCGGAATGGGGCTAAATGTGCAGTGTTTAGGATGTTTTGATTAAAGATGAATTTGAAACAATGGTAGCCAGAAGATTGTATTCAGAAAAAAATATGGTATGGCAGCCAGTGCGTGTCTAAAAGGAAACTCTGAATGGCGAAGGGGACATCGCTTTCTTCCCCGTCATCGTGGTTACACATGACGCGTCCGTCCGTCTGCATGAAGCCGCCTATATCCAGCGCTTAGTAAGCCGCTAAGACGTAGCTCTCGCAGTCGAAAGGCCGTACGTCCGAAACTCACTTCAACAAAGCTTTTTAAACAGCAGGGGGCTTCCAACCTATTGATCTTGTGGCTCCTGACCATTTACCCTCGACTGCTGGCGAGCATCGTCACGTTGCACACAATATCGGCCTCATATTCTCAAGACCGAAAGAATCAATGAACGAGGAGAAAGAAGATGAAGAAGAATCTGCGGTGATGGCGGCTGCTACTTCCACCGCAGCTCCCGTTCAGGGCGTCGTTGCCGCCCGGTGGAACGTCCTGGCTCGGAAGCACCACGCGAGGAGGAAGCTTGGACACCGAGCTGCGGACGCAGGTCGACCGCCGTGTGCTTCTCATCAACCGCGCGGGACTTTACGGGACCGTTGCAGTGGTGAAGGCGTTTCCATCCCGGGCTGCGCGTTTATGCTGGCCTACTCGCCCACCAACCAAGGCAAGCTGGAGCGCCCCGCCGAAGACGTGCGCAGATACATCACGCCCGGGGCCAAGGGGGACAGCCAGGAGAGGAACAGCGGCGACGCTACGACAACACCCGCTCGGCCTCCACAATGCCTCATTGACCACGCCCTCAAAAGATGGCAAGGAACCAGAGGTGGTCTGGGGACGGAAGCCACGCCTACCTGGGCCATAGGACAAGGCGAAGACCAGCTTCAACATGGCAGCGGACGTTAGTCCGGAAGTGAGAACTTTACAAAAAGTGCTTGACTTCTGCAGCCACCACATCGTCTTGTCCGTCCGTAGACATCTACCATCTGGCCTTCCACGATCTGGGGTGCCTTGAGTGACTTGTGGAATAAAGGTGCTTCTCTCCGTACAATGTGCGAAAAAAAGACAGGGCCCACAGAGCGTGGCTGATAATAAAAACTTGCAATTACGGGCACAGCTCAAATTTTGTTTGATTTCACGCGCTCTGGTAGAGCCGGTTTCAGGCTCCTGTGCACTGTAGAGTAAATGTATACGCCTGGAATAGGAGCCCAAGATCCTTCCGGTATAGTTCCTTCTTGTGCAAAGTCGCACCGCAGTACAGTTATTAAACAGAATTAACAGTCATTATCTACAATTCGCTCGAGGAGCACTGAATGTGCTCATTAGAATGAACAGGGTGAGTTGTTGGGCTAGTTGGTGTTCGGATTTTCCAGGCATATTTTTAGCGCAAAGGACGGGACGAGAACAGACAAGACGAGCACGGGCGCTACTGACAACTGCTTTATTGAAGAAAGATCGAGGCATATAAATACATATCTGGCCTGCGCCAGCGCTACCTAACAAGGAACTTGGAATCACAGCAGATGACGCGATAGGAAATTGATCTCAGCATTATACAAAACGACAGACGTGTCACTAACGCAGGAAAGGGGGTCAGAACTGCGTTAGTGACACGTCTGTCGTTTTGTATAATGCTGAGATCAATTTCCTATCGCGTCATCTGCTGTGATTCCAAGTTCCTTGTTAGGTAGCGCTGGCGCAGGCCAGATATGTATTTATATGCCTCGATCTTTCTTCAATAAAGCAGTTGTCAGTAGCGCCCGTGCTCGTCTTGTCTGTTCTCGTCCCGTCCTTTGCGCTAAAAATATGCCTGGAAAATCATTAGAATGAAGGCTGGTCATTTCTGCGCTACCTCTACCGACACTTGAATCTGCCTCTAATTAGGGTCAGGAGGCAAGGAGCATCCGTAAAGGGGTATTAAAATAATTTAGCGGAAATTTTAGGCTTAACTTTCGACACAATTCTGAAGTAAACTAACCGTGAACTTAAGTGTCAGCAACGGATGCACAAAAGCAAAAGTCCAACCCTCATAGCACAGCCCATTTCTCCATTTTATTCGTTATTCGGAGAGAACCCGCATATATGGCATCATTCTAAGAGATAAAAAGTTTTATAAAGCAAATGAGCGGTGCTTCGTCCCACCGCATCACTTCCTTTCCTTGATGGTTCGAACAAATAAAGAATGCTGCAAAGTATCTGTAATCGAGCTATATGATGAAACTTTGTAAGTGTTTCGCTGCATCCCCGTGGCCCTCACGACAACGCCGACGGTAGAGGAAAGCACCTGTCCGTGACTCCGCGTAATCAGCTTCCCCGTAGCTTCCCCTCTACATTAGTATAGTGGGCTTCTAGGATATCTTACCCTATAGGACTAGCAGCCGGAGAGGAGAGAAAAATAAAATTTTTGACTCTACAAAATGCGGTGAAGGCATCATCAGCATGAAATACGATAGCGTCTTATTTAGGAATTTAATGTAAATGTCTTATTGACAAGCGGCTCTACCAATTAACCCCGCCAAGACGTGCGTGCCGTCGCTGCTTCGTCCCATCGTGATATCACTTACGTCGCGTGCGACCAAGTCCACGTTTGCTTCGCTGGCATCTTTCGAGGGTGGTGTCGTTATAGCGTTCGCGGTAACCGAGCGGGTGTTGTCTTGGCACCTCCGCAGCTCCCCTGCTGGTCGGCGACTTTGTTCAAGGATGCTATGCAGCTGCGAGCGTCGTCGGTGTTCAGCTCCAGCTCGCCTTGGTCAGTGGTCGAGTAGGTCAGCACACGCGCACAACAGCCCAGGATGGAAACGCCCAGCCCGGCGATGTTCACGTAAAGTCTCGCGCGGTAGTTGAGCATCGCCAGAAGGAACACCAGCATCTGCAGCTCGGCGTCTGAGCTGCCTCTCGCCGCGATTCCGCCGGGCCTGGGTCGGCCTCCTTGTGAGTATGACGTGGTGTTTGACAGCGGTAGTGGCACCCTAAACAGCTGCCAGCCCGCCGACACCCTTCCAACCTGTGCTTTCATTGCGACGGCACGGTTTCGTACGTACACTTTAATGAGAGAATTTGGCGCATCAGCGCTTACTTCCTTGGACGGTTTTCAGCACCTCATTTTCCCTATTAGGAGTAAAGCTAGAAGTTTACTTAATTTGATTACGTTGCCGTGTGCCGCAACTAAATTTTTACCTCTACAGGTCTGCTCTTGCTATCTCCCCATTGTGTTCGTATTGTGCTGAGCCGGAAACAGTAGAACACTTTCTTTTCTAATCTCGTCGCTACTCATCGCTAAGGAGGAGACTGTTAGAAGTTCACTTACAGAATCTCAGTTTGCGTCTGTCTTCTCCGATTCTTCTATCTCTTGGCGCTTCTATGCCGCGACATACCAAAGGGAATGTTTGATTTGCCTTTCAGAATCTTCTTCTAGAAACAAAACGCCTATCATCGTACCGTTTTTTTAATCTCCTTTCAACCTTTATTGCGGTGTTTCATTTTTGGCTATTCATACAGGCTTTTTTCTCCTTCTTTCTTGTACTCACTCCCTTGCATAAATTTAAGCTTGTTAGACCTTCTAACCACCCTCAACCACCTTTATCACGTAATCTGAGTTGCCCAATTTTTAGGTCATCCCATGTTTGCCGCATGCAATTCGCAATACAAGTAGTCACCGCCTGGTTATGACCGATCCTCCTTGTGGGTATGTGCCATTCTGCGAGGCAAACAACAACCGGGGCGCTGCCATCATAGACGCTCATTCTTCTCTTTCTTCGTCTTTCGTTCTTGAGCAGAGTAGCACAATATTGTTGTCAACGTGCATGTTCTCGGGATGATCTAAATGTTTCTCCTCTGCTTTCACGAGAATAAATCACTGAAGATACTTTTTTTTCGAAAGCAGTTCAGTCAAATTTATTTTTGACGAGCGAGCTTATGAAAGCATGAGCGGTGACAAAGACACAGAGTTGCTTACATAACAGCCAACGGTACCTGCCTTGAACAAAACTTTATTTCTTTTGAGTCCTCTCTTTCTATATTGTTTTTTTCCGGATTTTATGCATATATCTGGTCACGCCTTTGTTGTATTTTAGTCTTTTTCTATTTTTACCATGGGCGACTAATAGTGCCAGTCGAAAGGGCTTTCTTCGTACCGATTGACGAATGTGCTGTTTCAGCATGCGCTCAATAGCACTAAAAACGTGTTTCATAATCGAATCGCTGGAACTCATTTCAATTGCCGGGAGCGGACGGAGACTGGCGTGACCTTGGCGCCACTAGTGAGGTCTACGGGCGCCAATATATGATGCAGCATCAGTAGTACTGCTGTGAATGCCAGGCTTGTCTCCCAACTGTTCGCAGGCTGTGAGCAGTCTTGTAAATTCAAGAACCCTTTTATTAAACCACTCGAAACGATGTCGAGTTGAAAAAGAGGAATAAATGTGTTTTCTCCGCTTAGCCGCGGCTTACAGTTCAAACCGCCCACCCGACTCCGTGATATCGAGCGCTTCGGAGCTCACAGAGACCAATCTGGGCAGAGCTCTTTGGCAACAACAAAGGAACAACACAGGATGAAACAAAGGCATTTATTGCTGCAGCAACAATTGCGCCGGATCGCGCAAGACACTCTGAAGGATCGAGGTCGTCCGACTCAGCAGCAAAGTGACGAGCGCATGTTCGCCTATGCTGGGGCAGGGAAGAAGCTCCGAGGCCGGACGGGACGAGCTCCATCGTGGGAAATATTCCCATAAGGCCTCGCCACGCTGGCGGAAAGCGATCGCTGCGCCGTAACGTTCGCACGCGATGAGTTCAAGAGGCCGAAGGAAGAGATAGCTTTCTAGCTCGCGCGCGCAGTGTCGCTGCGACACAGGCCCCTGTTAGTTAAGGTAACTATACTCCGTTTCACGCATAGCAGGCAACGCCGTGGAGGCTGCGGAAGCAGTGCGTCTGCGAACCCATATTACTCCGCCAAGTATCATTCGTCCTTCTCGAAAACTCAGAGAGTGTTTGAACGAAAATAAAGAGCAGTATAAAACGAAGTGGAAGCACCGAAAATTACGGTCCAAGCAGTAAGACGCTGAGGACTTGCGCCCTCCGCTTATAATTTTCAATGAGTGTGAACCACTCGAGTGCAAAGTCACAGTCGTAGTCAAGTGGAAATAAAAAAGCAAAGTGTTAATTTCAACTGATTACCAAAAAAAAGGGGGGGGGGATGAATAAAGCCTTCAGCACAGCAGCCAATGCGATTCCGATATGAAATAAAGAAACATGAAGGAAAGCTGAGCTGCTCGTAAGCTTGGTGGCTTCACACGATAGCAAAACGAGACTGCTCTAGCCGAGCCCGGACTGGTGCGACGGCAGTATCGAAACCCTGCACCTCAAAGAAAAAAAGTGGCGGCAAGGGACTCGAAAATGGTCATTTGATTCCCCTGTACGAAAAATGGGGCGCATTTGAGAGAGGTATGAATCACACCTGTGCAAAACATATGATTTAGTAACGGAATACGTAACAAGCCTCATAATCCAAACTTCCCCGTTTCATCCTCGGCGAAATTTCCTGTTGATTGTTTAACTGCGTATTGGTGCAAAATTTGTAGACAAAGTTAATAAATAGTCGATTATATCTGTAAAAAAATGAAGCTTTGATCCGAGAGCAAGAAAGACAAGTGCCCAGACAATTCCCGATTGGCTACGCTGAGGATGGATAGGGGCATAAAGGAGACAAAAAAGATGAGAGAAAGTTGAGTTCGCCGCGGCAGTGTCACGTTTCTATGCCATTGGTGCTTCGGATTCGATAGAAACGAACAACGTCCACAATATTTAAATAGAAATTCGTCACGTTCGGTGCAAGGAAACCTAGCTGCAGCGAAAAAAGAAGCCAGAAACTTTGTTCTTTTTGTTGTTGTGGCAGTCTTTGTCCTCGGAAATTTAATGTCACGTACACACTGCGGGAGACTGGTCAAGGCTCAGCCAGCAACTTACAGATGCTCAAAAATGTTTTTAATATTTTAAAAATAATAATATAGGAAGGCAGATCGGGTGATTACAGTTAACAATAAACAGGAAGCTCTGAGACTGGTGACTAAACATTGGAATGGCGCTAAATGTGCAGTGTTTAGGATGTTTTGATTAAAGATGAATTTTGAACATTGGGGGCCAGAAGATTGAATTTACAAAAAAATGTAGGATGGCAGCCAGTGCGTGTCTAAAAGGAAACTCTTAATGGTGAAGGGGACATCGCTTTCTGCCCCGTCATCGTGGTTCCACATGACGCGTTCGTCCGTCTGCATGAAGCCGCCAATATCCAGCGCTTATTATGGTGCTATGGCGCCTCGCTCGCACTCGAAAGGCCGTACTTCCTAAACTCACTTTAACGAAACTTTTTATACAGCAGGGGGCTTCCAACCTATTGATCTCCTGGTTTCTGACCATTTACCCTCGACTGTTGCCGAGCACCGTCACGTTGCACATAATATCGACCTCATCTTCTCAAGACCGAAAGAAGCAACGAACGAAGAGAAAGAAGAAGAAGAAGAATCTGCGGTGATGGCGGCTGCTGCTTCCACCGCAGCTCCCATTCAGGGCGTCGCTGCCGGCCGGGCGAACGTCCTGGCTCGACGGCACCACGCGAGGAGGCAGCTTGAACACCGAGCTGCGGACGCAGGTCGACCGCCGGGCGCTTCTCATCAACCGCGCAGGACTTTACGGGACCGTTGCAGTGGTGCAGGCATTTCCATCCCGCGCTGCGCGTGTATGCTGGCCTACTCGCCCACCAACCAAGGCAAGATGGAGCGCCACGCCGAAGACAAGCGCAGATACATCACGACCGCGGTCAAGATGGACAGCCACGAAACAGCAGCAGTGCTACGAGAACACCCGCTCGGCCTCCACATTGGCCGCATTGACGACGCCCTGGAAAGATGGTAACGAACAAAAGGTGGACTGGGGACGAAAGCCACGCCTACCTGGGCCAGTGGACAAGGCGAAAACCAGCTTCATCGTGGCAGCGGAAGTGGCAGTCCGGAAGTGAAAACTGTAAAAAGTGCTTGACTTCTAGAGCTACCACAACGTCTTGTCCGTCCGTAGAGATCTACCCTCTGGCCTTCCACGATCTGCTGTGCCTTGAGTGACTTGTGGTGTGAGGGTGCTTCTCTCCGTACAATGTGCGAAAAAAAGACAGGACCCAAAGAGCGTGGCTGATAATAAAATCTTAGTTACGCGCACAGCTCAAGTTTTGTCTCAATTCACGCGCTCTGGTAGAGCCGATTTCAGGCTCTGTGTACTGTAGAGTAAATGTACACGTCTGGAAGAGCAGCCCTAGTACCTCTCTGTATCGTTCCTTCTCTTGCAATGTTGCGCCTGCAGAACAATCATTAAACAGAATTAACAGTCATTGCCTACAAATGACTGCAGTAGCGCAGAATGTGCTCATTAGTGTGAAGGCTGGTCATTTCTGCGCTACCTGTACAGACATTTGAACCTGCCTCTAATTATGGTCTGGAGGCAAGGAGCATCCGTAAAGTGGTATTAGAATAATTTAGCGGAAATTTAGACTTAACTTTCGAGACAATTGTGAAGTAAATTAACCGGGATCCTAAATGTCAGCAACGGATGCACAAAAACAGAAGTACAACCCTCATAACATGGCCCATTTCTCTGTTTTATGATTTATTGGGAGAGAACCCGCATATATGGCATTATTCTGAGGGTTAAAAGGTTTTACAAAACAAATGAGCAGTGCTTCGACCCACCACATCACTTCCTTCCCTTGATGGTTCGTACAAATGAAGAATGCCGCAAAGTATTTGTCCTCGAGCTTTATGGTGGCACTTTGTAAGCGTTTCGCTACATCCGCATGGTCCACCCGACCACACCGAGGGTAGAGCAAAAACCACCCTTACGTGACCCTGCGCAATCTCCTTCCCCGTAGCTTCCCCTCTACATTAGTATACTGGGCTTCTAGGATATTTTGCCCTACAGGACCAGCAGCCGGAGAGGAGGGAAAGATAAAATCTTTCAAGCTACAAAATTCGGTGAAGGCATCATCAGCATGAAAGACGAGAGCGTCTTATTTATGAATATAATGTAAATATCTTGATGAGAGGCCGTCTCAGGGACCCCGGACAAACGGCTCTACCAATTCAACTCGCCAAGACATGCGTGCCGTCGCTGCTTCGGTCCATGGTGATATCACTGCGTGCGACCTAGTACGCGTTTGCTTCGCTGGCATCTTTCGAGGGTGGTGTCGTTACGGCGTTCGCGGTAACCGAGCGGGTGTTGTCTTTGCACCTCCGCAGCTACCCTGCAGGTCGGCGACCTTGTTCAGGGATGCGAGCGTCGTCGGTGATCAGCTCCAGCTTGCCTTCGTTAGTGGGTGAGTAGGTCAGCATACGCGCACAACAGCCGAGGATGGAAACTCCCAGTCCGGCGATGATCACGTAAAGTCTCGTGGTGTAGTTGAGCATCGCCCTAAGGCACACCAGCATCTGCAGCTTGGTGTCTGAGCTGCCTCCCGCTGCGATTCCGCCGGGCCTGGCCCGGCCGCCTTGTGAGGATGACGCGGTGTTTGACAGGGGTAGTGGCACCCGCGATCGCTGCCAGCCCACTGACCCCCTTCCAACCTGTGCTTTCATTACGACGGCACGGTTTCGTACGTACACTTTAATGAGAGAATTTGGCGCATCAGCGATTACTTCCTTAGACGGTTTTCAGCACCTTCTGTTCCCTAATACGAGTAAAGCTTGAAGTTAACTTCACTTGGCTACTTTGCCGAGTGCCGCAACTAAATTTATATCTCTTCAGGTCTGGCCTTGCGATCTCCTCACTGTGTCCGTATTGCGCTGAGCCGGAAACAGTAGAGCATTTTCTTCTGTGTTGGCGTCGCTACACATCGCTAAGGAGGAGACTGTTAGAAGATCACTTACAGGGTCTCAGTTTGCGTCTGTCTTCTACGATTGTTCTACCTCTTGGTGCTTCTATGCTTGGTCATATGCTTGGACATACTAATGCTATTGTTTGCTCTGGTGTTCCAGATTTTCTTCTTGAAATAAAACGCCCGCCATCACAGGCTTCTGTACAGCCCTTCCACCCTTTATTGGAGTATTTCGTTTTTGCTATTCATACAGGCTTTTTTTTTCGCCTTCTGCATTGTACTCGCTACCTTGTATAAATTTAAGCTTGTTAGACCCCCTAACCACCCTCAACCACCTTTATCACGTAATCTGAGTTGCCAAATTTTTCAGGTCATCCTATGTTTGCCGCATGCAATTTGCAATACAAGTAGTCACCGCCTGGTTATGACCAATCTTCCTTGTGGGTATGTGCGATTTTGCGAGGCAAACAACAACCGACGCTGCCATTATAGACGTTCGTTCTTCTCCTTCTTCGTCTTTCGTTCTTGAGCAGAGCAACACAATATTGTTGTCAACGTGCATGTTCTCGGTATCATCTAAAGGTTTCTGGTCTGTTATTACGAAATAAATCATTGAAGATACTTTTTTTCGAAAGCAGTTCAGTCAAATTAATTTTTGATGAGCGAGCTTATGACAGCAAGAGCGGCGACTAGAGACAAGGAGTTGCTTACATAACAGCAAACAGTACTTGCGTTGTACAAAACTGTACTCCTTTTGAGTCTTGCCCTTCTACATTGTTTTCTTTTCCTAATTTTATGCATATATCTGGTTACGCCTTTGTTGTATTTTCAGTCTTTATATTTTTACTATGGGCGACTAATCGTGCCAGTCGAAAGGGCAGTCAACGTCCCGATTGACGAATATGCGGTTGGAGTATGCGCTCAATATAAATAAAAACGTGTTCCATAATCGTATCGCTGGAACTCAGTTCAATTGCCGGGAGCGGACGGACACTGGCGTGATCTTGGTGCCACTAGTGAGGTCAACGGGCCCCAATATATGATGCCGCATCAGTAGTACTGCTGTGAATGCGGGGCATGTCTCCAAACTGTTTGCAGGCTGTGAGCAGTCTCGTAAATTCAAGAGCCCTTTTATTAAACCGTTAGAAACGATGTCAAGTTGAAATAGAGGGATAAATGTGTTTTCTCCGCTTAGCCGCGGCTTACAGTTCAAACCGCCCACCCGATTCCGTGATTGCGAGCGCTTCGGAGCTCACACTGTCCTCAGTGGGCGGAGCTCTTTGGCAACAACGGAACAACACAGGCTGAAACAGAAACGTATTTGTTGCTGCAACAACATTGCGCCGGCTCGCGACAAGACACGCTGAAGAATCAAGGTCGTCCGACTCAGCAGCAAAGTGACGAGCGCATGTTCGACTATGCTGGGGCAGGGAAGAAGCTCCGAGGCCGGACGGGACGAGCTCCATCGTGAGAAATATTCACATAAGGCCTCGCCACGCTGGCGGAAAGCGATCGCTGCGCCGTAACGATCGCACGCGACGAGTTCAAGAGGCCGAAGGAAGAGATAGCTGTCTCGCTCGCGGGCGCAGTGTCTCTGCGACACATCCCGTTATTAGTTAAGGTAACTATACTCCATTTCACGCATAGTAGGCAACGCAGTGGAGGCCGTGGAAGTAGTGCGTCTGCGAACCCGTATTACTCCGCCTAGTATCATTCGTCCTTCTCGAAAACTCAGTGAGTGTTTGAAGGAAAACAAAGAGCAGTATAAAACGAAGTGGTACGTAGCACTGAAAATTGAGGTCCCAGCAGTCAGACGCTGAGGACTTGCGCCCTCCGCTTATAATTTTGAATGAGTGTGAACCACTCGAGTGCACAGTCACAGTCGCAGTCAAGTGGGCATATTAAAGCGAAGTGCTAATTTCAACTGATTACCAAAAAAAAGGGGGGAATGAATAAAGCCTTCAGCACAGCAGCCAATGCGATTCCGATATGAAATGTTGAAAGATGAAGGAAAGCTCAGCTTCTCGTAAGCATGGTGGCTTCACATGACAGCAAAACGAGACTCCTCCAGCCGAGCCCAGACTTGTGCGACGGCAGTTTCGAAACCCGCCACCTCGAAGAAAAGGAGTGGCGGCAACGGACTCGAAAAAATTCATTTGAATCTCTTGTACGAAAAATGGGGCGCATTTTAGGTAGGTGTAAATCACACCTGTGCAAAGCATACGATTTAGTAACGGAACACATAACGAACCCCATAAGCCAAACTTTCCCATTTCATACTCGGCAAAATTTGCTGTTGATGATTTAACTGCGTATTGGTGCCAAATTTGTAGACAAAGTTAATAAAGAGTTGTTTATTTGAGTGAAAAAATGAAGCTTTCCTCCGAGATCAAGAGAGAGAAGTGCCCAGACAATTCGCGATTGGCTACGCAGCGCATGGGTAGGGGCAGAAAGGAGCCAGAAAGAAGAGAGAAAGTTGAGTTTGCCGCGGCAGTGTCACGTGTTCTGTGCCATTGGCCCTTCGACGTCGATATAAACGAACAACGTCCACAACATTAAAATAGACATTCATCACGTTCGGCGGAAGGAAACCTAGCTGCAGCGACAAAAGAAGCCAGCAACTTTGTTGTTGTTTGTTGTTGTTGTAGTCATTGTCCTCGGAAATTTAATGCCGCGTACTCACTGCGGGGGACTGGCCAAGGCACGTGCGGCAACTGTCAGATGCTCAAAAACGTTTTTAAAATTTTAAAAATAATATATGAAGGCAGGCCGGGTGATTACATTTAACAAGAAACAGGAAGCCGAGAGACTGGTGACTAAAACTTCGAATGGGGCTAAATGTGCAGTGTTTAAGATGCTTTGATTAAAGATAAATTTTGAACATTCGTAGCCAGAAGAATAAATTCAGAAAAAAATATGGGATGGCAGCCAGTGCGTGTTTAAAAGGAAACTCTGAATGGTCAACAGGACATTGCTTTCTTCTCCGTCATCGTGGTTCTGCACGACGCGTTCGTCCGTCTGCGTGAAGCCGCCAATATCCAGCGCTTAGTAAGCCGCTAAGGCGTTGCTCTCGCAGTCGAAAGGCCGTACGTCCGAAACTCACTTTAACGAGCCTTTTTAAACAACAAAGGGCTTTTAACTTATTGATCTCCTGGTTTCTGACCATTTACCCTCGACTGCTGGCGAGCATCGGCACGTTGCTCACAATATCCACCTCATCTTCTCAAGAAGGCAGGAGTTCCTCACAGTTCTCTTCAGGACATTGTTTTCCCGCCCGGGAGCCAGTCGAGTAGAAGGGATGCTTCTCGCCTTCTTCTACTTTACCTGCAGGACACGGAATTGGCCTCCACATGGTGACCTCAGGAGTGTCTATTTGGGTTTTTGCGGACAGTGTTTCTGTGATTTCTAGTTAAGTGTCGCTACGGTGGAGCAATTGCCGGCAGCATCTGCAAGGCTAATCCCACCGGTAGTTTACAACCACTCAACTCAACTCTCAAGACCGAAAGAAGCAACGAACGAAGAAGAAGAAGAAGAAGAAGAAGAAGAAGAAGAAGAAGAAGAAGAAGAAGAAGAAGAAGAAGAAGAAGAAGAAGAAGAAGAAGAAGAAGAAGAAGAAGAAGAAGAAGAAGAAGAAGAAGAAGAAGAAGAAGAAGAAGAAGAAGAAGAAGAAGAAGAAGAAGAAGAAGAAGAAGAAGAATCTGCGGTTTACTTGACGAGAAGAAGAAGAAGAAGAATCTGCGGTGATGGCGGCTGCTGCTTCCACCGCAGCTCCCATTCTGGACGTCGCTGCCGCCCGGTGGAACGTCCTGGCTCGGAAGCACCACGTGAGGAGGCAGCTTGGACATCGAGCTGCAGACGCAGGTCGACCGCCGGGTGCTTCTCATCAACCGCGCGGGACTTTACGGGACCGTTGCAGTGGTGAAGGCGTTTCCATCCCGCGCTGCGCGTGTATGCTGGCCTACTCGCCCACCAACCAAGGCAAGCTGGAGCACAAATCCGAAGACGTGCGCAGATACATCACGCCCGGGGCCAAGGGGGACAGCCAGGAGAGGAACAGCGGCGACGCTACGACAACACCCGCTCGGCCTCCACAATGCCTCATTGACGACGCCCTCGAAAGATGGCAAGGAGCCAGAGGTGGACTGGGGACGGAAGCCGCGCCTACCTGGGCCATAGGACAAGGCGAAGACCAGCATCATCGTGGCAGCGAACGTTAGTCCGGAGGTGAGAACTTTGCAAAAAGTGGTTGAGTTCTACAGCTACCACATCGTCTTGTCCATCCGTCTGGCCATCCACGCACTGGGGTGCCTTGAGTGACTTTTCGCAAGAGGGTGCTTCTCTCCGTACAATGTGCGAAAAAAAGACAGGGACCACAGAGCGTGGCTGCTAAATAAAACTTGCAGTTACGCGCACAGCTCAAGTTTTCTTTGAATTCACGCGCTCTGGTAGAGCCGGTTTCATGCTCCTATGTACTGTAGAGTAAATGTACACGTCTGGAAGAGCAGCCCTAGAGCCTCCCTGTATAGGCCTTTCTTGTGCAATGTTGCGACTGCAGTACAATCATAAAACACAATTAACAGTCATTATATACAATTCACTCGAGGAGCGCAGAATGTGCTCATTAGTGTGAAGGCTGGTCATTTCTGCGCTTCCTCTACGGACACTTGAATCTGCCTCTAATTAGGTGCTGCAGGCAAGGAGTATCCGTCAAGTCGTATTCGAATAATTTAGCGGAAATTTGAGGCTTAACTTTCGACACAATTGTGAAGTAAATTAACCGGTCTCTTAAATGTCAGCAACGGATGCACAAAAGCAGCAGTCTATCGCTAATAAGTCGGCCCATTGGTCCTTTTTATTCTGCATTCGAAAAGAAACACGCATAAATGGCATTATTGTGAGGGGAAAAAAGTTTTATAACTGTTTCGGGTCACAAGATCACTTACATTCCTTGGCGGTTCGTACAAAAAAAAAAGAATGCTAAAAAATGTATATGTTCGCACTTTGTAAGTGGGTGTACTCCGACAGTAAAGAAGGAAGAGCGAGGTACCTGTGCGCGACTCCGTGTAATCCCCTCCATGTAGTTTTGGCTGTGCATACCCTCAACACTATTACAGGGGGGTTCTAAAGCAATTTAAGCCTGTAGGATCATCAGCCAGAGAGGGGAGAAAGATAAAATTTTGACGCCACGAAATGCAGTGAAGACGCCATCATTATGAAGACGAGAGCGTTTATATTACGATTTTATGAGCAATATGTTGATGATTGGCAGCCTCATACAGCTTGCACAAGCGGCTCTGCTTATCAAGATCGCCAAGACATGTACTGAGCAATAAATGTTCTGGATTCATGATGAAGACCAGTACATGCAGGGCTACAGCTAAAGCTCCAAAGAAAGGATTATCATGAAGGAGAAAGACGACTCCAACGCAGGGGAGGCAAGTAGCAGTTCTGTGAGTGACACAAAGGGCGATCGAAGTTGTCATAAACAACTTCAATGCTAAAAAAAGCAGCAGTGTTTTGCGGATGATGGCGTGCACACTACCAGAATGTCATTGCCTACATGCATTTAATTATTTGAGGCTTAGTTCACCTCAGGATGCATCGAAGTAGTGTCGAAAATTATTTCAGTTTTCTCTCTGCATCGATGGACTAAAGGAAATGCCTTGATTCAAGCCCTATTTGTCGGCTTTTCTCGTTGTAAAATCTGGCATGACTGTCACGACATTCTGGCATGATTGCCAGTAATTGCAGTTAAAATCATTTTGTCTGTTGAAAACACTGGAAATGTTCAGTCTATCGCCTGTCTACCTTATCTCCAAGAACTTTACTGAGCATAAAATGCTCGGCAGGACGAGCCTACACAGCATTGCCGTCGACCTCGCGCAGTTCATAGGTAAATGGCATGAGAAAAATGCAATAAATGTTTCGAACGGAGTCAATAAATGTACTCTTGAATATAAGAGACTGCTCGCATTCTGAAAACTGTATCAAGTCTGGCATTTACTGCAATACTACTGTTAACGCATCACATATTGGCTCTCGACGAACTCACTTGTGACACTAATATCACGCCATTCTCCGTCTACTCCGAGGAGATTATTTACATGGACGCATATTGAGCGTCAACGACACGATTGTAGCACGCGTTTTTGACAATTATTGATCCCGCACGTTCGCAGCATGTTCGCCTATTGCTATGTAGACCATCAGTGGTCCATAGGCTGGAACAATCAGTGATCCCTAGTAAAATTAAAAAATACTAGAAACACAACAGAGATGCAAAAGGTGTGGGATACACTGGTATCCCCTCCTCGTTCCCCGCGCCAGCGGCGACCGTGACTTACACGGGCGCGCTGGCCGCCAGGAATGTGGAAAGAAGGCACCCCTGCGACTCTGCTCATTTCCGCCCCAGCACTGATGTGACGTCACGGCAGCGCGCTGCCTTCTGCGGAGTGGGTGGCATGCCTAAGCTTGACGGCAACGATTTGCTGCTAGGGAGGCAATGCCCGAAGGGATAAAAGGGGGGAACGTGTGGCGGGAAGGGACTCTCGTTGCCGGACCTTACCTAACTGCCCCACGGACCCCTTTCGCTGCCCGCCGGCCCCCGAACACCAACGCCGGTCGACGTCAACGACCTGGTGAGCTGCTGAACATCTATTTTACGGATAGAACATTCTTCCTCAGTGTGCTTTACCTCGCGTTAGGATAATAAACTATTTCCTAGCGTGCCCTGCCGTTGCCTATTTCGTCCGGACCTGCCGTGGCTGCGACTCTGCGCTACGGGTTGGGGAAACGTGTTGCGTACTTGAATAACGCCTGCGTGTAGCTGGCATGGAAGCTCGCCTTCCCGGCCGGTTGGACGCAGAGTGACCCCATGAAGGATAAATGCATATAATTAGGAAGAAAAAGCATGTAAAATTGGAGGAATCAAAAGGAATATACATCTGTACAGTGCACGTCCCCAAGCAGCACTGGTAATTGTGCCAATATTGGAAAGGGATGCTTTCACACTGGTCCTTTATATGACCAGCATTTGCCGACACACTTCCAATATTTGGCCGATTACCTGCACTGCTTCGGACTCGCTTGCAGTTCTGAGCCTGGCGCTCACTTGAGCCCCGCGAAGTGTCGAAGCCACGTGGGTTTCGTTCCCGCTCTTAATACCATAAGCCCGCCCGTCAGAAACCCACTTGAATAAACTCTTTTCGAGAAAATTGTATTTTCAGTTATGTATTTTGTAATACCAGAGCAGCTTTAACTGAGCCACCGAGTATCAACGTTCACAACAACATTGCCCTCATCTTCCCATGAACGAAAGAAGAAAGAGGAGGCAGCGCTTGCGAGTGCCACTACGCTGTCAAACACCACGTCCCCATCACAAGGCGGCAGGTCCAGGACAGGCGACATTGCGGAGGCAGCGAGCTTGAACTCCTAGATGCAGGCGCTGCTGTACCTTCCGGCCATGCTCAACAACGGCGTCGGACTTTACGTGATCGTCGCAGTGCTGGGTGTTTCCATCCTGGGCTGCATGCGCGTGCTTGCCGACCTACTCGTCCACCAATCACGGCAAGCTGGAGCGCAAGGCCGACGATGTGCGTAGCTACATAGCGTCCCGGGACAAGGTGGACAACAAACAGGGCAGCAACGGAGGTGCCATGACTACACCCACTCGGTTAGCACGAAGGACGTAAGGATATTACCCTGGAAAGATGCCAGCAAAGCAAAGGGGACAAGGTTGCACTGAACAGAAGGGAGATCACCATGGGCCAAAGCAGGGACGGCACGCTTACTTGGAACACCAGGCCAAGACCAATTCCTACGTGGCAAATCAAGTTGATTCGGAAGCGATGTGTTCGTCAGTCTTCCGCTAAACCCGCATCTGGTGCGTCGCCTCCTCTTTCCCTGACGAACATTGCTCGCCTTCATCAACTTGTCGCACGAGCGTGCCTTGCTCTGCACATGCGTACGAAGCAAATGCAGTGCCCGAACTAGCTGGTTGACGGTTAAAACTGCAAGTCGCATGTATAGCCCATAGTGTAGCCACTAGTCATGAATGATGATGAAGCTGGCTACATACTTCTCTTTGCTGTGCGGTGTAGGAATAAAGAAGACTGAGAGTAGTGCTGCTCAGTAAGCCTTATAGCTGCACGTGTTTCTAAAGATTCTTGGTGTGGTGGGGTGCCGCGTGACGTGGTGGGGTGTGGCGTGACTTGGTGTGGTGTGGCGGGATGTGGTGTGTTGGGGTGTGTGTGTGTGTGTGTGTGTGTGTGTGTGTGTGTGTGTGTGTGTGTGTGTGTGTGTGTGTGTGTGTGTGTGTGTGTGTGTGTGTGTGTGTGTGTGTGTGTGTGTGTGTGTGTGTGTGTGTGTGTGTGTGTGTGTGTGTGTGTGTGTGTGTGTGTGTGTGTGTGTGTGTGGATGTGATATGTAATGGTAGAAAAAGAAGTTTTTTTCTGATAAAATAGTTGCAATTAGCGCCCGGTCCTGTCTTTCTCACATTTCCTGTGTCCTCTTTGTATGCGCTAAAAATGAACCAGTGCCACAACGCATATTACAGGTCACAGACGCAATAAATTTGTGTGACATGTTGAGTTATAAATTACTGCTTGTCAATACAGTGAATTCAAAGAAAAAAGAAAGAAAGAAATTAAGAAGGAAGGAAAGAAAGAAAAAAAGGAAGAAAGAAGGAAAGAAAAGAAGAAAGAAAGAAAGAAAGAAAGAAAGAAAGAAAGAAAGAAGAAACAAAGAAAGAAAGGAAGAAAGAAAGAAAGAAAGAAGGAAAGAAAGAAAGGAAAGAAAGAAATGGAAGGAAAGCGCATTTCCCTTATATTTTACTTTGTGCCTCACCTGCGCTACGCCTAATTCTCCCAGGGCATGTTCAGTCACTCGTCTGTAAAACGGATTGCATTGGCGGCTCGCGCCATCTGGACTGACGGTTGCTGCTTCGCAACAAGAGATGTTAATTGATTAGAAAATCAATAACTAAAACGGCACAAGAACGTACGCAGTAACGTTCCGTACGCTTGCTTTATATGAGCAAGGTTTGAATGACTGCGCCAAGGGGATGGCCTCCAGTATTCGTTGACTTGAACAGTATCGACTGTCGAAAAAACTGTACCGCATTAACAGACGTGAACCGCAAAAGCGGAAAAGACACACTCACATTGATGACTGATTTTATAAGGAAAAAAGATAAGATGTAGTGAACCAAAAGGGAAGCAGCATGCGCAGAAGCCATCAACATTTAAAAAAACGCGTCTGTTACTGCAGCACATTTTTTTTTCGACAATGCACCTAGACCAACAAGCCCAACTTGCCGCTTCGCTGTTCCTTCATTGTCATCTGGCTGCCAGTCTAGGCGTAGCGGAGCATGTACAGCGTGGAGTTGTCCGTCACACGTTCGAATGGGCACGGTATTGGGGTTTTGCTTTATGGGGGTTTCAAGTCCCAAATCGACTCAGGCTATGAGGGACGCCGTAGTGGAGGGCTTCGGAAATTTCGACCACCTGGGGTTCTTTAACGTGCACTCGCATCGCACAGTACACGAGCCTCTAGAACTTCGCCTGCATCGAAATTCGACCAGCGCTGCCGGGATCGAGCCCGCGTCTTTCGGGTCAGCAGCAGTCGAGCGCCGTAACCACTGAGCCACCGCGACGGCATTGTATTGAGGTACATACACATTGTAGGAACCCCCTTATGCCTCGAGCCGCCACGGTGGCAGAGTGGTTACGACGCTCGGCTGCTGGCCCGAAAGACGCGGGCTCGATCCCGGCCGAGGTGGTAATCGATGGAGGCAAAATCCTAGAGGACCGTGTACTGTGCGATGTCAGTGCACGTTAAAGAACCCCAGGTGGTCGAAATTTGCGGAGCCCTTCACTACGGCGTCTCTCGTAGCCTGAGTCGCTTTGGGACGTTAAACCCCCATAAACCATAAACCAAACCATGGCTCGACGCATAGGACTGCGCTGGTTAGGCTTCGATTGGGAGCGAGCGTGTGCAGCGAATGGGCACGCTACTGCGCATGACCGGCAATTCCATAGCCGGGAGCGCGGTGAACATGGCGGTGAACACGGGCGTAAACGCGGAGGTGGCGTAAACGGCCGGACAAGCGGCTTACCGGGGAAGTTCAGTGTGGGAGCGTTGCCCGTGCGCACCGGGCTGCCTGCGGTCGGGGCCATCCGCTGAGCTAGGCGTCCTGGATCGTGCTTGCGGTAGCCGCGTCTTTCACGGCAGGGCAGCTTCGCTCCACCGGCGACGAGTACCGAGGCGAAGTCGTGCGCGCCATCTGGCGTGAGTGGCTGCGGCGTTCGCAGCCCCGTCACTTGTACGGCGTTGAGCTCAGATTTCGCGCAGTGCGTTGCAGGAATATGTGTTAGCACTGCGTTTGGTCGCGTCGTTTCTCGGAAAGGGTTATCGTTTCATTGTATTGTGAACCAAAGCGATACTTTGTGTGCGTGTGTGCGTGTGAGGTTAGCGAAGCGTTTTGCTGCAGCCGCCATCAATATTAAGGCGAAAGCATTTAATGGCTCATCGTTGTCCGTCCGTCCGTCCGTCCGCGAAATCTGTCACACTATGACGTCATCAACGGCATAATTGCTGTGACCCATATACTCTTAGCAATCACTAAGTAATGGTGTTTAGTAATTATCCATTGATTTGTAATTAGGCATTAATTATTAATTCGTTAAATAAATATAAAAATAAATAAATAAATCAATCAAAAGCATAATAAAAATAAAAATAAAATAAGAAAAATCTAAAAATAACAAGAATTAAAGTAGAAATAAGTAAATAAATTGTATTTAAATATTGCAAAAAATACAAAAAATGAGTATAAATATATGAAGTTAAACATTAAGATAAAAATAAATAAAACAATTACAAGAAGCAGCCGGAGTTGGCGCAGAAAGGCTCTCGCCTGGCGCACTCAATATTCCCTCCACGATAGTGGCGAGTAGTTCGGGCGTTGGAACTTTTTGTGCTAGTTTGAGCGCTTTACTGTTTGAGCACTTGTGCCGCTACATTCGTTGCGTTGGCCATACGTGTGCTATTCTGTTGGTTCGTAATAAACGCGAAAGCCATTTTCCAAATGACGAAGGAAGCGGTCAGAGTGCTTTCAGTTTCGCTTCTGCCACAAGTGCAGCAAGGAAAGCCTTCCCCTGGCCTAGTGTATGGCTCCTGCAGCAAAGCTGGAACTTCGTCGTGCAACATATTTTTTCTCGCAACAAAACAAAAAAGCAATCTTTGCGCGGGAGCGCAAAGCTATATACTTACATAATATAGCTTGACAAAGTTCCTTACCCCGTTCTGACATGAGCATCAAACGACTAAGCGCATTGTAACATATTGGAACACGTGTTAAAAAAAAAGGATGCGCAGTATGTGCAGACCATGTATCTGCCCCATTAACATTACGAGAATGTAGAATACTAAATAATTTTCAAACCACACGCTCCTGTGGGCAATCTTATAGACGGATAACTATTTTCTTACTCTCTGGCATAAAAAAAGACACGCACAGCACGTACATATATTTAACGAAAAGTCATTATACCAAACCATACAAAAGACTAAAGCAAAACAGTAAGCTGGCTAACATACTACCGCATTTTCCCTGCTCCCTTCTTGATTTGCAAACATTGAAGTTTTCGAAACGGCAACAATAAAGAAAACGAATAAAAAACATTCCAGCGGATATATTACGCAGTAGCAACCACTATGGAGAATACTAATTGTGCAGAATTATGTGCATTCCATCTTAGTTAATTCTGTTTCATTTTCTTTTTTTTTGCATACGATGTTTATGTCTGCATTTTGTCATTTCAATAAATTCCAGTTAAGTAGACATGCGTCACTGCAGCGTATTCAGGGCGCTAGCATGAAAAAGAAAAGGTCTAAGCAGTTGTGCAGACGATCATTGAAGCTTGTTTGTGCAGGTGAACACAAACAAAAACTAAAAACAAAACCCAACTTGAGGCCAAGGAACTCCGTGCTTTGCCTCCTACTCGTACAATGAACTGATAGCGATAAGAATCGTTGCTCTCTCCTCCTCGCATCCTTGCACCACAGCTAGATGGCTCATTGTAGTGTTGTAAGAGTAGCAGGACTTGCAAATTAAAGGGGCACTGAGAACAACTGCATCGAATTACTGTTCTCAGAAAAAAAATTGATTCACCACCTCTTTCTTGTGATGTTGACATTTGTCCAGCAGAAAAAGACCCATTTATCGCGGAGAAAATTGCATTTACAGATCTTCCGGCCAGTCGATTCAAACTCATGACGTCATTACCGAAATGGACGAGCTGCCAACGTTTTAAAGTGAATAGCGATGTAGCGCAGCCTCCGAGATTAGCGACAAAACGTCGGTGTCGACCTATGCATTAGCGAAATCGGCCGGTGGTGCGACATCTGTGTTTCGTTTTCTGACCTTTTCTGTTTCACAAAAGTTCCATTTTCGATGACAGTGGTCTCCTTGTGATTATAACGCGGTACCCTATAGATAAACCATGCCGACAAACTTGCAGTTAGTCATCTGTATCCATTTAATGGCGCAGCCGAAACTGGTTATAATGGGCCAAGCATAGAGCTGACTGATGATAGCTGTAGAACAGGAAGAGAATCATTTGTTACTGCTGTGCACACTGTTTTATCAGGTAAGGACGTAATCTTAACGCAAGACACACTGATTAAAGAAAAATGCATTGATCTCTTCGCATATACAAAATGAAACGAACTGCACATAATTGAAACTTTCGCACCTTATTTACCCTAACGAATCCCACGTTACCTTTTCTTTTAGACAAAGCAACTGCTATTGTACATTTGAAAAGCAAAATGTGCTGGCAAATCGACAGCACACCCCATTCTGAATATAGAGAGGGAGAAAAAAACTAGGTTGACCAGGCATATGCCTCCTTGACTACCCTGCACTTCGGAAGGGGGATAGAGGTAGTGAGAGTGAGGAAGTAGCTGACAACGACAGGCTGGAAACAGGTTTTGAATTGCTGAATACATCAAGCCAGAAACAACATCGCTGACGGGAGGTTCGTTTTACGCCAGCTATCGTTGATGAAAGTAACTCAGTAGTTGCGAGCCGTCTAGTATTGATTTATTCAGCATTAGGAAAATCAGTGTACCGGAACATCGTGCCTCACTAAATGAATAATTGTGAAGCGCTATTGGCGGTCCGTTTTAGAGAGAATGGCACAGCCTGTGTTCGTTACACTGAAAACATGTCGATGTTGCCAGCAGCACTACGAACTCCTCGCGGGACCAAATCGTCTTACAGCGAGCCTGTCATAAATATGTCGCTATACTCCAGGTACAGCTGCTTCCATTATGAAAGGGAACGCATTACCCGCATTCAATCAATGATTACTCCCTCAGTATCAGCGAAAGGCTCACGTTTTTTTTTTGTGAATAATTTTCCCCTGCATATGTACAACGCCCGTGAGATAATTTCTACCTTAGCGCAGAAGTAACTTAAGAAATTGTTCTTGAATGCAAATTGACTGTTCTTTTTCATATGAAGCGACCTGTATTTGACAAAAGGATTTGGGTAGGCCAATATTGATGCAGTTATTCCGGATGTTGCTGAATAAAAGTTACTAGTCCGCCCAAGTTGTTGTCTTCAAAGAGGGCTAGTTTAGCGAAGTCACTGATCCCGGTGATCTGTCATACTTCCGAACACTGTATATGTATTTTATTTAATTAAACTGCTCTTAGGAATTCTCTATTGTTCGTATCCTCATTTTTTTTATTTCCCTTCTTTTCCGCGGTATCTTTCTGAACGTCAAACACATCAGAAATGCAGAAGCGAAGAGCGTACAATCTTCAAGCCTGCGCGCTCCCTCTTGGGGCATGAAAAAAAAGCCACAACATCCCGTCCTGAGCTGAGGCAGTGGTGTTGGAATTCTTTCGTATGCAAAAAGCGACCCGCACTCGGCAGCCGCTACCGATCGCACACCTTCCATGAATCCCCAAGCAGTTCTGCAATGATACTCGAGACCTGGACTCTCATCTATACTCGAGTGACGCATAGCAATGCGGAACTGGCTGGGCATGCTCGTGGCTGCGTATCAGTTTCTTCCAAAGGCGGTTGCCTTAGGTGCACCTACGCCGTTTGATCTTACTTGGTATTTGCACAGAAGGCATTATCTTCATCGGGTAGTATACGCGAATGGGAAATGCATGCAGTTGTAGAGGCAGGGTTCAAATTATCGTTTTCAATTCCTAACAATCAAACTAGCAGCACACATGATAAATCCTGTCACTGTTCGAGGGGCGACCGGGCTTTGGCAAACGGGCGAAAAAGCTTGTTTTCACCAACCTTTTTCGTTAAATGTGTTATTTTATAGAAACATTGATTGATTGATTGATTGATTGATTGATTGATTGATTGATTGATTGATTGATTGATTGACTTTAGTGTTCGCAACTAAATACTGCAACAGAATAAAACAACGATAGAAACAAAATGTAGCAATGCTTTTTAATAATAAGCGGAGAATGCCCCTTCGAGATGGAGAGAAGGAGAGAAATATATTTTGATCTGCCACTCAAAAAAAGAAAAGAGCGACAGGTTTCAATCTTGCTTTGAAGAACTCTACCAACACCTGATGGATTCGCGAAGTTCGTGCCTCATACCACTCCTCATCCCCAAAAAGAGCCAAAAAATGTTCCACGCGTTCCGAAGTGAGTTAGAACTGAAGAACAAAAGCAAAGATGGGAACACTGCCAAAAATTCCCGCACCATGCTCGGTCGCTGTTCTTCCTACGTACCTTTTCGCCGGAACCTCTGGAAAGAAATTTGTTGTTCTCCTTTTCGTTCTATTTGTTTATTTGAGCCGGCTCTGACGCGCCGCGCCGAAGAAACATGACATAGTTTGTCGGGGCGCACTCAAGCATTCCCGCAGCACATCTTACAGCGAAAGCGTTTTAGACTATATCGATAGATGGCGGCACTAGGCTCGGCGAACGCAACAGCGAAACCCGCGCGAACGCAAAATAAACGCTTCAAATGCTCTCCTTTTTCGCGGAACGTAACGCTTTCCTCCGGGAGCACTGCATAGATCATCAATAATAAAAAAAAAACTGGGCCACTCCAGACGCGTTGGAGCGATATGGCGTAAGATAAACGGAAAAATAAACAAGAAAGGCACAGGCCCGATGAACAGGACGTAAAAAGAAAGGGGAAACACAGTGTCCTGTATGTGTGTATGTATCGATCCGCAGTTGCGAGAGCGCGCGCGCAGCACTCCCCGCCCCCTGGAAAAGAAAGGTGCGGGTCACGTGGCGCGGCGCGGAAGCTCGATTGGACGGCGCCGGAAGCAGACGAAAATTCGCTCGACTGGCAGACGACGCAGCAAATCAAGATGGCTGCCGCCACCGCCGCCGCAGCTGCTCCCTCAACGATAGCTCGCTCCAGTCGGCTGTGTTTCAGGAGGAACTCGCGCTCGCGCTTTCGGCTCGCGTCTTCGGCGGCGGCGCGCTACGGCTCCCTGCTTTGCTGAACCGCAGCGCGCGAACTGAACAAAGCGTTTTCGCACCGTAAGAGCGGTAGGAGCTTGCGGAACATGCTCTGAAAGCCCGAGAAGCAGCGACGCAACGATCCCCGCACGGCACCATGGCACGACGTCGGACCAGCGAGATCCTGTGGTCGCTGATGACCAGGATCAAGTCTCCGCACAGTTTCCAGGTGCGCAGGTTCTCCGGGACGGCGGAGAACGGCACGGCCGGAGGGAAATCCAAAGCAAAGAAAGGCAACGAGAAGTCGGTTTCTTCGTCTTCGTGCAACGGTGGGCCCAAGTCCGCGTCCCGGGCGCGCCTGTGTCTCATCGTATCGGCGATCGCGCCCGGTTTGACGTTCGGTGTGTTCGTCGTGGTGGGAAACGCCGCCTCCGTGGTGTCTGCAGGTGCCGTCGTACCGTCCCTACTTGTCGCTGCCGTCGCTTCGTTGCTGGCTGGTGAGTTTGTTTGCTATTTTATTAGTTCTTTTTTTCGTTTTACTCTCGTGATTCATCCTTCCCAACGCGCGTGCATGCGGAGCGCGAGGTTTTCTTTCCGAGTCTGCCAACGCCAGCTGTGGGGACGTCACTCGCTCACCTGACACAAATGGGTTAGGAGACGCGAGAAACAAGGCGACGGCGGGAGGCGACGACTTACCATTTGCAATCGTAACGGGAGCTATGAATAATCATGCCGCGATGCAATCACGCTTTGCGGTTGTGTGCAAACGCTAAGCGCGTTGAATACAAAAGCAGTGTCAAATCTCCGCATTGCACTTTCACGTCAAAGCTTGCTTTGACAATGATCCTCGATTCAGACGCGTATCCGGTGCAATTGAAGACTGCATCCATGTTAAGTTCCTCGCTATTATAGTTGTAAGCAGCAGACCCTACATAATCGCATTCGAAGATGCCTGTAGGCTCAAGACAAATGTCTTGGTGCTGTCACTGGCGCCATTAAGAACCAGAAGTGGTAGCACATGTCAGTCATGCGAAAACCAACCCAACTTGACTGGCGGAACAGCATGCTATAATGCTATGTACATAAGATTGTTACGTGCTAACTTTTACGGCACAAGGTGCTGTTTTGATAGCACCGCTTTATAACACTCCCCACGTGGAGAGCATTTCCCGCAACGCGAAGTTAAACAGAGAGGCGGCATCTTTTGATGTCTCCTTCGACATAGTCGTTTGTTTGATTCACTCCATGATTGACATGAACTGAGAATTTGTACTGTAATGACGCGACGTCTTGGACGGTGTCATTTTAATTGCTTTATTTGCTTGTATTCGCATGAGGATGACCATGATAACCAGTGCGCTGGAGGCTCTAAAGAATGGACGGTGTCTGTTTTTGCTGAGAGTAGCGGAGATTCGGTATTGTGAATTCTCCGGAAGGCATGCATTATGCGGTGCTCGTGCGTCGGTAAAAAGAAGAAAAAAAAATCTCGCGCGTCAGTTCCGTGCACACATTTCGTCCATTCTTTTTTTTTGTAGTTGTTTTTGCTTCTTTGCATCTAACCTACCGTTAGGCGCAACACTGCTTTTGCTCTTTAGCGAGTCCCTGTAACTGGGAACATTTATGCACTGCGAGCCACTGCATACCATAAGAGTGACGTATGGGCCGCTTTCATGCATTGCAAAAGCGATGAGTTGCCTGCTTGGCTCTGCACGCTGAAATTCATTTTCTGCGCATACGCACGAAAAATGCACAGTGCTATGCACGCTGACTGGAGCTGGTGTGACGCGGGAGTTGTGAATCGGGGTGTAAGGATATTCCGAACTCGACGCTTAAGTGGCACCTTAGCCAAATAGAGGAGAACAGAGCGAGGTTGAAAATGTCGACAAAGATGAAACAGAAATGGCTTAATGGTCTCGCTCATAGCACTACAAAACGGGACTCCGGCGATCTGTAAGCATGTTGTATAGTGCGCCCTTGGCAACCTGTATATACGCAAGCGTGTGTATATATGTACGTGTGCGCCAGGAAAACCCTACACGCCAAAGAGACCTTCAGCGTAGACAGGCTGCCATCTGTCAGGCATGTGACATCCTTTTGATACGGTGGCGAGCGGCTGTTGTGTCTGGCGACGACACGTCAGTAGCGTTGTCAAGTTGGTGAAAAAAAAAAAGCAATAGAACGCATAGGCCGCTATTGTGAGTGGGCAGAGTAAACAAACCTCACGTGAGCAAAGTGCAGACGAACAATCCGCTGCCGTCAACGGAAGTTTACACCCTATAGCAGCCGGAGGTGCGCTGCCGGCGAAGTATCTCTACGTGCATTTTTTCTCAAGCACATGCACAGGCTTCACTGAGGAGCGCAGTGAGCAGTCAATCCGTCCGTGCAAGCTATATATAGTGCTCCGGATTAACGACTTTGCGGAGGTACTCAATGACACTGCATTTAAATCTATTGGGCACGGCTTTTGACACTGTCAGGTACGTGGCGATCTTCTGCCATTTGCTTGGCACAAAGGTCGCGGTCGCGCGTGGGTGAAGATATCGTGATGTTCGCAGCCCCGCCGTGGTGGCTCAGTGGTTAGGGCACTCGACTACTGATCCGGAGTTCCCGGGTTCGAACCCGACCGCGGCGGCTGCGTTTATATGGAGGAAAAACGCCAAGGCGCCCGTGTGCTGTGCGATGTCAGTGCACGTTAAAGATCCCCAGGTGGTCGAAATTATTCCGGAGCCCTCCACTACGGCACCTCTTCTTCCTTTCTTCTTTCACTCCCTCCTTTATCCCTTCCCTTACGGCGCGGTTCAGGTGTCCAACGATATATGACACAGATACTGCGCCATTTCATTTCCCCCAAAACCAATTATTATTATTATTATTATTATTATTATTATTATTATTATTATTATTATTATTATTATTATTATTATATTCGAAGGTAGTTCGAATATATGTGGCTGGCAAGGTTTCTGCCTCTAACGGCTCGACCTTTCAGACTACTAAAGGCGTTATTTATCACTGAAGGGTAAAAGAAAATACGAGCACGGACCTTTAGAAAATCCAAATCGCAGAAAAATTCAGCCTAAAAATCAGCCGCATTTGCATAGAAACTAGGCAGCGCTACTATAGGCGGTTTCTTTCCGTAGAAGTCTTACTGCAGCGTTAAAGGTTTACGCCGGTTTTGAACGAAGACGCTTCGCCAGTAAGCGCGAAAGTATTCACCTGAGGCTCATGCGAACGGTAAGAGCAGAAGAAGCAAGCCTCTTTCAAGTCAACAGCACCCCGTATAATAATAATAATTGGTTTTGGGGCGAAAGGAAATGGCGCAGTATCTGTCTCATATATCGTTGGACACCTGAACCGCGCCGTAAGGGAAGGTATAAAGGAAGGAGTGAAAGAAGAGAGGAAGAAAGAGGTGCCGTAGTGGAGGGCTCCGGAATAATTTCGACCACCTGGGGATCTTTAACGTGCACTGACATCGCACAGCACACGGGCGCCTTAGCGTTTTTCCTCCATAAAAACGCAGCCGCCGCGGTCGGGTTCGAGCCCGGGAACTCCGGATCAGTAGTCGAGCGCCCTAACCACTGAGCCACCGCGGCGGGGGCACCCCGTACGCAAACCTCGAAAATACGCAAACCTCGAAAATAAATTCAGCCTATTTCCCGCATTACTTCACTAGACATTCCTTTTTTTTTTGGCACAGTGCACGCACAAAAGAATGCACATCTGTGACCCCTTTTCTACTTCTCCGTCTACCGTTTCTGCCGTTCTACTTTCACGTCATTTAACCTCAAACATCGTCGTTATTTTTATTCGTTTTTATGCTCTTCCGACGACACGTCGCCCGCTTAACATAGTCGGCTTCCTTCCGTGCTCAGGTTCATCTCATTCACTCGCCAACACTCTCATCATGAACGACGTTCCACCACCGCAACCGGCTACGTGACGCCAAACTGTTGCTTCATCTCCATGTTACGCATAAAAGCCCGCATAAGCGCCCAATTTTCGCTGAATAAGCACACCTCTGGCATCCCCTATGCAAATAGCAGCAGCCGCCGGTGAAAATCGATACTGCAGATGGTATCGACCCCCGTGTACCTCTGGCCAAGCTCGCATCCCCCCCGTGCCCTTAATTAGGCGCTCTTTGCGTTATTACATGGCTCGCTGATATTCCGTCCGCCACTCGCCTAAGAAGCAATCGCCATTGTTTTCCGCGGTCTTGCGAGGCGGCAGAGACCGTAGTGGGGAATCGTGAACACATCTAGAGAGTCGGAGATGCTTTCTAGGAGATGCTTTCTAGGAGATTCTTCTGGGAGATGCTTTGGATCTTTCGTACAGTAGTGCGCACCTCTTTGCTAATTATGACGACACTGCAGCTGCTATGAGTCGAATTTATTGTGCAAAAGCGGAGCAGGTATCGGCGTGCCTTACCTTTTCATTATTTATTCATTGCAGTACACTGTACAGGGAAGCGGAAAGGGATTGAGCAAATTAAGGCCGCGATGAGTGTTTGATCACGAAACGGCTTTCCGGAGTAGAATTAGTAAAACAACATCTGAAAAAAACGGTCTTGCAGCACAATGACCATTTTGATCATCATCGACATGATCGTGATCAATATAGCAATACTAATCCCCCCCTTTTTCGGCAAGGACCAGATCTCCACCCCACAAGGCCCACGCGCACCACGATCACGTCCCCAGCAGGTCGCTCAGTTTCATGGGCCAGCCGTCACTAATGGATCTGAATTCATTGGCCACAGATGACGTCATTCACATTTCGATTTCAATCTTATGTGCTTTGCTGTCATTTGAGCTCGGCTGTCAGACGAAGAATTACTATTTTTGGAGGCAGAAGGCAGAATGAATAATAATTATAATTGTTCTTGGGGGGAAAGGAAATGGCGCACTATCTGTCTCATATCGTTGGACACCTGAACCGCGCCGTAAGGGAAGGGATATGGGAGGGAGTGAAAGAAGAAAGGAAGAGAGAGGTGCCGTAGTGGAGGGCTCCGGAATAATTTCGACCACCTGGGGATCTTTAACGTGCACTGACATCGCACAGCACACGGGCGCCTTAGCGTTTTCCTCCATAAAAACGCAGCCGCCACGGTCGGGCTCGAACCCGGGAACTCCGGATCAGTAGTCGAGCGCCCTAACCACTGAGCCACCGCGGCGGGTAGGCAGAATGCTTCAAATCTCATTTTCACAAAAAAAAATAAAATCAAAGCGAAACGGCTTCAATCCACGCCAAGAATGAAGTGAGCGGTAATGATAATAAAAAGAATAAATCAGTCTTGGGATACTAGAAAATTACTTCTACGTAAGCAGCGCTTTCTGAACGCGCTGCGAAAGTTAGTCGGGCGTCGCGAAGCCTGCTTATTCTGCGGTGTAGAAATGAAACAGCGTACGAAACCAGCTGCCTCGAAGAAACCTTCCCTCGCATGTTTCGCTCGCCTCTGCTGGTCCTGCAACTAATCTGCTCTGCTTTCATCTTTTGTTTCGCGTTGAGCAATAGAGTTTCTACCGCTCGCTGCCAGATACAACCGACGCAGGAAATGAAACAAGCACCTCAAAGGAAACAGTATGCAAGATAGCACACGAAACACGATATGCACCCGCTCCAGATATGCGTTCTGAACGAGTGCGTATAGGAGAAGCCCCTCTATTCTGGACGGATGAATAGATGGAAGTCAGACTGTCATACCTCAAGATACTAACGAGACGTTTTCCTTTTTTAACTATAAATTCGCGCGCGACTTGGTCGACGCGCCACCTGTCGACATTGCTGCGAAGCTATGCGGCAGTGAGCAGCGGCCAAAGGGAAGGCATGAACGTTTTACTGGCGCATGTACTGTGCATACAAGTTCATGTCTGAATAAAATGATTGATTGATTGATTGATTGATTGATTGATTGATTGATTGATTGATTGATTGATTGATTGATGGATTGATTGATTGATTGATTGATTGATTGATTGCGTGGCGATCGCATCTATCGAATACTCCATCCCCATGAAGCACTAGTCGCATGCTCTTATCGGCGCAGTCGGGACTCCTGTCCAGAGGTGGGCATCTCACCTAAAAAGTCTAAACCTCACCTCAACCTCAAAAAGAATTTGCCGACCTCACTCAACCTCAACCTCATCAGTTGAGGTTGAGGTCTTCTTAGACGCCCTCACCTCACTTTTCCTTAGGCCACCGCTGACCTCAGTCAACCTCACCTCAACCTCAAATTGTGAGATTGAGGTCGGCTGCTCGACCTCAGAAAACAAACAAAAAAGAAAACAAAAAGCGGTTAAGGAGTTTTTAAGTTAAAAACAATTCAGAGAATCCTGTGAGACAGGAAAGCCAAAATGATGATGGTATTATTTAATAAGGTGTGTACAGACACTATTGATGTGCACGCAATAGGAGAAGCTTATAATCTGGGATGAACCCTCAGAGAGTACATGGCCTGCGGGCAGGGGTGTCCCATACGCGGTTACCACCAGTACGTCGGTGAGCACTTTATATGTGTCAATATTTGGCAGCCTTCTTCGTGTATACTTGTTCGCATTGGAACCCTCTCGCTCATTCACGCACGAACCGGCAATTGACAAACACAGCCCTTCTACGCCATCTGCCAGAAATTGGGAGGAGGGGGGAGGTATTCACGATACTCTTTTCAGGCTTGAGAATAGTTAACGAATATAAAGAAACTGGTCGTCGGTGTACTTTCCAATGCGACGATTATGCAGACGCATATCAGTATATTCCGACTTTCTAGCTCCATCCGGCATAGCGAGAATGCTCTTTTCAGTCCTCTGTATGTTGCCTTGGAAAACACTTAACAAGCTGCGACTGTAGTACACCAACAGAGGCACGTTGTATTTATGTCTGTGTAGAAGCGAGCGGCTTCTTTTATTAATCCGAAAACATAAGATGGCTCACTTTAAAGGTCATATCCGCAAAAAAGTGTCCCCAAGAAACGGCGCCATGCGACGTCACGAGCCGACGAGTCGCGCGGAGAAGTTGATGGTGCCACATAATTAATTAATGCTAATTAATATATTCATACAACACTAAGGTAGATTAGTATAATTAGTGATGACAATTTGTGAGTGTGACGTTATACCAGGTCACGTGACAGCGATGTAATGTGCGATCAAACCTAGTCACGTGACGACGCTGCAATATGACATCACACCTACTCACGTGACAACATGTAATTTCTCGTCATACCAGGCCCCCATCCACCCCCTTCCACCCCCATTTCAAGATCCATATGGATCCCACATTACTACACATGCGCGCATGACGCATTACAAAGAGTGCCCACAACGCTGTCCACATTAATGATATTCGGATTGTCCAGCAGGTAAACGCGCCAGTTATCATGTATGACATACTGCAAAGATCATGCAGCGACACATGACTTTTACTCTAGAGATGATGGCGATAATGATGATGGTAACAGTGTATCCTTATTGTGTATCCTTACAGTGTATCCTTAAAACAGTGTATTCTTAAAACAATGTATCCTTAAAACAGTGTATCCTTAAAAAAAACTGTCCAAGTACTCATACGCCTCAACAGAATTCTGGGTACCATTTCGTCAACCAGTCTGAGACAAGCTGCTTGAATTCAGTCACTTGTTTTCCTTCAAAACTGAACTAATCAATGGTACGCCAGCATCCTCGACGTTTTCTACCCACGAGCACCGCGCGAGCATTCTGCGAAGCCGTTTAAGGTGAACGATGGGTCTCTGAAAAATAGTTAAAGGAAAGATAACGTGCAGTGCCTGGTCGTCTGCCAGGCAGGCCGCCAACCTAACTGATCCCATACGAGAAAAGAAAAAAAAATAGAATGACTGGAAACGTATACAAGCAAAAACCTCACACTAAAAACAGAAGCGAACAGCAGTGCGCCCCATTAAACGCCATTAAACACCATTAAACGCCGTGACAAGGTTTGAAACTCGACTCGGCAGCACAGCGCGAGCATGTAATCAGTTACATTCACACATCTTCATTAAAAAAAAGGAAAAGGAGTCTGCTACCACATCACCATACATTCATTATAGTTTCGCATTTTTTCGCCGCTGCAACACCGCTATGCTGGTGCGTTCGCCTCGTGTTGCGGTGTTTCGGAATAATTAGCGAACTTCCGAGAAAGAACAAGGAACCGGAGACCAAAAGAGAAGTTATTCGGAGGGATAAAAAGGTCAAATTATTTTTGCATCTGCTTGCATTACGGAACGGGAATATACAGAATTAGTGCGAGATTCGGAAGGGGAAGTCACCGATCAAAAGCGTCGACGGTGTTATACAGGTTTTTCTGGCGTCGCGCTTTTTTAATCAAATCAGCAGGTGTCCTTGTTAGGAACCACCTGAATCACATTCTCTCGCCTGTTCCGACTACTCCAGTTTCTGTTAAGTCAGCTTGTAATGTACAGCAGGATACCCTTTATTCGACTACAAGGCAAGAGCCATGACGTCAGCGCCGGCAACGAGCATGAACACGAAGCAGTCTTGCTTCGGGCCAGGTGCGGCGACGAATGTATTGCGTGCTTGTTGGACTTGACTTATTTGTTTGCGGCATCAAACAAAGCTACCGCGGGTCAACGTGAGTTACGTGCTTTGCGCGCTCCCGGGAGTTTGAGCCGACCGGCAGGCAGCCGGGTGATACGCCAGCAGGGAAAGGGGGAGGGAGAGTGGTGTGGTGTGACAGTAACACTCCTTCCGGGAAGACCAGAGGGGTGCGTCTTCCTGTAGGCTCGGACTGAACGGACATTACGGCGCAGCACCGGAAGCTAAGAGGGAACTGTGGCATCCGCGTTGTCCAAACAGGGAAAACCGAACACCAAGCGTCATTGCAGTGCAGCGCTGATGGGCTGCAACTCCGCTTCGGAAGCGGCACTCGTCTGAGTAAGACGCGGCAACTGCAAAAAGTCTCGACCTCACTGAATGACGACCTCGCTCAACATCAAACTCACGCGTGAGGTTGAGGTCTGATTTGCTGACCTCACTCACAAAATTTCGAGCCGTCGCCGACCTCACCTCACCTCACGACGTGAGGCTGAGGTCATTTTGAGGTTGAGGTCGACCTCATGAGGTCGCCCACCTCTGCTCCTGTCTACTTTCCTCCGCGGGCCATACCAGAATGGGTTGCATACACTGTAAACACGTGCGTCCATATGTGGAAATGAAAAGAGAGTAAGCACCTCTCTAGCGCACTCCCCTTTAGAAAATTGAGCGTGCTTATCTTTATTTCTTTTATGTTTAGCGGGTAACTACGCAGGGTAAATTCTCAATACCGCCCGTCTGCCACGTTCACCTAGCCAGCTTATTCAACGCGTCAGCACGGCAGGAGTGACAGCGACGCCAGCGCCGTCTGTGCTGAAGAAATTTCTGTATGCAGTTATTGCTGCAAAATAAACTGCCCATTAATAAAATTACTGTAAAAAATTATCAGATTAGAGCATGGACATGGGAAGCATAATGCAACGCATGGTACATAAGGACATACCCCGTTGTCTGCTAAAGTGGCCGCGCCTGTATACCAGGGAAGCAAAAAAATGCAGTCGTATCAAGTGAACTGATGAGAGAGCTGAGAAATTAGGCGTGCTCGCTGCTGGTGAAGAAGGGGAATGATTGATCACTGGGACGAGTTTTTTTTTCTTGTCGTGAGCTCCTTTTTGGTTGATGATCACAATGATGAACAAGAAGCCCTCAACGCCACTTTTGCGAAGCACGTACAGGGCTTGACATAGTTATTAATCTTCGCACGTACTAGCCTGAAGCCGAAGCTATGGAGGTAATGTGCTGCAGTGGGCTCGCTGAGGGGAGAGGGTGGGGAGGGGGGTGCTTAGTCCCGGTTGTAATTTGCGTAATCGTTAAACGAGCGTGTCCTGCTTAAGCGGCATAGCTAAGCACTGATTAATCAGTTACCAAGTGTTTTAACAAGAACAGAGGCTGGCTTGCCTGCTTGCGCATACGTTTACTAAGTGCAGACACGTGCGTCGCAGGCCCAAAATACGTAAACCGGGACTACCTGCAGCAGTTAGTCATCGCGAGTATTGGTTAGTCTTTAGGGAGTGTAATGGTGGCAAATGGGTTCCTTTGCATTTAGTCTCAAAGGGAGTAATGGCTGCTTTCTGAAGGACTTGTGATTACGGCGTCGCATTCAGTTTCAAAAAGACTTACCCCTGTTCGAGCTTGCTAGCCTAGACTGCTTATCGCTGACAAAATATTTAAATCTAGGCTGGCTATATGGTGATTTCACAAAATAGCCGGACGTTATCACTGCACTGCAAATACGAAATACCCTAGCAGGGAGTAAATAGAGAATAAATGGTCCTTTAGTGCACTCCCTAATAGGTATAGGATATGCTGTCTAAGCCCTGGTGTAAATTTTCATCACTATAATTATGGCATACTTACGACAGGCAACAGAAACAGATTCCCTCTTCAAAATATGCAAAGATCCTGTAGTTTCCAAGATTTCAATTAAGTATAACTCTCCACAACTTGCCAACCTCAAAACCTCCGGCGCCACGTTTAAAGCTCTCCTTCCATTGATAATTGAATCACGTTACTGTTCCTTGACGTTGGAATGTGCTGTTTCTTTTGCGAAAATAGTAAGAATTCCGTATGTTCAGTGATCGAGATCTACCCGGGACTTGGACAACATGCCCTATCCCTAAAATAGAGTATGGTAGAGGAGTGTTTACTCCGTTTTTACTCCCTTATAGGGTTATTCACGTTTACAGAGTGGGCTAGATCGTTACCTCATACGGGGCACTGCACTAATGCATAAAAAAAACGAGCTCGTATATTTGCGAAACCCTTTTCACTGCGTCGATTTTTATTGTTTATTTTTCCCGCGCCTCACTCGTTCTTGCCGTCATGCCACGTCATACCCACTTCCTCAAAAGATCCGATATACGCCTCTTTGTCGTTCGGAGACATTTGTAACCTTCGGGCGCATTTGTACGCTTACAAAACATGACGAGCCTCCCTTCCTGTTCCTTCCGCGTTCTCCTGGGGTGACATTTCCAAAACATTTGTCTCCCCCTCCGAAAGACTTTAAATTAAACAAAAAACTGACGTGCGCAGTCTCTTTGT
The DNA here is from genome assembly GCF_052857255.1 of Amblyomma americanum. Classification (NCBI taxonomy): domain Eukaryota; kingdom Metazoa; phylum Arthropoda; class Arachnida; order Ixodida; family Ixodidae; genus Amblyomma; species Amblyomma americanum. The sequence goes on from NC_135498.1 coordinate 27,460,299, forward strand.
GTCGCTGTTCGTAAATTCCGACCGCGTTGTATGACCGACCCTAGAAACTTTCCGGCCCCCGTGTCGGGAGAGAGGACTCGCAATAAACGGCCTCTCTGTACGGCCGTCATTTCATTCGATGCTCGTCGCTGGTCAGGCATTGTGAAATAAATAAATGATAATAAATGAAACCGATATAAGCGCCGCAAGTTTTAAAGAAGAATAGAAAAAAAATCGGGGGGGGGGGGGGGGGCGTCAAATTGCCGGCTCGGTCCTTTCGAAGGAATCCCCAAACAACGCGGTCACACGGAGAAAGTGAAGGTGGGAAAGAAATAGCGTCTACGTGCCGGGGGTCAAATGATAAGCGCAAGGTATAGAAGGACCCCGCCTCTTCGGAACACTGAACACGTCCACCTCGTAACGGGCGCCTTCTAGCGGCGGTAAGAAGCAGTGCTCTGGAAGCAGTGGGCGAGACCGAGAGATGAGGGGTCACACAAGCAGTGCGTCCGCGTGCCGACTGCAGAAGCGTACGTCTCTCGGCTACGCCGCTGCTGTGGCACTGGCGCGGTGGGCTTTTGTACCCGGGTCACACGGTGCCCCGCTTGCTTGCTTTGTTCCTCCCTTGTTTTCGCTGACGAGTCGCGCGAGTGCTTTAGTGTACGCTTGTGCCGCGTTGCCTTTAACCCCCCCCCCCCCCCCCCCCCCCGAGCGCGCGCTGTTTTCTAGAGTCCCGTTAGAATCGACCGGGGGACGTGGGTGGCGTAACTTGTTTTTTTTTTCTGCCATCTTTCGGGAGTGAAGGTCCCGCGAAGCGGCCCCATTGCTTTCGTGCGTGATGGAAGAGGCTGAGAGTGAGTTCTTCACTACTGTCTTTATTGGCGGCTTCATTTCCGGCTTCGTTTCCGGCTTTGCGCCGGGATTCACAGTTGGGTTCGGCGCCAACCATGTCCGACTTTATGGAACAAAGATGTTGAATATTGAAAAATTGTAAGGTGCTGTTATGGAAATATGTGTGACAAAGTCTTTACTTCTTTAACGTGCTTCATAGATCGCATTGGGCAGTTAAGACTGCCATAAAAAGCCAACGCTTTTGGCGATAGGAAAAACCTTAATAGCAAAAAAAAATGCAAGACTGCCGTCGAGTGGTCTGCGGATGTATAGATTGTTATAATAAAATCTTGCGCTATATGTAAAATTTCGTTCATAAACGGTTTCCCGATCTAAATTACTTTTGTCCAGAATTGTTGGGTATGCTCATGGCTAGTTTCACCCCCGCTTCACTGCTGGCTTCACTACTGGCTTAAATTTGGTAGCTTTACTGGTTCCTTCAAAGTTATTGGCTGTAGTGTACCCTTCTTAACGGCAGGCGTTTGCTCCGGGAATCCGTAACAATGTCTTGGACTTTTCTCTCGTACGCCAGAGGGTGCAAAACTATTTTGTATTATTTTGTTCTTTTATTAAGTAGTTGAAACTCGACACTTACTGGCAAGGTTTTCTGAGTTCTGTACACCCTTTCGAATGAGCCTCTGGTGTGTGTGGCAGTGAAACGCGTGTATGCAACTTTACAGCGGGAGGGACAGCGCCTGTAAGTTCTACGTCTTGTAACAAGGCGCTTCGTGTTACGCCAGCAGCGCCTTCGTGTCGTTACGGAGGCGAGCACTAGTTGGCTCAGGTCCGAAAACGCACGACGCTGTTCTGGCATCGATATTTTTGGTGCCGAGCGAGTGCTGTCCCTTATATTTCGGGTTCACTGCACGGTCACTTTTGGGTCGGGCAAGAATCCGTGTTCGGCAAGGTTAAGTCTTTAAACGCCCTCGGCGACGCACTGTTACCCAGTGGCAAGAAAATTATCTAGTTTCCAGACTCCTTTAAGACAGCATGCCGAGATTGTACAGAAATAATTTTCACCCTCCTATCTGATTAAATATAATAATTATGTCAAGTATTTATGAGCAAATATCGTGAGTAAACGCTTCTCTCACGATGTCAGCTACTCTCGCTTTCAGCAATTTCAGTGACAGAAAATCGTTATGTAAAGAAATCTGCAGATTTCAGGCTCTTTAGAGGAGATTGTACAGAAATAATTTCGCCCTCCTATCTGATCAAATATAATAGTTATGTCAAGCATTTATGAGCAAATATCGTGGGTAAACGCTTCTCTCATGATGTCAGTTATCCTCGGTTTCACCCATTTAAGTGATATAAAATCGTTATGTAAACCAATCTGCAGATTTCAGGCCCTTTAGAGTGTTCATGATTACAAAACAAACCAACAAAAACGCTCACTCACCGGAGCTACTGGAGAACGCGATTATCGGAGATAATTACCGATAATTGCCGCTAGAGAATTGCCGATTACCGACAGACCGACTATCTGCGTTTATTTCCGCGCGCCTTTGGCTTCAAGTCGTACCGCGCGGCTTGTCGCCGAAGGCTCCTGATATGAGCTCCGGCCATTTGCGGAACGTTACAACCAAGCAGTGTAACAGCAGCAAAGCCGAACAAGTAGGCCTGTACAAGTTAGCGTAACTTGAAGGTTAGCGCGTTCGTTTCGACTAATACGGACTAATAAATTTTTCCTGGCGTCACAGTCGCTCAGTTTACGATTAAGATGACAATGCAAGATGGTGCAACCCTTCGGTTAAGTAGGTTCATATATCCTTTCACCATATCTTGCGAAAATAAACCGTTTTAGAACTGTTTAGTCCAGGTCGGTTAAGCCTCATGTGATCACCTTTGAATCGCGTCAGACAGTAGTCCATACGGGAACGCGGTGACCAAATGCGTTAAGAAACATTTGGTAACACTGAACCCTTTGTCAATAGAAATCGACACAACTAAAGCCTTCTCGCTACGAACAAGTGAAAAAAAAATTACGTTTTTGTCAACAGACACCATCCGTCAAGAATCGGTTCTGTGTTTGTGGTCCCTGTCGCTGGCCTTTAATGTTTGCTCGCTTCGCTGCTCCCGCTCTGCTGTGCTCCTTTCAGGATAGCCCCCCCCCCCCCCCCCCGCCCACCCACTTTTTTTGTGTTTGCGTGGTTCATATCGATTTAGCCTTTTGCTCAATACTGCGGTGTTTTCTTTTCTTTTTTTTTTCTTGTTTTAGGACGTCACGTCGTCTTCGCTTACGCCTAAGCGTACGTTAGACGCCCCTCTCTGCGGCCCGTAAACATTGACGGCTAGATTTCCCCGGGATTCCGAGGACATCGCACTGACCCGCAGAAGCAGCTCGGTCTCGGTGGACACAGTTATACGGCATCTTTTCTTTGTCCTCTCGGGTACAGCGCGGCGGCTCGTCTTTTTCCCAGTTTTTCTCGAGCCGTTACGTCTGCGTGTCACATATTTTCCTGTTTACTCCGCAAGTACTTTTTGTATATTTTTATTTTATAATGCTCCCCAGGGTAAAAAATGGGTCATACGGAGGAAGAGCGAACAATTATCACTGAAAAAATACAGGACCAATCATAAAATGTAGTAAAAAGTGTAACTTGGCAAGTAGATCCGCCAGAAAAAATTCAACAGGGGCGAAAAATAATTTACAGGAACACCTAATTACCTTATTTGTTGGCAAAGAAATAGCATTAGAGGCTGTGGATGCCTTTACCGAAAATTACGTCACTTTTTCCGGTCTAGTGAGGTGACTTTCCTCGGGCCAGTGGGAGAATTTTATGAGTGACTGCTCTTTTTTTATTTCCCGTGATGAGGTTATCGCAAAACATGTAGCGTAGGATGACTGCTATGAATTGATTGAAGCGATTTTAAAGATAGCTGGTTTTTAAATTATCGTTAGCGATGAAGGTAAGTAGTTTCATTTAAGTGAAAGTTTCAGAGAGAGACAAGATGGCGTAGGTGATGGTGTTATTGCAGTATGTTATGTTGTCTTCGTGCAGATAATCAAAGCGAAAAGGTACTTTCCTGGTATCTAGTCCGTTTCTTAAGTTTTTTTCACAATTTCTTTATTTCTTTTTCTTTTAATGTTCCGTACATCCGGGATATATCTTTTAAACCGCGTTTCTTACCCAAACGTTGATCTCATCACCGACGGAGGGTTTATAGGAACTGGAATCTTTGTTCAGAGTCATTTTGGTTTTCTCGAAACCTGCGCTGTACCACGTAGGAGTCGTAACCCGAGGGAGTCGTAACACAGTGCACAGTATACAATACGACACTGGATCTTCGTAGAGAATCGAGGCGGCAGTGGCTTTCCGTCCCGCGGACATGAACGGAGCTCGGTTTATTTTACGTCTTCTCCACGAAATTCGTCGTCGTCTTCGTCGTCGTGCGCGCAGTAAAAGAGGGCGCTTTCTTTTTTTACCTCGCACCAAAAAAAAAAAAAAGCGCAGTGACTGACTTTGTTGCGGCGAAATGAGCAGGCGCGGGGCGTATGTGAACGGAATAAAAGGAAAACAAAAAAGAGTAGAGCGGGTGCTTTTCTCGGAGCTGAGTGGATTAGGCACAGTCAAAGAAGGCAGGGACAAGGCAACTGAGACACTAAGAAAGAAAGAGAGAGAGAGAGAGAAGGAAAGAAAGAAAGCAAGAAAGGAAGAAAGAAGGAAATAAGGAAAAACAGGAATAAAGAAGGAAGGAAGAAAGAAAGAAAGGAAGGAAAGTAAGAAGGAAGAAAGAAAGAAAGCGAAGAAAGAAGAAAGAAAGAAAGAAAGAAAGGGAAGAAAGAAGAAAGAAAGAAGGAAAACAGAAAGAAAGAAGGAAGAAAGAAAGAAAGGGAAGAAGGAAGACAGAAAGAAAGAAAGGGAAGAAGGAAGAAAGACAGAAAGAAAGGAAGGAAGGAAGGAAGGAAGGAAGGAAGGAAGGAAGGAAGGAATAAAGAAAGAAGGAAAGAATGAAAGGAAGGAAGGAAAGAAGGAACAAAGAAAGGAAGGAAGGAATAAAGAAAGGAAGAAAGAAAGAAAGGAAGGAAAGGGAGGAAGAAGGAAAGAAAGGGAAGAAAGAAGAAAGAAAGAAAGAAAGGGAAGAAGGAAAAACAGAAAGAAAGAAGGAAAGGAAGAAGGAAATAAAGAAAGAAAGAAAGGAAGGAAAGAAAGAAAGGGAAGAAGGAAGAAAGAAGGAAAGAAAGAAAGAAAGAAAGGAAGGAAGGAATAAAGAAAGAAGGAAGGAAGGAAAGAAGAACAAAGAAAGGAAGGAAGGAATAAAGAAAGGAAGAAAGAAGGAAAGAAAGATAGGAAGGAAAGGAAGGAAGAAAGAAGGAAAGAAAGGGAAGAAAGAAGAAAGAAAGAAAGAAAGGGAAGAAGGAAAAACAGAAAGAAAGAAGGAAAGGAAGAAGGAAATAAAGAAAGAAAGAAAGGAAGGGAAGAAAGAAGGAAGAAAGAAAGGAAGGAAGGAATAAAGAAGGAAGGAAAGAAAGAAAGGAAGGAAAGAAGGAACAAAGAAAGGAAGGAAGGAATAAAGAAAGGAAGAAAGAAGGAAAGAAAGAAAGGAAGGAAAGGAAGAAAGAAGGAAAGAAAGGGAAGAAAGAAGAAAGAAAGGAAAGAAGGAAAAACAGAAAGAAAGAAGGAAGGAAGAAGGAAATAAAGAAAGATAGAAAGAAAGGAAGGAAAGAAGAAAGGAAGAAAGAAAGGAATGAAGGAACAAAGAAAGAAAGGAAGGAAGGAAGGAATAAAGAAAGAAGGAAGGAAAGAAAGGAAGGAAGAAAGAAGGAAATAATGAAAGAGAAAGGAAAGAGAGACTAAGAAAGAAAGAAAGAAATAAGGAAAAGAAAAAAGAAAGAAAGAGAGAAAGAAAGAAAGAAAGAAAGAAAGAAAGAAAGAAAGAAAGAGAGAAAGAAAGAAAGAAAGTAAGTAAGTATCAGATGGTTCAGGAAATTGAAACGAGTAAAATGCACTGCGCGCGGCCGAGTCGAGTCCGCTATACAATTGTGGGCCGAGTCGAGTCCGCTATACAGTGTGTGATTATCCTTCGATAATCACACACTGTGCGCAGAGGGAATCTGCTCCCCGTGTGCCAGCTCGCTCCACACATGCCTCGCTGCATAGATTATACGTACCCCGCGAAAGAAAATGCATAATGGAACGCATTTGGCTGGTATTGAAACGCTCCGGCGCGGCCCCCGAGAATAACTTCTTAAAACCGAATTATTCAACGTGCGCTTCTTAAGAGCCAAAAGTGTAACTGTCCTTCCTTCCAGCTTCTGCTCGGCAATAAAGAAAACTTGATGAATGCGGAAGGAGCTTCACATGTGCGTAAAGTGTAATTACACGTGCATTATGTGTTTCTAGTTCTTCTCTTTAAATTTTTTTTTTATTTCGTGCTCAGACGGTGGGAATTCATTCAACAGGGCTGCATTATGCGTGAGCCGAGACTTCGTTCCGCGGAGGGTGAAGCAGCAGCAAGCGGGCATACAGTACATAGGGAAGGCGGTATAACGGGAAAAGGCCAGCTATGACGTCAGCGTTCGCGGAGAAGGTGACCGAGCAGGGCTGCCTTATGCGCGACATTATTCATACGGGGCGCGCGTACGTCATAGCTCGTCCAGGACGCGTCGGAGCGAAGGAAGATCGAGAGGCTTAGTACTAGTGTAAGCGCCGATGCTTTGTAACTCGGCGGCTGCATGCTGTCGTGGAGGCGCGGTGTGGATCTTCGACACTGGTCTATCCGGGACCTACTTAATGCGCTGCGGAAATGCCAACCTCACACCTTCCCCCCCCCCTCCCCCCCCCCCCCCTCTCCGCTTCCCGCCGCTCGAGAAAGCTGGAAGTGATGGTGTAGCTTTTGGGTTGCAGGCAATGTGTGACTCCGCCAAAAAAGAAAGTGTAGGCGGAACATTCTGACAAAGTGCTTGAGAGTGGAAATCGCAGTCCTCACTCTGAAGTGGTTTGTTGGCAATTTTCCACGATACTGTGTTGAGGCTGACATTAACTGCATCCAGTGCCGACTCTCCACCGGCAATGCTTCTTTTTGGTGCCGTAAACGGGTGGCTTTAACCTTACAAAAATAGTCTATAGACAGTCTATAGACTTCTTATCGATTCTATTGTCTTCCAAATGATATTTCTTTTTGTCTATTCATAGTCTGTAGGCTGTTTATAGACAAAAGTCTACTAAAAGTGTAAGGCTATAAATCTGTAGATTGTCTATAGACTGTCTATAGGATTTCTATCTATGGACAGTCTATGGACTATGGGTATGGGCAATCTATGGACAGTCTAAAGAAATTTTTGTACGGGTAGTGCCCAGGTGGTGCTAATATTAGGAGAGTATACTGCTGGCTGTTGCTGAGAAAGCGTTGGACGGTGAGATCCTGCGCAATCTCCTGCACCATCTCGAGGTCTTTGTCATTTCAGTTACAAAAATTTAGTCGAAGTCCGGACGTCGCCTGTTGTCCGGACGTCGGAGCTTGTTGCGGTTTTTCGTCCAACCGTACATAGAAGCCATGGGCGTCGTCCAAGCTGCATTTTCTCGGCTTTGCCTTGCGATCGCCTTTCACTTCGTGAGGCAAAATAAAGCTTGATTTAATTTCATTATATTCTATTTCACCTGATTTGATTTGATGCTTTGCCTCGTTTGGAAGACTGTACTCGGCGCCGCGTCGCACAAATAGGTCGTCACAGCATGAAGACTTCGTGCAAAGAGTAACAGAACAGCTACGCATGTACAAAAGCGTCCTACTGTACTTCATGCTTCGTCTAAATGTGAGTCATATTTCGTCGTTGTCACTCGAGTTCTGTACTTGTCATCACCTTTCATCACGAGCCGTCCGTCATATCACCTCACATCCTAACGCTTTTCGCATTCCAAACGTGCTGTCTTGACTTCCCGGTCCCAATTGTCGTAAGGACTCGATAATTAAGGCTATTATTCTATTCCCTTGAGTTACATTGTTGCGCTGTGTCCGTGGTAGCGCGTGCATAAATGCCATTTCTCAGCTCATTTTTCTGACACTATTTACCATAAATGCTTCACTTGTTCAGCGCGTATGTCCTAAAACTTGCTTCACGCTATAAAAAGCTAAGAAGAATCTCCTGACATTAATAAAAAAAAAGCAAACGCCGAACTCTTCACGAAATCCTGAAGCAAAAAAAAAAGGACATTAAAGTCTTCTCTAAATGTCGCAGATGATGAATAAGAGCACTATGAAGCACAGCAGCGTTGTGATGAAGCAATGGAGCAACCTCGAAACACGCAGATATACATAACGAGGGAGTGCGGGAAAGTGACTGCAAAGTCTATATGCCGTGGCTGCTAGATGCCTGATCGCTGTTGCTTCACTGTACTGGCCACGTGTGCTCTTACGGGTTTCTGAACACATCAGTGCAGTATTTAGTTTCCTGCCACTGCGACTGTTCATGATTTTTCTCTACTCCTTTCGTTCCTTTCAATTGTATTCTTTTTTGCGTATGTGTCCGGCAACTTGTGCACATAAAAAAAAAAGAATGTATTTCTCCCATCCCGGCACTACGATGCTCAGGACAATAGCTTTGTTCAATTTTCTTACTCACTATCCCGCTACCCAAGTTAAGCACAAGATAGAATTCTGGATCATTGCAGCGGTTTTTGCAGAGAAACTTTTGTCACCCTTGTAAACTTGGTTTCCTGGCACGAAATTTGTAATGTCCCATACCTGGATTCCTTACTGTTATAGCACTCTTTAGATTTGACATCTTTTTTGGCCGCTTCGCTCATTTCGCGTTTATGAACTCGCTTATCTTTCCTTCAGATATGCCTCGCAAAAATTGACGTATCAGCGTGTCTTTTCTTTTCTCAATAATGCGGATTCTTCAGTGGTGATTGACCGGCCCTTAACACTTTGTTCCCCTCGTATTTTAATCATTTATTTAGTGCAATATCGTACAATATCCTCTCGACCTCGTGGTGGTCCGCTTCTCGCCGTGTCGTTTCTCGACGTAACGCCCAGGCAAAGAAGCAACAACTGAAGCAACCGCAACAACAGAGAAAAAGATCAAATCGATGGGCAAAGGTCACGGGGCAGCGACACTTCGTCACCCAGCGGCGAGACGAGGCAAGGCTGTCTGCTTCCTCGGCAAATAGCCCTCCGTCTCGATCGCAGCCGCTCACTTCCTCCTCCTTCCCCTCTGTCTTCTTTTTAATCAAAAGTGGCATCAAAACGAGACACAGAAAGAGTAAAGAAAAAAGAGGAAAAAACAGCGCCCCTTCTTTCTCCGCCCATTAATCTCCCGGTTCATTTCCTTCCCGCGGAAGCACGTTGCGCGATTGAGTGCAGCGGGGCGGCGACTACGCCGCAACAGCAGCAGCAACACATCTACAGCCGCGGCAGCGCTGTCGGGGCGCCATCTATCTGTAATCTTTCTCCCTCGATTTCGTTGTCCCCTGATGCGCCCCTTCACTCTCCCTTCCCTCCAAGCTCTTCCCTGCTCCTTCGTACCGATTCGCTTCCCCCTCCCTCCTCATTTACAGCCTCTTCCCTCACCGCCCCTCATCTCTGGGGCCTCCTATTCCCCACTAACCCTTCTCCCCATGCCGCCTTCCCCACTGTTCCGTACTCACTTATACCTCCTTTTCCCCACCACCTCTTATTGCTTAGACCTGTTCCCTACCACCCCTACTCTCCGAGACGTTTTCCCCAACGCCTCCTCTCCCAGAGACCTCTTTTTCCCGCCACTCCTCCTCCTCCCAAGCACCTCTTCCCCACTACACACGCTCCCTAAGACCCGAACTCTCCCCGGATGAGTGCCGGCGCCGTGCTTTGCCCTAGTCGATCGCAGACGGTGGCTACCGCCATCGTCGTTGGCGTCACCGGCGACTGCCGCAACGGCGGACGGCTTTGTGCGGGAGCACTCTCGCCGAGACAGGAACGCAAACAACACACGCCGCCTTTGCTGGACAATCTTTCGCGGCTCACCCGCGCGAAGTGTGTGTGCAAGGGGGAGGGGGGGGGGTGCGGCAGATAAGAACAAGTAAAAGAGAGCGCCGCCGCTTGTCGATCGTTGCTCGGCTTTGTGTTATTGCTCCTTCGTACAACCCCCACTTCGTGCGTCGCTGGCCGACGCCCTGTGCCTTCCTTGACGCCCTCACTTCCCCCAGTGCTGCGCCTCCTCCGCGCCTCCTCGCCGTGCAAAAGCCGGCGATCGGCGGAGCAGCAGGGCGCGAACAATGCAGGAAGCCGTGGAGAATACGTTCTCCACGGCCGGAAGTGCGGCTTTCCTGCCGCCACCGACCGAACTTATACCGATACGGCGACCCGCCACCCTCTCCCTTCCGCACTTGTCGTCCTTTTCCTTCTACTCGCTGCGTTCGCCCTCTCTTGTAACGCGACGTCAACACCGCGATAACGACTAGAGAGCGTGGTCGCGGTGTAAAGGGTTGACGACGCTGGGGTGGCTATCTGCGACCGTTATGTCGCTGATTGTGTATGCACCGTGTTTACACGCAGCGTTGGTGCTGCTTATGTCTGGAGAGTTCATTGTCGTTTCTTGCTCTCTGTCTCTCTCTCTCTCTAAATGCCTCCTCTCCCTTTGCTGGCTTTGTCGCGGTCGGTGCGAATGCGGGCTGCGGGAAGAAGATGCCGCGTGAATGAGCAGGCTCTGTTTTCTTCGACTGCTTCTTTCCGCTATTGTGACGAACACCCGCGTCGACATCTGGCTGCTTTATTTTGGATATACGATCGTGTCGTCTCTATGGCTCCTCCAGCGTTTCGCCGCACTCTGCGGATGTTTATGTCGCGTGCGCGTATTCCGCGGGATGCCGCCGTGTATAGGAGAGAGAGAGAGAGGGGCGTCATCTGTCTCTGACTGGCTGGAGCGAAAAAGACGCTGCGCTTCTTTAGACGATTCCGCTAGGTATACGTTTGTGGGGATGATATGAGTATAAGGCAGAAGCATGGCGCTTGTGCCGTAGTGCCACGTTCCGAACAGGCGTCTCTGTTGCAGCTCGCGCTTGTCCCGCATATTTTGGTGCTGCTGAGGAGAAAACGCTGTGTCATGGTCTTTGAACACTCTGATTACGAACACGCCTACATGGGTGTAAAAAAAATAGTAAGCTGTGCCGCTGTCTACTCAATTTTTATGCCACAATAAAGGAGATTACCGTGCCGCATGCTGCATGCGGTGAGCCTTGGAAGGAGCACCGACAAAAAATCACAACTCCGTCCAAGTGTCTAATGTATCGGGTAAAGTAATGCTTATGTTAATTATCACTCCGCATTTGCGGGACGATGCAGCTGCACCAGTCTTGCTGTGTAGTGGTGTGGAAGAGTTGCAACCGTGCAAGAAAACCACCACGCAACAGCACACCACAAAACAGCACCCGCCGCATTTGCGGGACGATGCAGCTGCACCAGTCTTGCTGTGTAGTGGTGTGGAAGTGTTCGTAGCGCGCAAGAAAACCACCACGCAACAGCACACCACAAAACAGCACCCGCCGCATTTGCGGGACGATGCAGCTGCACCAGTCTTGCTGTGTAGTGGTGTGGAAGTGTTGGAAGCGTGCAAGAAAACCACCACGCAACAGCACACCACAAAGCAGCACCCGCCGCATTTGCGGGACGATGCAGCTGCACCAGTCTTGCTGTGTAGTGGTGTGGAAGTGTTGGAAGCGTGCAAGAAAACCACCACGCAACAGCACACCACAAAACAGCACCCGCCGCATTTGCGGGACGATGCAGCTGCACCAGTCTTGCTGTGTAGTGGTGTGGAAGTGTTGGAAGCGTGCAAGAAAACCACCACGCAACAGCACACCACAAAACAGCACCCGCCGCATTTGCGGGACGATGCAGCTGCACCAGTCTTGCTGTGTAGTGGTGTGGAAGTGTTGGAAGCGTGCAAGAAAACCACCACGCAACAGCACACCACAAAACAGCACCCGCCGCATTTGCGGGACGATGCAGCTGCACCAGTCTTGCTGTGTAGTGGCGTGGAAGTGTTAGAAGCGTGCAAGAAAACCACCACGCAACAGCACACCACAAAACAGCACCCGCCGCATTTGCGGGACGATGCAGCTGCACCAGTCTTGCTGTGTAGTGGTGTGGAAGTGTTGGAAGCGCGCAAGAAAACCACCACGCTACAGCACACCACAAAACAGCACCGGCCGCATTTGCGGGACGATACAGCTGCACTAGTCTTGCTGTGTAGTGGTGTGTAAGTGTTCGTAGCGCGCAAGAAAACCACCACGCAACAGCACACCACAAAACAGCCCCCGCCGGAGCAGCGCAGTCATCCTTGTGCTGTAAAAAAAATAAAACTAGATCAAAGGATCAAAAGAAGACGAAAGGATCAGCTTGGTGGCGTATCCAGCAGATTCGATATTTGGACAAATTCGCTGGCGCTCGAGAAGTGCGCACCAGTAAGTAAAGAAGTGCTCGCCCTGTTTCCTAATTTGCTGATTTTTTACCTCCGTCACGAGCGCAAGCTAAGCGCATCAAGATATACTATAGCACCCGTGGCAGAACGGCTCATCGGCGAGCTAGCGATGGGAGCACGGACGACTAATGAAGCGGGTGCGAGGTCGACAGAGAGCTGAGGTTCGGTAATGAAAGACTTGCACAGCCGTGTATACTTTTTGCAGGGTAGATTTTCCACCCAACCTGTGCTTCTAATGCGTATGCATCGGAGAATTTACTTCTTGCTTTTCGTTTTCTTCAATGGAAGGAGCGGGGATGGTAAGTAAATACGAATTAAACAGGCTCGCTTCTGTTGCTGCCATTTTTTTTATTCAATGCCCTTGAAGTCGTTTTTCGCCCAATAAGCACGAATTTACTTCCAGAGCAAGATATTAAAGCAGAAATAAACTTGTCCACATTTGCCAGGCCTTAATTTTGGGAGCTCTAATTGAAGATAACTCAATGTACGTGTCTACTTGTTTGTCTTCGTTACATCGGCCACTGAACATGTCGCGACGCCATCTGTCGGATGTCCCGCGAAGCTCAACTTTGATGAAGCACTAGTCGCGTGTTTTTATCAGCGGAGCCGTCTCTTTTGTCTATTTTACTCAATCGTTTTGACCCTCTGTTCAGAACATTGACGGTCACATAATCATGACTTGACATTCTAAGTAACGGACGCACTACTATACAAAACAGTTTTGAACCTTGCTGAATCGCTAGCGAGCGATATTGGTTGGTTGGTTGGTTTTTGGTGGAAAGGAAATGGCGCAGTATCTGTCTCATATATCGTTGGACACCTGAACCGCGCCGTAAGGGAAGGGATAAAGGAGCGAGTGAGCGATATGGAACCGTCGTGGACAATTCAGTCTGGTCTGGCAAGGACATACGCAAGAAAACTCATTTCGTGTATCGCGCTGAAAATGACAAAGCCATGCGCCGATCGGTATGAACAAGAACATGGGTTAAAACATAAGCATAACAAATCTCCGGCGCATGAACAATACTCCGCTGACGGCATTCGATAAAAGCTCCCTCAAATCACGCCGACAGCGTGAAACGTGTCACCAGAAAGGCGACCTCGGTATATTAGATTAATGATCGCATGCCGTTACGAAAGAAGTCATATGAAAGAGCAATTGATCACTCATCGATCAATCTACTATAATTGGACACTGACTGCCACAGATTCACATGTGCGTGTTGTACAACAATCTTATTACATACGCTGACACGCTCATCGCGTACAGCATTGTGCCACATTCCAGCTGTGCTGTCTGTTCCAGTGAAATTACGTCAACGTGCTGTTTTCCCCCCGTTTGCTGTGTGATGAACTGTCTTCGTGATTTGTGACGCATAGTCATCCGTTATCGGCGTAGCTAACGGTTGGCGTGGCATGTGTCTCCAACGAGTTCTGCTTTCACCTCTGGCCGGGGACAATCGGACTCGAAATGTTCAGGTCCAGGAAAGCAGAAAATAGGCAGGTTCTCACAGTGCAGCCGATTATGGGAAAGCAATGAGGCGAGACTAAAATTTGGCAGTATTTTACTGGGGATAGCCGTACCAGTGGAACTTGGCGAAAATGCTGTGTGAAGCCCGGGAGAGTGAAACCTCCATCCTCCAGAAGCCCCGCCCGCCACAGCCAAACTCACCACCGTGTCCTCCTAGCTAGGAGGATGCCCACACACCCACCGCCACCCTCGATCCGCTCCCCACCCAACCTCCACCCACCCTCACCCTCCACAAAAATTATGTCGCTTGTGTGAAGCCTTGGCTTAGGGTAAAAGCAGTCAGTAGATTAAAAGCGCCAAAGTAAGAATCGAGAGTAAATCCAGCACCTATCGCAGCTATCTGGGACCAGGTTCCATAACCGTCCTGACAGTCTTTTACAGCGCGAGCTGTTACTAGCTGTTACCCCGGTCTTGCGGCGTCGTTGTCGGCGTTGGCGCCCGCACGGCAAACAACCACGCGCTGATTGATCAGCGGGCAATGACGTCACGCCTGACGTCATTACAACGTGTCATGACAATGAGGACAAGGAGAAGAAGATGCGCACAAATAATTCGTCCCTTTTCCCGCGCTCACTGACATTCGCGTTACTCACTCGAAGTTGTCCTGCGGGTGTTTTTCTTGTTGTGCCTTGTTGTTCTGGAGCTGCATTTTCGGCTTGCTGTTTATTCTGATGACGACGTTTTGCCGCAGGGATTATTTCTGCCACTGTGAAATTTCGTTGCGCCTCCCTTCTCAGCGGACATTTTGTTGGACGTTCTGGCCTGGCTGGTCCGACGTGTGCTGTTTTTGCAAGACAGAAAGTTCTTCAGCCACACCCCTCGTGAACCGCACCCCTCACGAGCGCCCTCTCAAGCCATTAGCGCTGTCGTGCGGAGCACACTTCGTAAAGACATCAGAACGATGTAAGTGAAGCGGAGATACGAACGAAGGAAGTAAAATAGAAGACACGACTTCCCCTGCTGTGATCGTACACATTTCGCGCTGATTTCACATCATTTCGATGTGGACAAGCAAGCATCTATAACCGAATGCGCGGTCGTTTTCGGAATGAACTCCACCGTTAGTAACCCGTTTCTCTATGAGGAAGATTTTTTTAATCTTCGCAACATTCCTGCCGAAAACCTGATCCGCGAATAATTATTTCCGTCTTTCTTTATTATTGGTTTCAGCGCACCGTCGAAATAAACGATAGGCGAAACTAACACTGGTTCCCTCAGCTCATTGGCGCCGCAAGATTTTTGCTTTGTGTTGTAGTTTTTTCTTCTTGCTTGCTTTTTTTTTCCCTACTTCCATTAACACTACCAGAATGACCTGCTTTCACATTTCTATCTCTGTCACTCACATACACGCATGCATAAACATGTCAGTGGGAATGGCACTTGCGGAATAAGGTTAAAAGAAAGTTCAAGAGGTTTTCGCGTTGTCCCGTGGTTTTCAGCGTCACTTTACGAAAAGAAATAATGGGACAAGAGGATGTGTTCTGCATGGACTTCAGTTTATTAATGCGACCGCACTAAAAGCCTCATCTGGGAAAAAAATATGTGGAATAGGTCACAAAATTCGCCCATATACTGGAGGGAAGCAACGTCACGAGGCCGAACAATTCCCATTGGCTACAAGGAAGTGACGTCACAACACTAGAAGTGACGTCACTTCCGGAAAAGAATGACCTTTTAATGCTCTCGCATTGCGGCAAAACAAAGTAATTAGGTTTGCCTCTGAATTTTTAATGGGTCCATTGACCTATCGGTAGAGGGACGTTGTTTTGTGATGACGTCATTCGTGCGCACGAGGACCGCGAGATCTAGGCAGGGGGGGAGGATTAGTCCGAATGGTTTAGATTAGGTCGTAAAAAAACGAAAACAAAAGTTTGCCGAGTTGTTGGGAAGTGTATGGAACCTTCGTAGGGCCACCTTCTCGTTTGCGTCTTTGTCCTGCGCTTTTTTTTTTGTATTCTTCCTCAACTGCTTCTGCAAACGACGAGCAATTTTGCGCGCGGCCCCGGGTAAATAAGTAATGGCGCGAGAGGCTGGGTGCAGATGGAGGCTTAGCACGATATCGCCCCTCCCCCCCCCCCCCCCCCCCCCCCCGCAGCGCTCGCGGCGTATACAGCGTGCAAAGGTTTTTGCCAAGCCCGCTCAGAAGTCAAAGCAGATTGGTTTGGTTGCCTTTTCGTTGTTTTTTTTTTATTCTCAACCAAGCCACCACGAAATTGCTTCTCTGAGTTCCCGAAAAAAACCAGCAATGCGCGATGGAGCCCCCGCGCTCGTGAGTCTATAGGCTGCAGCGCTGTTTGCTTCGGGCGTGCTCGTTAATTGAATTCATTGTGCCTGCTGGCACGCTAGTCCGCGCGGCGCACGGGCAAAACAGCGATTTAGGCGGGGCGGTAGTGTCGGCGCTGCTGTAGCCCGCGATGTTTACAGAGAACGCTTTTTCGCGCCTTTTTACTCGGTGGGCGAGGGCGCCGTCGCAATAAAGTGCGCATTTTTGCGCGGGAGAAAGCGCCGTTAAGCTAACGCCCGCCCGCGCTTGGGCCAACCGTGGCACGCGTCTCTGGTCTTGTTTGTTTTTTATTTGGGTGGTTTATCGTTTTCTTTTGTGTTCTCTGCTCGTCCCGCGTGCTTGTTTCCCCCGTGTGGCGTGCACCACCAAATGTCAGCTTTATCGCATTATGCACGCGGGGGCGTTTTCTGCCGCGTTCCAGCGCTTCCGTGTACTTTCTTTACGCGGATTTCTTGGCAAAACGCGCTTTCGTTTACTTTTCTTTTTTTTTTATAGCGGTGAATTTCTTGCAAAATGTCGCCGCTCTTGCTACTTTTTATTCCTCGCTTGTCTCCTGTTTAGTATGGGTGTTTTCCGGCCTTTATAAATGGCGACTAATATTTTCAAGTTAGTGCGGGCGGCGCCTGCTTGGTTTGAAGTTTGGCTTCAAATGCGCTGGCTCGGGGTAGTCAGGGCAGTCTAACGAATCAGAATTTAACCGTCGAAAGCTGCAAAAAAGAAAAAAGCTTGGAAGAGTTCAGTAAATTAATATACAACTGAATCGGAGGAGTGCTGTACGAGGTATGTGCAAGACTGCACGCATGTCAGCCGAGTTCAGTCTTGTAAAGTGGGGCTAATCCATGGGGCCGAACCGTAAAGGGCAACTCCTGGGCCTTTTTGAAGAATTCAGTTGGTGGTTGCATTGCATGACTTAGCTCCGCCCCTCGCTCATCATGGGTTCAATAAATCGTTTTTGCTTTCCTAAATACTGAGGTAAGAACAGAAAAAAATCTGCAAGCAAACTGACCTTCAAAGCTGCCTCTGCAGTTTTTCTTCGTAAGGGTGGTTGTGGGAGGAGTTCCCCTTCATTTTTTGGGAGAGAGAGGGAGAAAGTAGAATTTAATGAGAGGTAAGGTGGAGAGGTCGGCCGGCGGTAACGTGACACACGCGAAAGGGGAAGGGAAGGAGAGGGATACGCAGAGTGGAAATGTAGAGTGATGACGTCATAATGCCACGAGATATCCACGAACACCATGGCTGGCATTCGTCTCGTGCAGACTTGACGTGTAGCACACACTGTCGATATCTGCCACACGCACGCACCGACGCATATTACTTACAGTGATTCAGAGATGGGCCTCAATGCAAGCGCACAATTTAACACACTCGCATGTGATCGTGTAGCTTTCGCTGTGCTGGTGTAGGCCAGGTGCCAAAATTATTATGGAACCGCCCACTACGGCGTCTCTCATATCCCGTGCGCAGCTTTCGGATATCAGACCCCACATACCATACCATACCATACCATACCATACCATACCATACTGCGAAGAAAACTTCATGATGCCACTGTAGAGGTAAAGCTACTAGCTTACAAGATGGCTATGCTTCCAGTTCTGACTTACGCTAGTCATGTTTGGGAGCCGTATACTAAACAAAACATATCAAAATGTGGACGGGTACAAAACAAAGCTCTAAGATTTATTTTCAACTCGTACTCTAGAACCCAATCAGTATCTGAACTTAGAAACAGGGCCGGGCTGACAACTGTGAAGCATAAACTGCAGTTTAACAGGCTGATATTCTTTTTTCATGTGCTCACAGGCAGCTATAAGCTCAGTCTAGACCGATACATCAAACCACTGAATACTTCTGGCAGCAAAACAAAACATTCAAAACATATCACACCTCTGAATTTTAGAACAGATTCTTTCAAATACTCTTTTCTGGTTCGCACTGTTGACGAATGGAACAAATTACCAAAAGAAGTAGTTCAATGTTCGGATTTAAAGGCTTTTGAAAACGCCCTCACGAAGTATTTGTGATTGGTTTGACTGGTATGTTTTTTACCCATATCACATGTCATTTTGCCGTAATCCCTCCTATAATGGTTTTTTTGTATTTCTCCTTAGGCGGTGATCTGCTAATTTATTGCATCTAGTTTTTGATTATTTCACCAACTCCTGTCTTGGCAGCTGCTGACAGTATGAATAAAAAAATAAAAAAATAAATAAATAATATACCATACCAAACCATACCATGCCATACCATACTATACCATGCCGTACCATACCGTACCATGCCATACCATCCCATAACATACCATACCATGCAATATCAGTTCTTTGTCTACAGAGCTTTCTCCTATCTAAAGGCAGCCACGCGGCCTCATTTCTGGCCCTCCCGTCAACTGTAACGATTATCTTGGCGGTAACGACTCATGTTGCTGGCGCGCAAAACGCATATTTAATAAGTGAATAAACTGTGCTCAAGCGTTAGTTTACTGTCCCTGGAAGCGATTCTCTTGAGTTGTGTGCGTTTTGATAGCTATTTTATATGCTTAATGGGGTTGCGATGAAATAATGAAACGGGTGGGTCTCTTAATCTCATACACTCACCCACATGAAAATCGTTCGACGCCGCAGGAAACCGTATAAAACTTCACCCGCAGTTGACGCAGTAGAAAAGGGGGGGGGGGGGGGGGGGGGGTGTTTATGAGGTTTATGAAAAAAAAAAGCAGCGAAGTCGAGAAAGGAAAAGCTTGACAAAAGAGCAACGGAATAGCGTATTCGTTCATGTTTTTTTTTTTTCATTCTTTCAAACACGTTCTTATGCGTGCAATATATTTTGTGTTTCGCGTTAAATTTCAAGTGCTTCATTTCGACGGCCCTCTCAGAAACACCTGCGACGACCTGACCCATTTTGAAAACTCCGAGATCTTTTTTTTTCTTTTTCTTTTCCCCTTGCACCCAAAATTAGTGGCTCCCCCTTGACAGCCGCGATTCTGCTCAGGGCTCCAGAGTTCTGCTGGCTCTGCGGGTTGTGCGTGGGAGAGGTAGGAGCGCTCTTGTAACCTCCCCCCCCCCCCCCTCCTTCCCCACTACCAATACCCGTGCTGAGGTTTGGCCGACATGTCAGGCCGTTAGTCTCCTTTGTGCGCGTCTGCTACGTTCGTTCGCGCTGGCGACAATGTTATGCAAGCGAGGCCATTATGGCTCATGTAGCGGTCGCCCACACCGTGTGCTACGCGTATCCGGCCAGTTTAAAAAAAAAATGCCAATGCAAATTCTTCTCGGAACCGGAGAGGCGCTGCTACTGTCTCACTCTCGCTGGACACTTTAACCACGCCATGAAGGAAAGGGATCATGGATGGAGGGAAAGGAGGCAGAGAGAAAATGTGCAACAGAGGTGCGCGAATATTCGAAATTTCTGAATAACGAATCGAATATCCTTCTATTCTATTCGCCGAACGAATCTAATGGGTCATTTTCAAAACTATTCGAATCCATCGAATCCATCGAAATGGATTCGAATCGAATCCATTTTCAAGTTTTCGAAATGTTTGCTAGTAATTGGCACGAAGTTCGAATAAGGCACGCTGCAGGTTTGTTTTTTTTTTCAGCGATTGTCGCAAAAACGGGGCTCACTCCCCTTACAAAAACTTCTTTAGACAGTCTATAGGCTTTCCATAGACTTGTCTATAAAGTCTATAGACTCTCTATACACGAACCCTAGAAAAGAGTCTATATGCAAGACAAATCCTATAGACAGTCTATAGACAATTTCTAGATATATGGCCATACACTTCTAGTAGACTGTCTATAGACTATCTGTAAACCATGAGTAGACAAAAAGAAATATCTATAGGAGGGCAATAGAGTCTTTAAGAAGTCTATAGACTGTGTATAGACCATTTATATAAGGCTCTAACTCCACACAGCATGGTGCTGCTATCGGTCTATGTGGGAATCAGGGTTCAGCGCCACTACGCTGTCTATTCGTGTGGCGGTGTTCATAGCGCTCGTACATATGTATATGACCTTCGAGATTGGGTGACGCGGCAGGGTCCGGCCAGCTTTAGCAAAGCCTGCCTTCATGCCCGCTGTCGGAGTTCGTGGCTCAAAATCTCGATGTTTTCAAGATTGAGTTTGTTTGGTGTCGTCATCAGTATCAAAAGATGATTTTGTTATGAGCACGACATGACGGTAACAGGAATAATTGACGAGACATAGTAGTAGCGCTAAAAATAGGGATGAAAGTATAGACGACAAAAGAGCTGGAAAATGGGGGGGAGAGAGAATGGGCTTCTTTAAACTTTCTCGTTTTTGCTTATAACTATGACGTGCACAGTTGTTGTCATTATATACTACGTTATTTTCTATTGTATGCTTCTATTACCTTGTCGCTTGTATTTTCATGAATCATGTTGTTTCTTCGTGATTTGTGTCACTCACACGTATACTTGTACGCGTACAAGAAATCGTTTTTTATGCCCTTCTGCTAGGCTCTCGGCTGAGAGCGGCAGTATTGTAAAATAAATAAATAAATAAAATAAAATTCCCACCTATTGGAAACATACCGAATAGACAGTTACAGGAAGTTTATGGGGAGAAAAAGCGGAAAAGAGTAATGAAAGAGCTTGACGAAGGAGCAACGAAGTAGCGTATCCGTTCATGAATACGCTACGCGCTTGTCTTGACATCTTCTGTCCGTTCGTCCTTGTTTTTAGCGCTATTACTATGTTCTCACAATATAAACACCAGCTAGTCCCAGCTTTCTGCCTTAAACAGAAAAAAATACACTGACTACATGTTGCCTGTCCCCTAGTGGAGTTCGGTGTTGCGTCGTTCGACGGCTACACCGTTAACTGTATGATTTAAAATGTCGCCACTAGCGCATCGTTGTTTCGCATGAATATTCGCCCAAGTCGCGAATAATCACACAAATATTCCATCCAAGTTCAATTTCGTTCTTTCGTTATCCGGTTAGAATTCGTTCAGGTCTTTTACTGCGCTATTCGTATTCGATTTGGTTATGGAAAAGTACTATTCGCACACCCTACATTGGATCAACTTTCGAACACCTGGGTTGCTTTAACCGAAATCGCACTGCACACGAGCATTTGCGCGTTTCACCGGCCTGGAATCGATCCCGGGACATCATGCTGTACAACCGAACGCCGCAGCAACTGAATCCCGCAGTGCATGCATATAGCTCGAGGTATTCCGAGTCCTCACGCACCTCGTCACTGTAGAGGTAAAGAGAGAACTTCGCAGATAAACATCGTGGTTTGGCTGCTGCTACGGCTCGCAAGAATTAACGAGCAAGTTCTGTAAACGTTCAGTTCCGGAAAGATCCAAAGGCAACCAACATAATGGGCGACGGTTTGAAGAAGAAACAGGCGCTTCGCTCCGTGCGCGCCACGTGCTCTCGTCGCCAGTTCCTCGCAGATGTTTCGAAAAACACACGCGTTACAAAAAAAAAAGCAAAATTGAATACGATTCACCCTGAAACCGCGTGCCTGTCGTTTCCCTCTTTCGTGTTTTTTTCTTTCCATGTCCTTTTGTTTTTTTTTTACGTATTCTTTATTCCGCTTCGCAAGCATCACGCCACTATTTTTCTTTCTTTTCACATCTTTCTATTTAAACTAGCTCATTTTCCATTTCTCTCTGCGCATCTTGCGTTTATCCAATCTTTACGCATGCTGCGTTACAAAACTTCCGGCCGGTCTGAAATTGCTCGCCAGTGCTGTGTTGCTCGCTCCGTGGGCAATCTGCGGTCCAGAGTCTGTCTATAGAACACTGTCTCGTTATTACAGCAAATATAGCGTCCAAAGCGAAAAACCCATAGCAAGGTATTTCCACATGCGACTATGAGCGACATGTGTGGTGGATACGCGGCACTGATAATGACCACCTGGGTGGCCGTCGTGAAGAGGAGGCGAGCCGAAAAATCGCCCACAAGATGAAAACGGAATTGAATCAACAATGAAAAAAAAATAGCAGTGAAATACAAGCACACAAGTCGCTGCATTATTTGGTTTCAACTTAAACCTGTGTGACGCTGGAGGTGACTGAACGCGCGGCTTCTTGACAAGCTGCACGCGGCACAGGTGCGGAAAATTCATTACTTTCTTTTGTACCCAGCCTATAAGGCGGAGCGAGATTGAGCGTGATCTGACATCAGCCTCAGAGATGCAGCTGTTCAAGCATAGAGTTTTATTATTATACTTGTGGTGTTCAATGAGTTTTGGCTTCTAAGCTGTAACTTTTCATTAAGTAACTGTACTAAAAGATGTTGTGTGCCTATAAATGTTGTCACTGGTTTATTTTTCGTCTCAACAGCGCCACAGTATTTAAATCATCCCCAACATCATGGACGTCGTAGACACCAGAGGCATCACAGGCACAACAGACCCCACAGGCACAGTAGGCACCGTAAGCACCATAGGCGCCTACGTATAGTGCTTTTGGTGCCTATGGTGTTTACCGTAAGCATCACAGGAACTCTCGATACCAAGGCACCACAAACACCAAGGCCCCATAGGCACTATACTGACACTATACTGACACTGACACAGACACCATAAATGTGGACGCCTGCGAGCAATGTTCAGTTTCGTCCGGGAGCTCTTCCGCGGCCTCCGCTGCACCCTCATCGCCTAGTCTATTGCGTCTTGTATGGGCAATAAATGTGGGCTCTCTAGCGTCACTAGTGAACTCCAGAAAAGAGGTAATGGTGTTAAATTCACTGCAGGCGTACTGTGCGTAATTTAGGCATGTCGCGCCCATCTATAGTCAGTGCTAAGAGGTGAAGGTAAGGAGTGTTTCTTTGTCTTTCTGAAACATGTAGCGCCCGTTAGAGGAACGCTACGAAACTGATGTTAAGAGGCTTGGACAAGTTTAAGGCCTTAAATTATAAAACTGATCACTGCAGGCAGGTCGTTTACGTTAAGCCTAACGGCAGCAGCAAGCGGAACCTAAAACATTTTGGTTAAAACATCATTAGTAAGACTAGCCCCACTGACACTACGACGAGTCTACACACCACTTGTCGTTTCATAGCCTTTACGCAGGAAAAATACCGTAACGTGCGGAATGAGATGAGGAAGCGACACCAGTTAGGCTTATTTTCATACACGACGGATTTCTTTTGCTCGATAAAGTATTCAAGAAGTTCGCTGAAGCGCTATACAGATGACTAAATGCGACTGCGAGTAACTCGGTAACCGATTAATGCAAATAAATACCATCCCATTTTCGTCTGCGCTGCAATGTGCATGATCAGTTCGTCCTGGGCCACGTTATAATACGCTCTGGTCTCTGGGTCGTCATTTACAGTATAGCTTTCCAGCGGCCTAATTAGCTCTGTCTCAAGGTCGGGAATAACGATTACTGAAGGCCAGCTTTGATTTGGTGGTGCGTAGTGTCATTGCGTTATTAATTAATGAATGATAAGAATAAGCGCATTATCTCGCTTACTTGGACACGTCTCGGACGCACATGAGATAGCAAACGTAATTAGGATGGTAATGAGAACTGGGATCGTTAAAACATTCATGATAAGTTTCGGCAACTGAAGTTAACGGAAATTAACGGCGGTATGCAGTATTGTAGGGGGTAAAGGAATTGAGTTGATTGCAGCATCACAAGCCGTTTCTAAAGGTGGAAGTTATAGCAACATGCAGAGTGATTTCTGCCTACAAACCTCGGTCGGATTGATCCCCTCCTATCGGGGCACTGTCTGTCGTGCGCTCATCAGCTATACGAAATTTGCGCGCTTCATGTTGATTGAAAATCATATTAATAATAACATGTCGCCTGGACGTTTTTTTTTTAATAATGAATTCCGATTACAAGAGTTTCGGTAGAACAAATTTGGTTTATGTGTATTTTGTGTGTCGAGTCGACGCCGCTTCCTTGCGCTTACAACATTAACCGGAATCGACTTGAGAGAGCTCTGTCCTATCTTCCACCTTTTCTTCTGTCCACGGCTCGTCGTTTTGACAACTGTGGAATAGCTTCAGCACCCTTACACTGTCTCCCTTGTTTTCTATGCTTGTGATCATTCACACAAAAAAAAAGCGGTTTAGGCTTACTCAGAAAAGCGTGTCACGATTCAACTTCACGCGGCCGCGTCGGCTTGTGTAAAGAAAAAAAAAACAGTTTGCTGGAGAAGCAATCTAATCTAGAGAAAAGCGTCCGCAACGATTACATCGTACGTTTGCCTCCTGTTTTTTTTTTTTGCTTTTTTCCCAGTTTCTCTTCTAAGCCATTAAAAAACGATGAGCTATTCCTCGCGTTGTAGGAGATTCGTTGTATCTGTGAGCAAGCTGCGGTTCCTGCGAAGGGCAAACACAGTAGCGAGCAAGCTTCATTCAGCGCCCAAGTTGTAGACTCGGCGCACGCGGTTTGTTCAGAAATTATGTAATTCATTCAGCACATTTATTTCTCGGCTTGAAATCTCACTTCGCGGTTCTGCGGCATTGCGGAGTTCACACGGAGGGAAACTCAGTACTGCAAAGCTGCAATGCCGCACCCCCAGCTTAGCATCAACGCTCACCGGGTGCGGAAAACGCAAACCGGATGCGGCCAGTCGTCGTAGAACTGAGCGTGCACATTACAACGCGACAGTGAGAACAAGGACACAGCTGGCATA
Organism: Amblyomma americanum; assembly: GCF_052857255.1. NCBI lineage: Eukaryota > Metazoa > Arthropoda > Arachnida > Ixodida > Ixodidae > Amblyomma > Amblyomma americanum. The sequence goes on from NC_135498.1 coordinate 27,485,022, forward strand.
CGCCGACTTGGGACTGGCGCTGACTTGCCGCTCCCTTACGTTGCACATGTGCGCCCTTGTAGAATACGCGCAGTTGACAGAAAGAGTTACGGGACGAGGGTGTGCGAAAAAAAAATGGTTCGGTGCAGACAGGCACAAGCTAATCGCTTGAAGTTCTCGCAGGTATGGCGAGACATGCATGCTCCTCAACTGACATCGTAGGCACCACAGACGCCACAGACATAAACACGTGCAGAGAGTCTTCAGTTTCGTCAGGGGGCTCAGGCGAGTGGGTCGTGAGGCAGCGCCACAACGAGCTTTCTTTCGAGCTCACGCAACCCGTAAACTTTTGCTGCCGACAGCACATCTTAGCCTTATCAACAATTCGAAGTGGCGAAATGCAAAAAACAAGCAAACAAATAACTGGCTGCCTCTTTCAGACCTCTCGAATCGGTTCTACATGCTTGGCAAATGCACAGCCTCCAAGAGTCGCACTTGTAAGGAAAACTGCACGATGGGTACGCCTACTCTGCTTTGACTCGGAAAGCGCGCTGCGCAAGCGAACGTGACTCTAAACGACGTAAGCGACTGAATATGCATTATTTGTGACAGCGGCAATCGAGGAGTGATGCGTCCAGTTCCTCATCATAATTAAGTTCCGCGGTTTCATTCGTCGCTGGGATGCAGTTCCCTTTCCTAGACATCCCCTGTCCAGGCTACATCCGACAACGGATATCCTAAGGGACGACGTGGTGTACAAGGACTAAGCATTTAACAGTATTCTTTTTAACCGTGAACCACCGAGAAATCACACCCACATAATAATAATAATTGGTTTTTGGGGTAAGGAAATGGCGCAGTATCTGCGTCATATATCGGCGGACACCTGAACCGCGCCGTAAGGGAAGGGATAAAGGAGGGAGTGAAAGAAGAAAGGAAGAACGAGGTGTTGTAGTGGAGGGCTCCGGAATAATTTCGACCACCTGGGGATCTTTAACGTGCACTGACATCGCACAGCACACGGGCGCCTTAGCGTTTTGCCTCCATAAAAACGCAGCCGCCGCGGTCCGGTTCGAACCCGGGAACTCCGGCTGAGTAAAAGCGGACGTGTGAAAAGGTGAAAAATCTTCTAAGCCAGCACCAACTCTCGCGTCTTTGAATGTTGCCTGCGTCTTGGTTCTCCTTTCGTAGCGCCTCGCTCTAATCGGAGCGACTTTTTCACACCTTGGTCAATAATGTGACAGTGATATAGCGCTGAAGATAACGCTTGTTGATTATCCTCTGCTATCGCGAAAGCAAACCAGCCCATCCTTCAGTTTTATTTCCAGTCGCAACAAAATACTAGGTATACATCTAAGCAAAGGATTGGGCTCTGTGCTCTCTTTAAGCATCGAACGATGAGTCAGAAAAGCGCAAGCAAAAAGAAAAAAAAAGCGGAATGGAGAAATAAATGATCGTTTCTTTTCCCTGACTCGGCGTTAAGGCCTATTTTTCTCATCCGACACTTCATGAAGTTTGCGCAGGTGCGGCTGCATGCTGTCATAACCGTGGACAATGAAATCCGGTACAAAAACATTCTTTTTTTTTTCTTGCAATCCGATGGCTGCTGTGCGCGCCTGCTGTACCCATGAACTCGGTGAAAGTGATCTCAAAAACAACAATGAACAAAGAGCATCGGCATCGCCCACTTTTGCCAGCCTGCCGCAGTAACACGGTTGTAAGAAACAAAAAGTGTAAAAGAAGAACTGTAACTTAGAAAAGGAGTCAGCTATGTGTGACAGCGCACCGGTGCATGCATCGAACAGCCCCGCGTCACACATGCTGGAAAGACCGGTGTTTTAGAAGCGTGCATTTCTGCGTGGCGTCAGCTCGCAATTGGGGCCCGAATCAAAGGCATCGCGGCTTGCCTGTGCGACTTTTGTCCTAACTTGTAGCTTTTAAAGAAATACCTTTAGGGCACTGTCACGAATTAAAACCTCTCCCCTGTGTTTCTTCTTCTGTATCTCATGTGCAGCTGGCTTCGCTGTTATTCTGGAAATAAATGCACCTATATCAACAAGAAGCCACACCTACTGCGCGCACAGTCGATGATGAACAAGATATTCAGTGAAATTGTTTTTCTCCAAAGCGTTCATTTCTGTTTAATTAAAGCAACTAATCGATTCGTGCCACACTTTGCTCTTGTACTCAGCCATGCTTACAGAAACGGCTTTTTTTTTTGGGGGGGGGGGGGGGGAAGGGGGGTGATGCATGTATCTTTATCGTGTGTATCGATTGCGTAGGAGCATGCATAGTTTCGTTTTTGTCATGCTGAGGAATATACATGTAATTAACGCAGAGCGAACCACGGCGGCTGCTGTCCGCGCTGAACCACGAAGTGATTGAAACTGGAAGCCGTGGGCTCATTACGGGTCATTACGAAACTAGGACGACGCTATTAAGCAGTGACGTATTCATTAGTTCGTCGTCGTCTTCTAATGAGGAAAAAATGAACGAATTTGTGCAATTTGTTGTTCGCAAGGAGGGGGGGGGGGGGGGCGAGATCGTTACTAACAGTATCCGGGTTGCCCTACTTTGCCACGGAAGTTTTTTGGTCGTTAAAGACAGCCCGCGAATATTGAGGTTTCCAGAATATATCATACGCCGGTATATATGCGACCTTACGTGCACGCGCGAGATGCGTATACGTTTTCCGTACGCACAAGCACGAGTGGAAATTAATTTAGTAGAAGGAAAAATATATAACGGATGTAACCTGTAAAGACGTTTGACCACATCTCTGGTTTTCTACTAAAGCTTATTTAGCTGTTAGTGTAGCAAGGAACCAGCCCAGCAATTGCGCCCTACTTAGCGGATAAACGCAGTGCCACTCAAGCTGCGATCTAAAGAAAATAAATTTGATGTACTAGCGCCGTGATTCAATTTCTTCATTTTGACAGACGCTCCAAGCGGCACACGAAACACCACAAGTACAGCTTTGTGAAAGGAAGAACAACTGGCGATTTCAAATTACTCATATTCACAACTCATGGCTTTGTGCGCAATTGTCTCTCAACTGACTTTAGCAAGAGCTCTGACTGGACGCTGTTGAAAACGCATGTCGTGAAGATGAAATTTGACATGTTTTAAACCATACTCGCTGGCCTGCCGTTGGCGTCGTGCCTTGAAAAAAGGCACAATCTATATGAACCAGAACGCATGCCCCTTCGCATTTCGACTTTCTCTCATGCCGCATTGGCGTGATTCATGTTTAGAATGTCGGATGGCGTCGATAATGACGAGGTTACCCTTACCGATGTCGATCACTAGCTTGCGTTATGAGGTGAGGAGTGCTACCACCTACTTTAACCGCGCCCATTTTACCCTAACTGCGTCGTAAGGAAGCTGAATCGCTTCTGCAATCGCTCTTTTATTTCCATGGTTTCGTAATATCCGCAACAAATAGCGTCATGTTTCGTTCCAGGAAGAATCGCGTTCATTCCACGAATATAGCGATTATATTCGGTTGTACCCGTTACTTCCCTGTCTTTAGGCTTAAAAAAAATTAATGTTTAAAAACAACTACCTTTTTGATTTCTTGAATCTTGGAAAAAATCCACCTTGGCGCAAATAAATTGTCTCTTTTGTTTTGTCTGTGTGAATTTGTTTGCGCCAGCGTGAATTTTTTTCAAGCTTCAAAAAATGCTAAACCAACTATAGCCAACTAACTTTTTGAACACATCTAGTTTCCTCAGAACTCCAAACAGACACTTTTAACCCCTTATTAGGCGCTGGCTCCGTAAAACATAGCACAACGCATATCCGTTACTTCGCCTTGTCGACCGTTTCGTTATAACGAGTGGAACCTCGTTATAACGACTGCAGATCTCCTGCGCGCGACGTTGGCTCCCGTCCGCTATACGCCGACAAGCTGCTGCGCGCCGCAACAAGTGGTCTGAGAGAATGCTGCGCTGGCTCCACGTCCACCGGCTACAGTCGCGTGAGCTCGTCGCCAGCTGCGGTGCGCATGCATGCATGCATGCATCCATGCGTCTCTCTCTGGCAGACACCGCCGACCGAAGAGAACTGCCCCAGCCGGCGCCAGCTGCCAGGTTTCCCACGTCACTGCAGCCGGCCGCCGAACCGCTGAGCGTGCTTTCGCCACCGTATAAAGCGCATATACGAAAGGCCGCTATCCCTGCTCTACATTTCCTTTTTTTTTCTTTTCTTCTTTTCTTCGCCCCCTTTTGAAATGCGCGTGCCGAAGAAAGCCCGTGCACGCATCGCCTTGAAAGGCCTTGTTTTCGGTCTGCCATTGGCTCTTTAAGGGACTGACAGGTCGATGCGTTTGTGAACTTATATCGGATTTAAGCTTCAAACTTTATACTGACGGCAAAGTTTTGCGGGGTAAGCAAAGCCTCCAAGTGGGCACTGAGTGAGGAAAAAAATGAATGCTCAAAGTGAAAAAGAAATACAGATTCGACTTCCAGTCTCAAAACAAATGTTGCTGTGTATGCATGCGAGCGTTTTTGTGTGTATGCGTGGGCGCGTGCGCGGCTGTCGGCTATAGCCATCGGTGTTATGCTAAAATAATTGAACAAGGAAACGTTCTCGACCAGTACAACCTGTACTACTCGGTTGGGCGGTAGATGCGACTTCCAGCGAGCATACAAAAGGGGCTTATATCTACCGTGGTTCATCGCACCGTTTAAAATTTCATTAATATAGCACGGACATGGTTTCTTCTTAAACTCTACTTCTTTTTCAACGACAGTTTTTTCAAAGGCAATTATCAATTGCCGTTTATCCCAGTAGTATTTCTGAATTGAATAAGTTGCCGGTTGAAGTTGTGGGTGCTCCCCGAGATATATTTTTAAGTCTAATCAGTTATTTATAATTACACTGTTCTTTTAAACCATTGACTGTACGCTTTGTCCTGAAGCGCATGCATGATTTTTTGTTTTTTTGTGTTTTTTTTCTGTTCTACTGATCTTGATGCATTAATACTTTGTCATCCCTCCCTTTTGGTGCAACTAATTTCATGTACTCGTCCTTTATGTTGTACCCACTCCCCTGCTATAATGCTTCGACGCTGCAGGGTGTACTGTAAATAATTAGTGAAAAACTAGCGTCAAAGCCATGCAAACCACAAAAGAAGAACGAAGACGAGACACAAGCGCTAACTCAGTGAGTTGGCGCTTGTGTCTCTTCTTTGTTATTCTCTTGTGGTTTGCATATTTTTGGCGCTAGTTTTTTTCTCTAATTCAAGTATGCACCAACTAGCACAAGAAGAGGTCTTAATACTCCAAATAAATAAAAAATGAAATCCTTCGTCGTCTGGGTACTCTTCAGCCCCCCCCCCCCCCCCCCCCCATATCACTGTCTTCCTCTACCAAAATGACGATGCTCGCATTGTAATTAATCGGTCCATCTCCGTCTTCTTTATCTCGAAGAGTACTGTAAGGGCTACTTTTGTTATCTGGCGTGTACTGTGACACAATGTGACAAATTCGGCAGCGATGTACCATTGATAAAGCCAGACAGAACACGGACTATCCTTAGCGTAGCTACGATTGCGAAGCCTTGTCTACTGCAGCTGTGCAACTAATCTTGCCCGCGCGTTTGGAGAGGTCAGAGGAGACGCTTGAGGTGATATATATAGACGTGTTCCTGCGGATTACGGCGCTTGCACAGCACTCTGCAGTAGCCATGAGTCAGCTGTATATAGCAGCACATATCTCGTATCGTGTGTGTTTATTAGAAACCCTCGTATCGCTAGGCTCGGGGAAAAATGCACCTTGAAAATACTACGGATGGTAGAAAAGAATTAACTGCACAACCCGCCACCATCCAAATTTGTATTAAGTATGCAGTTCACTCCGTAAAATCGGTACATCCCGACTATACCGCGCAATATACCAGTGAAAAAATTTCCTTGTCAACAACAGTGCAACAAGTAAGTCAACTCCAAGCCCGAAATTCTCGCTTCTCGAAACCGTGTGCCTACTTCTCCACTGTCCTGCTGCTGCTGTGTACTTCACAACAAGCCGAGGCCAGAGAAAAAGCAAGGAGCGAGAGTACTTGAAGCAAAAAAAAAAAAAAGGACTCCGGGCTACACACGAGTTCTTTTTCTGTTCTGTGCCGGACGCTACGTATAGTTGCAGTCCTAGCTGCACACGGAACGAACCGCTGCTCGGCTCGCGTGATTAGTCCGAGACAGTGCGTTGTCCAGACAGAAAGCCGGGCGCAACGCTTCGTCCTTTGCCAGGAAAAGCACTGGTTCGAGCAGCGCATACCGGCGACCACGACAGGCTAGGCCACCTCCTTCCTGGCCGCCGCAGTGGGCGTGCCGTGAGTGCTGTGGCCTGTTGAGACGTCGCTCGCGTTCGGCGCTGGCGTGCCCGACCTCGGCTCGTGTCCTGTGGTCGGTAGTGCTGGCACCGGAGCCTTCTTGGTGGCCGTGACGGTGTCGTGCGCCGCCTTCCGGGCGCCGACGGCCCTGCTCTTGTGCTGGTCGGCCCCGTTGGCCCGGGACGCGATGTAGTTGCGCACGTGCTCGGCGTTCCTCTTGAGGTGGACGTAGTTGCTGAACGAGTAGGTCAGTACGCACGAGCAGGCCAGGATGGACACTCCCAGCACGGCGATGACCACGTACAGCCCGTCGCGGTTGATGAGCGCCACTGGTGGGTTAATATCCGCCTCCAGCCGAGGGTCCATGGTGTTTCTGTCAGGGCGATAGAATGGCGCTCCTCTGAGGGTCAGCTCTGGCACGGGCGAAGGTCAGTGGCAGGCTTCCTCTTCTTCTGTCCTGGTGGTTCCTTCCTTGTCTTCGGGCAGGGAGGTTTTTTTTTTATTTCGCACACTCGTCTTAAAGGCATAGTTTGGGTTTGGGTTCACTGTATACTAAAGGAAATCGTGCAAGGTATTTTTGTGCAGGAACCGGAGAAGGCTCCTGATTTTATTGTTGTCGGTTATCCACTTGAATAAATCCTCCTCCCTTGTCGCCGTTAGTCCCACTTCGTGTAAAACTCGTGTCCCTGAAGCCCTTGCCCCTGGACAAGTCCATAGCAGGTGGCGAACATTCACTTGCGCAGCCGGTGTGGAACATCTAGGGCAAGTGGCGGGTCTTGCGTCTTGTAAAAACATGCATTGGTATGGACGTGCCTCGTGTTGAAGTCCTTACGGGAATACTGAGTGATGGGTCATGTTCAGCGAGGACAGTGACTGAATTCGCGGATGTTTCGTATCCAAGACTGGTCTTCGTGGACGTTGAATGGGAGATTGCAACAGGGTATTGGTTAAGGATGGACAGCTGCGCGAGTTGATAATAATTAATGTGTGTGGTACAGCGTGAACTAGACGACGGAAAAAGGCAAGAAGACAGCACAGACGAGCGCTGTACGACGAGGGTATTGGTTAGTGCTCTGTTGCCAAATGACAAAACATTGGTCGGTAATGTTACACATTTAACGGCTTGCAGTCGCCGCTTTCTTATTTTCACGAACTCTTCGATGTCGAGTGGTAAATGTTCTGTACTGATCCTTTAGACGATTTGGTCCTCCTCTCACACTTTGGCCTTGTGATAGTCCCCCGTCGCCTCACAATACTTGTGATATGTGAAGGGACAATTAAGACAGCTTCACACGTTATCATCATCGCCGCCGTCGTTAGCCGAGTTGCGTCCTCTACACGGCGAAGGCCTCTCCCAGTATTCTCCAGTTATCCGTCTACGCGTCAACCAAAAGAATGTCTTCAGTGAGGTTGTTCACATTTTGCGCGTCGGGTTCTTTGCGTCGTCTATAACGTACTCTAACAACTCAGGTGGCGAATCTCAGGTGATGTATTCAGTGCAACGAAACCTGTCTCGATTAAGTCGAGTTTGACTTTGATAATGACAACGATCTCTGCCTAAATTATCGTTACTATATCAAAACACCGCAGCGGACCAGAGCTTGCTGGCGTAGTTGGTATTTACTGTTGAAGATATTTTGCCATTAACTTAGATGAACACGTAAGAAGTGTGATGTTGTTCATCCCTATGTGTTCGTCTTAGCTAGGAGTAAAATCTGTCCTCTTCGTTTTCGACTTTTATAAGGAGAAAAAAGGTTAATCATATATGAAAGGTAAAACGCACCTTAGCCTACTACGAACTGTAATAGTTAAGATTCCCTGTGCTATCCTTGAGGCAGAAACTTGGAGGAAAACTAAGGATCACTAATAGGCTTGATATTAATTAAATTGCGGACAGTGCAGCGAACTACGGAAAGAAAAATGATTGAGGCGCCCTTAACGGAGAGGAATAGAGCAAGGTGGGCGAGGGAGCAAACGCGAGTTACTACTGTCCACTCTGATACACAGAAGAGAAATAGATTTGGGCATGGAGCGCGCTAAAGGGACATGATCAATGGTCCGTCGTTAGGGTAAAGGGAGGGATTCCGAGAGAAGGTAGAGGTAGCAGGGGGCATAAGTGGGCATATGAAATTAGGATGTTTTCGCATATAAATGGCTGCATCTAGCTCAGGACAACGCTGAATGGAGATAAGTGGAAGCTAGGCTGTCGCCATGCAGTAGACATAACTGGGCTCATGGTGATGGTGGTGCTACCTTACGAGGCAGTGATGGTACGACGCCCGCATCATCACCATCATCATTATCTCAGCTCTGCAGAAGCGCTGCAGAGAAACGAGCCGTGCGGGGTGCGCGCGAAGAAAGGGGACGGTGACGAAACCTGAGGAAGCGACGTCTGTGACTAGACGTTGGTGCCGTAATTTAGCCACATCGTGCGGTGTGTATTAACCTATAGGTGGATGACTATAGGTGGATGAGGAGAGCCCAGCCCATGAAAATTCAATGGTGATTGCGATGATGATGATGATGGTGCTACCTCACGAGGCAATGATGGTATGACACACGCATCATCATCATCGTCATGGCGATCGCCTTTGGCTTTTCGTGCGCTAGGCTCTCTTTGTCCGCCTGTAGCGCCTCAGCATCCGCGTGGGGGTTGGTACCCACCGCACGATGTGACGAACTTACGGCACCAAAGTCTAGTCACAGACGTCGTTTTCTCAGCTTTCGTCACGGTTCCCTTTCTTGGCTATGCTGATTGCTCTGCAGCGCTTCTGCCAGCCTTAATTGGGCCGCTCCTTTAGGCGCCGATACGGTAATTAGCATGTCAGTAGAAATCCCTAATAGAGGCGGATGTGTTACACTCATTTTCTTATGTCCTGCAGACAGCTGACTCGCTATATACCGTTGTGATTGATGCAGTTAATGAGCACACTGAGAAAATCAAAGCGTGCAGCCGCCTACCCTTGTTACGACTTTGGAATTATGCAACGTAATGGCAACGCGCCGAGAAGCACGTAACTTGAGACCTCGGCTCTGTTCTACGCCCCTGTGTTCGTTCTCATCATAAATCGGGTAAAAGCAGGCGCCGGCACCAGGGGCCTCCGTGGTGGCCGAATGGCCGCATGCGACGCCCGTGGTCGTCCCTCCGCCTCTCCTTTGCTGGCCGGCCAGCTTGTCCCGGGACGCGATGCAGCTGCGCACGTCCTCGGAGTTCCGCTTTAGCCTGCTGTGGTCGATGAAGAAGTAGCCGAGGACGTAGGCGCATTCCGCCAGAAGGTTTAACCCAGGCACAGGGGTGACTCCGTGCAAGCCTCCGGGATCGATGCGCACCGCGTGGAGGTTACCGTTCACTTGCTGCTCGGACACCATGCTGCTTCTCAGGACCATATTGCCGAGCCAGGATCCACGATTGCAATAATCGCTACGCATCGAGCAAAGGCATCAGCAGCATGAGCTGCACCCGCTAGCTCAACCGCCTCCCGTGGTTCTTCCTCTCTTTTTCTCGGTCTTCACTCGTGTCTCGGTGCGGAATGGATGAAGGCGGGCTCTGCCGTTTTTGGTAATTGACATGTAGCTCAGCATTATCAATCACTTAGACAGGCAGAGCGGAACGGTGGGTCTAAAAATTAACATGTATAAAACCAAAGTAATGTTCAACAGTCTCGCAAGGGAGTACCTGTTCACAATTGGTAGCGAGGCTCTGGAAGTGGTTACGGAATACGTCTACTTAGGGCAGGTAGTGACCGCTGATCCGGATCATGACAGGGAAATAACTAGAAGGATAAGAATGGGGTGGAGCGCATATGGCAGGTTCGCTTAGATCAAGAATGGCAGTTTAACAATATCCCTCAAGAGAAAACTGTACAACAGCTGTATTTTACCAGTACTCACCTACGGGGCGGAAACGTGGAGGCTAATGAAAAGAGTTCAGCTTAAGTTATGACCATCGCAGCAAACCATGGGAAGGAAAATGGTAGGTGTAACGTTAGAAGACCGGAAGCGGGCAGAGTGGGTGAGGGAACAAACGCGTGTTAATGACATCCTAGTCGAAATCAAGAGGAAGAAATGGGCTTGGGCAGGGCATGTAATGAGAAGGCAAGATAACCGCTGGTCCTTAAGGGTAACGGAGTGGATTCCAAGAGAAGGCAAGCACAGCATGGGACAGCAAAAAGTTAGGTGGGAAGAGGAGATAAAAAAGTTTGCGGGCATGCGGTAAATGCAGCTGGCACAGGAGTGTTAGAGCGGCATGGAAAGGCCTTTATCCTGCAGTGGACGTAGTCAGGCTCATGATGATGATTATGTAGTCCCGCAACACTGAGCAACTATAATCATCATTTTTTTGTAGGTATTCGTCATTATTCGGCGAGTGCACCGTACGAGCCTCTGATGTTGGAACGATAAAACTGTTCGTGCGTACTTCGCGGGTCGTCTTACCTCGCCGTCCTCACCCGGCCCTCGGTACATGACAGTAATCAAGATCTCGAAGCAATAACCGAAAAGGCATTCCGACATAATAGGCGGGATCGCGTGTGTCACAGCCGAACACTCTGGATATCATTTGCGGGCCAGAGGTCCAACTTTATCTGAATATCGTTCTTATCTGTCAGTCGATATTGAGAGTGCCCAATTCAACGCCTACCTGGGTTGTATGACCACTCGGAGCACTGCCCCGAAAGTGCACCCTATCCTGGAGTTCCATTGGCCACCGGAAGAACGCGGCAGTGTTTCACCCCACAAGTTTACGACGCAAGTGTCGTCCTAAGTGAAATAACGGACATGCCAGCGTGGAGGAAGCGCTTGCGTAGTATCAGTACGTAAGATTCATCCCTAATTTCCTCCTTCCGCGGCAACGGTTACAGCTCTTACCATATACCTCTTCCTTCCACGGCAACCCCGCTGCTCCTTCCGCGGTAACCACCCTCCGGTTACGCACTATAACGCGGAACCTAGGGAAAGGGTGCTTCGCAGCTGTCGCTGTAAAATTTCAAGAAGGATATGTAGGCAAGTAAGGGTGAGAAATTTATTTTTTTACCCCAGCCGTGAGTTATAGGCGCAAACTCCTCTGAAACGTCAACACGATGCTGCAAGTACGTGATAGTAAGCGGAGCACTGTCCGCAAGGAAAAGAGGTCCACCGTGGTTCACTCGGGGTTCACAATGGCACGATGCCGTTCCAGCTTCCGTTGGCGGCCACGATAGAGTGCACTGTCTATGCAGCCTCTGCAGCTCTCCCTACCGAATGTCATCCCGAACTGCTTTGTGATGCTGTGGATCTTGCGGCGTCCTCTGCCCTGCGGGGCACCTCAGTGAACGGGGTGCGATTGGCGACCTGGAGGGTAGAGTTGTCGCTTCTGTTCGCAGCTCGCGTATTCGCATTTCCAGCGCCTTGCAGTGCCGGCACCGAGGCCTGCTTCACGCTGGCCGAGGCCGCGCCTTTCCTGCCGGCGGCGCTCTTCTGCTGGTCCGCCACCTTAGCCCGAGAGGCGATGTACTTGCGCGCCTCCTCCGCGTTCCGCTTCAGCTGGTTGTAGTTGTTGAAGGAGTAGGCGAGGACGCAGGCGCATGCCAGGATGGACGCGCCGAGAACCGCCAGGATCACGTACAGGCCGTCGCGGCTGACCAGCACCACCGGCAGGTTGAACTGCGCCTGTAGTTCCCGCTCCATGGTGGCACAACTTCGAAAGGCGCGCCACTTCGAAATGCAGACTCACGAGGAGCCGGATACCTCACGGCCTGTCAGCCGTCACCTACGCTTTTTCTTCGTCTCCATCTGTCCTCGCCTCCTCTTTTCATCTGATGATGATTATGATGATGATGATGATGATCCAAATAACAGGCGGCGAGTACCTTCACTGGGGGGAAACCTCCACAATTACATAACAGCTACCGGCAGATTTTTTTGCTGTGTCCAAAACTTCCGCATAGTAAAGATCTTTTAGTAATTTTAATGTATTCAATTCTATGATCTTCTCTCCCGTTATTTTCTTTTTTTTCCTCTTAATCGTAGTGCTATATCACCTGAAGCACAATTATTATTTTGGCACCAGTTTACCTTCTTCTTTTGGCTCTCCTCACTAAACCCTGGCCTAACCCCCGTCGTAGGTATGTGCCATGTCACTAAGGCAACAACAACAACAACGGCCTAGACTGTTGTTGACCTCTGTAGACATGCTACATACCCACGCGAGGGGATTGGCCAGGGTTTGGGGGCGAATGCCAAGGAAAATTGCATAGGCAATAAGCGAGATGAAAAGAAGCATCAGGCGTAAATGATATAAATTTGAAAATAATACAGAAAAAAGAAAGAAGAAAACAATTTGAATAAGGAAGGCTCTAAGAACAGTTTCGTTTTCTTCTCGGCGCCGAAATTTTCGCATTTCGCAGTGTCGTATTGCAGAGACCGAGCGCGAGTTCAGAAACTTTGGCTTACAGGCCGCTAGTCGAGTAAGGGTGCGTGCCTCGAGAACAAGCGCCATTTTTTCCGACGAAAGACGCAGTCAAAATCAAAACGCATACAATATTCCAAGCCTTCGCAGATAGTGGGGCTTTAAAGGGGCCGCACTCACCGATCCTTGTTCGTCGTCGGGCCGCTAGGGGCGCACCGGTGGCAACTTGTTTTTGCGAAGAGCATGGCCTGGATATCATCATCATCTTCAATACATCACATGCTGTGCATCGATTCCGCCCCCTCCCCTTCCTTTTCTTATCGTTCTAAAATTCGTTCTAAACTTGTTCTTTTCTTAATCAACAGGACTTTCTTGGCTCTGCTATTGCATTCTTCCTTTTTCTTTTTCTCCTTAGCACCGCGTAGTCTATTGTCTATTTTTGACGCTTACATGTGTAGCCAAGCCATCACCTCTTGAATATGTGTCATTCTGCAAGGGCACAACAACAACAGCTTGTAGAGGTGGTGGCAGTGTGGGCTTGACGTCGACTGCCATCTATCCTCAGTTATGGAAACTGTTGCACACCTCGATGCCCGCAACATTTCAAGCTTTCAAGTATACAATTTTTGTCGCTATGAAGTTGCAGAGAGTATCTTCTCTGTGAATTCAAGGTTGAGCTTCGAATGTTGATTGTGTGGCGAGGTCGCCATAAAATGGTTGTGAAGCTTAGTATAGTCCTAACAATAAGAAGTTTACGTACTTAGTTTGAATCTGAAACGGTACTTAACCTTTTTCCTTCCGTTTAGTTGATTTGGGCGGTGGTATCGATTCCGGCGACTGGTATCGGTCTACAGACGCTTCCTTTCTACGCTGCGTCTGCACTGCTTGTAGCGCATTTCCATTCTTCACACTTTGCACTCAATTACTCTAAGCGTAAACGAGGAAGATGCGGAACCAAATAAAGGAGTGTCACACGTACCAGCTTTCACCGTGACACACGTAGTGTTACGGCATTGGCGGGGGAATAAGCCAATCAGTGCAAACACGCTGTTGCACTGATATCTGTGTAGGTCTAGAATTCACTAAGTACTGGTCGAAAAAACAACCTCCTTTTTTGTGTGGGCGCAGCTGGGAAAGAACGGGGTTAACTGGAGAGACATGGAAGAGGGCTTTTCCCTGCAATGGGGGTAGTTAGGCAGAGGCAGCAAGTAAGAATAGAACGAAAGCGCGAAAGCACAGCTTCTCTCCGTCTACGCTGCGTTTAATTTTGTGAGACAAACAACAATAATTGTCTGTGTCTCTGTTCGGTGCATGAGAAAATGTTAGCAATTATCTTAAATGCGCCTCTTCTTTCTTTAAGCCCTTGTCTTACATTATGTTACGAGGGCATCGCTCGTTTGTGTGCGACTGTGCAGACTAGGGCTGAACGTGGTTGCGTCATCGTGTAAGAGAAATTGGTTTGAATGCCCGCATTCAAAGCTGCCGACACGATTAGTTATTCGCATAAAGAACGACACATAGCTCTATTCAAACACAGCTTCTATGTCACTAGACTCAGCACATTTATTGTCATGCCATCTCGCCAGCCAGCTGACTGATCATCACAGTCCCGCTGCGTCAAACCATGTGTTCTCTCATGCCGAAGGCGATGTTTCTCACCAGTTTCTTTTTTTTCTCTCGTTTCATCAGCAGGGTTTTACTGTGGGAAACCTTTCTCCGCACATTTGTTGCTCTCCCCGAATACTAAGCGACAACGTCCAGTCTATATATCATTCCTTTCAAGTCGCGGAAAAAGTTCTTCCTTGTATCCGGAAAAGCACTGGCTTGGCTCATGAAGCGTCGGCGAAGTCATGTTCCGTGGCGTTCGGAATAACATTGGCGACACATAGGAGTTGAGTGCAGCCCTGCTCCCCGTTGCGTTGGGCGCCGCATCCAAACATAAGCCACCTGGCGCGGCAAGGAAACATCGCTGCTCTTCGTGATCTGCAAGGTGCGTCCTCCGCTGGCTTCCATTGACGCCAACGGCAGGCCTGCGTCCTGGGTTGGGCGTTGTGGCCGCTGTCCTGCTGGTCGACAGCCCTCGAGTTGTTCCCGGGACACAATGACGTTGCGCACGTCCTCGGCGTTCCGCTTTACCTTGCCGTGGTTGGTGAAGGAGTAACCGAGGACGCAGGCGTATCCCGGGACGGAGGCGTCCAGCACTGCAACGATCCAGTATAGGTCCTCGCGGTGTGCGATAATCGACAACCTCCCGGTAGTTCCCGGGACACGATGACGTTGCGCTCGTCCTCGGCGTTCCACTTTGGCTTGCCGTGGTTGGTGAAGGAGTACCCGAGGACGCGTGCGCATCCCGGGACGGAGGCACCCAGCACTGCAGCAATCACGTAAAGGTCCTTGCGATGCGCGAGGACCTCGTTATGACTAGCCTGCGGCGGTGGCTGGGGTCCCACGCTGCCTCCGTCGGCGGTCTTGGCGAGCCTGGCCGCGTTGCGACGAAATGTAGCCGCAAATAATGACAGCAGCGACACTTATGTGACCGTGACCGTTGCCGTCCTTGCTTCTTCTGCTTCTTCTTCTTCTTCACCCCAGGTATATGGCACATACCCACGGGGGGGGGGGGGGGGGGAATTGGCCAAGGTGTAGTTGAATAAACAAAGAAGTTTCCATGGAAGATGACGACAAAATTGTAGCACCAATCGTGAATTTTGAAAAATCAATGAATACAAACAACAGAACAATATTGACAGTTAAATAACAGACAGCATTTTGGTGAAAAAAGAAGAGCTCGTAGAACTTTAAAAGAATTAGCACATCAACCTACCAGTTGCAATTATGTAATCGTGGAGAAACCCACAAATAGAACCCAATGCAAATCCCTTGGCGTTCGCACCAAACGATAATAATACTGGCAAAGATAAAGGGAGCCCTAACCTGGAGAGAGGGACCTCCAGGTAAATCTTTCTCTGAAGTGCGAACTTTGGGCAGTAGAGGAGAAAATGGTCTAAAGATTAAACTTTCCCACATGCGTCACATAGGTTCGTCGGTGTCAACCCACAGCTGCATATATATAAATTCAAACTTGGAATCCTGCACCGTGTTACGTTTGAAGACGCCAACATGCCAAGAATATTCAAGCCACTGGGAATCATCAATCTACAGAGGCTTCAAAGGGCCGTCGATGTGGTTGCAGTGCCACGAGTGCAGGTGGTGGCGTCTACAAGGGTCCTCCCCCTCCCCCCTCCCCCCTGCTGTTTACGGGGTGAAACGGCCGTCCGCTGCCTGAGAACGGCTTTGGTGAACCTGTCTTTTGTTCTCAACGCCGGACCCACCCGGGACATGTTTCTCCCGGAGGGGACGACGGGGGAGCCGGCGAGCGGCGGGACTGCAAATGAGCCGTGGCAAATGCGGCCGGGTTTGACTAAGCCAACGTCGCCGGAATCCTCGTGCTTCGAAAACAACTTCGTCTTAAGGGCGGTTCACATGCAAGCGATTGAGCGAACTCAGCGACCAGCGGCACGGCGCAGCGATGCTTTTCGCAGGGTTCCGTTTCACATGCGTCGCTCCACAGCGTTTACTGCCGCTGCGAATCTCAGTGTTGCTGGCAAAGAATACGAGCTCGCGGTTGGTTTCGGTGGTTTGCAAACGTCAACATGGACAATGTTTATGCATTATTTTGCCACGATTACTCAAATTTTGTTAAGAAATAAAGAACTCTCCTTTTTTAAATAACAACTACTTCTTATCTTGATGGTAATAACATCTTTTTTTAAGTCCGTACGTGCGGTGTAACCATTGGCCTGTGCGCTGCAATTGCACTTCGCACGGCCTGAATGTCCCTGTCAGCAGCCTCCACTTCCTGCCGCCTTTTCTTCTGTCGCTTGTTTCCCCTATGTGGGAGAACCTCTGGTGAAGTTGCTGCCATACAGGATGGTCCTGGTTCATCAGGAAGGCCTGGGACACTATACATGCATTCAAATTCATTTGGCGATGCTTCTACTTCTTTCGAGCCTGGCGATGCTGGGCTGCAGCTGGCGTGGCTCGTCTCGGCTGCTGCGCTGGCCACCTGCACGTGGCTCACTGCGTCGAGGTTGCAGAAGCTCCTGAGTAGAATGTACAGGCTGTTAATTGCTGTCACTTACACATTCAATTCATCATTAGTATAATTGCTTACCGTCTCGTTTCCATGGAGTCCCTCAGGAACTCCATCTGCTTTAAATGTGGCCAGGCCGTCTTTGCAGTGGCTCCTGACCCAGTCTTCTTCCCATCTTTTTCGCCTTTAGTTTTTCGCCTGTACGTATCTTTTAGATTTTTCCACCGAGCAATAATCTCCTCAACTGTTACTGAAATATGGAGCAGTATAGAGCAAATTAGGAAACAATGGCAGACATGTGGCCCAAAGTTTAGCATGAACATGTACAAATTCTCATCTGTTAGCACACAAGAATATTGCAGAAAATGTTTACAACACACGATTCAGTACGGAAGCACGAGTTTTTTTTTTTCTTCTAAAAGGCAGTTTTACTGATTATGCATGCATGCATGACTGAACTGAGGCACACACATGATGAATGATTTATTTTGCGGACACGCACGAGATGATTTTGCGCGGTTCAGAAGCTGCAGATTAATGCTACGTACAAGACTACGATGAGCGGGCAGTGCCGCGGGACGGAGCGCTTGCTCTACATACACGCAAGAGACGATTTTACTAGGCTCTCAGCGCCCGGATTAACTCCACGCCTGAGAAAGGTCGCCTCCCGCATTTACAAACGTAGCTGAGAACATGAAAACGTGCACGTCGTGCATTTCACGATTGAAGTGAAGGGTACAAAATGATGCAGCTAGCGTGTCTTAAGAACCAAAAACATTTGCTCACGGCTGCGTGATGCCGACAATTCTCATACAGCTCATCTACGCACAATAGCCGGCGCACCGAAAAATAAACACCGAGCAGTACGCAGGAATGCGCGGGGACATAAAACAGTTTTTGACACGCTGCAGAATCCTGCCAGTGTGACGAGGAAAATTTGTTGGCTGCACAATGAAAAAATATGGCTGATAATCTTCGAGCTCGCCACAAAGCGTGCTTTCACTTACCGGTGTCGTCAATTGCTCGAATTGCGTCCCTCACTTCTTCCCAAAGGGACTCCTTGGTCGACTTATTGCGGAAGTTATCTTTAACATCCCATAGAAGTGGGCGCTTGGATACTTCGATGATCAGCACCTCATTGAACAGTCCACGTGACATGTTGTCGTGGTGTCGGAAGCGCGTGTAGCAAACAAACATTGTCGTCTTTCCCGCACGAATCCTCTTCTTGTCACGTGGCTTTTCCGCCGTGCAGTCATTGGTCAGGGGGCGGAGCTATCGCTCTGTCGCTGCGAAAATTTCCAACTTGTTGGAACCCCGTCGCTCCGGCCC
This sequence comes from Amblyomma americanum, assembly GCF_052857255.1. NCBI lineage: Eukaryota > Metazoa > Arthropoda > Arachnida > Ixodida > Ixodidae > Amblyomma > Amblyomma americanum. The sequence continues at coordinate 27,503,135 of NC_135498.1, forward strand.
GCCGAGCCGCCGCGACGGGTCGAAACAGGTTTTTCCGTCGCTGCGACAGGATTCGCTGGCATTTTCGCTTGCATGTGAAACGGGCTTTACTGTGCTTTTCCTTATACGTGGAACCTTCTGCAAACTGCAGTGGCAACCTTTAGTTCCCACGCTCCACGTGAAACCTTCTGCAAACTGCGGTGGCAACCTTTAGTTCCCACGCTACCGCTGTGAAGTGCAGGTGACTGACCTTCGACGCTGCCATGGGACCCCCTTCGGGCTATTCATCACTGTAGCCTGGATAGCGCGGACCATAATCTGCCAGAAGTGGCAAGAGTGTGTTGCTGGGGGCGTCCTGGAAGGCGGACCCTGAAGACTGGACACGTGATCTACATCACAGTGATTCGACGCATTTTTAATGAACTAGATTCCCCAACTAGGGACCTGGGGACAGCGGACCCTATTTAAGCACCGATCTGGCGTATGATCAGCCAGCTCCCGATTCACTCTTTCGAACTTTGCAAAAATGTAAATAAACCCTTTCAGTCTCTTCTTCACCTCGAAGACCCTCTCATCTCTTCGTCAACCCCACAACAGCAGTCTCCCGATCCGGAACCCGGGGACACGACCTTGGCGAGAGACGGCACAGGCGAACCAGGGGCCCGCACCTAACAATCGCAACCGCGTCATTGTTACCTCACACAGCCTGGATTTACACGAACGGACGTTCCAATTATATGCTAAGTGCTGATAGTCAGTGGTATTTAGTAAGGGATCTCGTAACCTGGTTGCTATATGTAGGAACCGCTGAAACCTGGAAATCGCCAGCAGGCTGAAATTCGGGACGGGATGTGTCACTGACCCGTCAAGAGCCGACCTTGCTAAGTAATCAGCCACCTCATTTGAATGAATACCTGCATGACCAGGGACCCAGACAAAACGGACCACCTTCAAAGTGCATGGGACAAGATATCGCAGGATACGGCTCAAAAAATCTTCTTGTGAAGTGTCAAGGGAGACTAACACTGACAAACAATCAGCGAGAATAATAACATGAGACACATGGCATGGAGTTTTGTGAAGGGCCATTCCAAGCGCCAAAAATTCCGCAAAAAATATAGGAATATAATCTGGGATGCGGACAGAATAGCTCCATGCCAAATCCTGCGAAAAGATGCCAGCTGCAGCTTTTTGGCAGTTGACGGAGGCATCGGCAGCAAGCACCGTATGATGGGGGTATTCCTCTATGTGATCCGAGAAAATACCTTCTTCTTCTTCTTCCTCTTAAAACATGGCATATACCTACATGGGGGATTGGCCGAGGCATAGTGGCGTAAACAAGGAAATTTACATACACACTAAACAATTTCTCACCCTATAGGGTGTAAATCAGCTGTCCCCAGACGAACACCCTTTCCAATTGTTGGGTGCTAAAAAAGGGTGCAGAGATCAGCACCCTTAAGGAGGGGTGCACTTAATGACACTTTAGAGGATGTAATGGCTACCCCTAATTAAAGGGTACTATTTTTCCATAACACCTCTACGAATGCATGTTAGAAGGGTGCTACACATTGATCCGCCCATGAAGCAAAAGCCGTGGACTGATGCGTGCCCTCTTAACTTTCATACTGTGCACCCTTCCTGAAGGGTGCTGATCTCTGCACCCTTTTTAGCACCTAAAAGGGTGTTTGTCTGGAGACAGCCGATTTGCACCCTTAAGGGTGAGAATTTGTTTAGTGTGTAGGGTATTACGACAAAATATTAGCGCCAAGTGTGAATTTTGAAAAATATATCAATTCAAAACGACAGGAGAATATTTAAAATAAAATAACAAACAGCATCTTAGTGAAAAAAAAAACATTGTTCTCGTCTTCTCTTCGTCTTTGTATGCAGACAGGCTCTGACCATCCAAAAAGCATGGGTTCCGTATATAAAGTTCGCGTTCAGCACAGAGTTGGTCCAAGTCGTGTCAAAGTACTCATTCCTGTGCGATAGGTGTCGAAGACTACCTTAACAGAGGAAGCCGGAGATAAAAAAGAAAACGTGCAGCTCTGCGTTGGTGTCGAGAAGTAAGTCAAGCTTAAGACAGTTTGGTTAATCTCAACATGACTTATTTTGAAGGTGTGAGAATTTTACATATAAGTTATTTCACGCCCTTTAATTACTGTGTAGTTTACAACTTGTAATCACTTCCCTGAGTGTCCAATTTAAATGTGGAAATTGAGCAATGGCTGTCTGACATAATTTACATCTTCATTTAAAATCGCTCAGGGCCATGCATGCGGAACATAACCATCGACCCATATGTGCCTGGGAACAAGAAATTGACAAAATCGGCATGTGTGATTTTAAACGAGGATTAAATTATGTCAGGCAGCCATTGCTTTTATTCATTTCTTCCTCGTGGTTTTGTCTGCGTCGTGTCGCGTGCTACGCGCTCTAAGGCGAACGGTAGCTTTCTTTTCTTTTATTTTTTTTCAGCAAGAGGCACTGCAAAATAGAATAGACACAATGTGTCAGATAGCTATATGGATGACTCCCACATTTGTAAGGAATAGCATATATTTTTCTTTGCTTGCAGTCCAGAATTATGGGTTGCAATCAACGGGCCCGAGCCTATCCAGTCGAAGTCTACGTTTGCACTTCTAAGGTCTTTTCAGGTGCGTAGCAGATCCACGAATCCCCCAAGCAGTCTGGCCTCCAAGAATATCGACACTCTCGTCTAGTGCCTGCTTATTGGGCTAATCCCCGAATAAGCAGGCTCTGGTGGAATACATGGTAGTACGGGAGATGGTTGCCGTGTGTCCAGTGATCTGTGCAAGTCGTGCCGCCAGACGCATGGGTAAACCTTGAGCCATCCCCAATACCCACAAGCATTGTACCTTGCTACCTTGGTCTCGTACACAGCTTGGTACCACGAATGTGCGCAGTCTTCCCATATGGCCTTGTCACTCATTCGCGTAGTTAAATTGTGCACTCCTTGATGGATCGTATTTTGCGATTGTATTCTGAGTACTTGAAAGCGAGAAGATGCGCACAGTTCGGTGTCTGGATATCGCGCATACATCTTGTGCGTCAGAGCTTTTGAGGTTAAGTGATACGTCGTCTTTTCGCCCTCATAGAAGACACTGATTCTGCCGACCGGTGGTAAATCAAGTAGCGCAGTCGCTGGTGTTGTGCCAGGCTGTAGACCTGCCTGTAACAATGCAAGACTCCAATAGACATTGGTTACTCCAATCATTTTGAAAATGTGTAAAGAAGAAAGCCGTTAACCGTCGCTTATATTTCGTCTTCGCCGCACACTTATGGCTTAGTGTTTTCTCCACACGTCTTCTCAAAGAACCGTCATTTATCAACAGCAGAAGTTCGCAAAAGTTCGCGCGCTTCGCTCTATCGAGATAAGGAGCGCCACAAGGGAACATCGCTTTTCTTCGTTATCTGCAAGGTGCATTCTCCGGTGGCTTCCACTGACGCCGACGGCAGGCCTGCGTCCTGGGTTGGGCGTTGAGGCCGCTGTCCTGCGGGTCAACAACCCTCGGGTTGTTCCCGGGACCCGATGACGTTGCGCACGTCCTCGGCGTTCCACTTTGGCTTGCCGTGGTTGGTGAAGGAGTAACCGAGGACGCACGCGCATCCTGGGACGGCGCACTGCAACGTTCACGTAGAGGTCCTTGCGATGTGAGAGAATCGACAACCTCCCGGTTGTTCCCGGGGAGCGATGGCGTTGCGCACGTCCTCGGCGGTCCACTTTGGCTTGCCATGGTTGGTGAAGGAGTAACCGAGGACGCGCGCGCATCCCGGGACGGAGGCGCCCAACACTGCAGCAATCACGTAAAGGTCCTTGCGATGCGCGAGGTTCTCGTTATGAGTGGCCTGCGGCGGTGGCTGGGGTCCCACGCTGCCTCCGTCGGTGGTGTCGGCGAGCCCCGGGGCGCGTAGTGGTGAAAGCTCGCCGCAAATTAATGACAGCGGCGACGCTGATGCGACCGTGACCGTTGCCGTCCGTGCTTCTTCTGCTTCTTCCTTTGTTCTTCTGCCTCTTAAAACATGGCACATACCTACATGGGGGGATTGGCCGAGGCGTAGTGGCATAAACATGGAAATTTCCATTGGATATTACGACAAAATATTAGCGCCAAGTGTGAATTTTTAAAAATATATCAATGAAAAACGAAAGAATATTTAAAGTAAAATAACAAACAGCATCTTTGTGAAAAAGAAAAAACCTTTGTTCTCGTCTCCTCTTCGTCTTTGTATGCAGACAGGCTGTGGCCATCTAAAAAGCATGGGTCCCGTATATACAGTTCGCGTTCAGCACAGAGTTGGTCCAGGTCGTGTCAAAGTACTCATTCCTGTGAAATAGGTGTCGAAGACTACCTTAATAGAGGAAGCCGGAGATTAAAAAGAAAATGTGCAGCTCTGCCTCGGTGTCGGGAAGTAAGTCAAGCTTAAGAAACTTTGGTTAATCTCAGCGTGACTTATTTTGAAGGTGTTTTAATTTTACATATAAGTTATTTCACGCCCTTTAATTACTGTGTAGTCGACAACTTGTAATAATTTCCCTGAGTGTCCAATTTAAATATGGAAATCGAGCAATGGCTGTCTGACATATTTTTACATCTTCATTTAAAATCACAGAGGCCGATGCATGCGGAACATAATTATCGGCCCATATGTGCCTGGGAACAAGAAATGGACAAAATCGGCCTGAGTGATGTTAAATGAAGATGATTAAATTATGTCCGAGAGCCATTGTTGTTACTCATTTCTTCCTCGTGGTTTTGTCTGCGTCGTGTCACGTGCTACGCGCTCTAAGGCCAACGGTAGCTTTCTTTTCTCTTATTTGTTTCAGCAAGAGGCCCTGAAAAATACAGTAGACACAATGTATCAGATAGCTATATGGGTGCCTCCCAGATTTGTAAGGAATAGCATATATTTTTCTTTGCTTGCACTTCAGAATTATGGGTTGCAATCAACGGGCCCGAGCCTATCCAGTCGAAGTCTACGTTTGCACTTCAAAGGTCTTTTCAGGCGCGTAGCAGATCCGCGAGTCCCCCAAGCAGTCTGGCCTCCAAGAATATGGACACCCACGTCTATCACCTGCTTATTGGGCTAATCTCCCAATAAGCATGCTCTGGTGGAATACATGGTAGTACGAGAGGTGGTTGTCATATGCCCGATGACTTGTGCAAGTTGTGCCGCCAGTCGCATGGGTAAACCTTGAGCCATCCCCAATACCAACAGGCATTGTACCTTGCTACCTTGGTCTCGTACGCAGCTTGGTACCAAAAATGTGTGCGGTCATCCTATATGGCTTTGTTACTCATTCGCATAGTTAAATGACGCACTCTTTGATGCATCGTTTTTAGGCGATTGTATTCTGACTAGTGGAATGCGAGAGGATATATATTTTGAGCGCAATGTGGTGCCAGGATATCGCGCATACATCTTGTGCGTCAGAGCTTTTGAGGTTAAAAGATACGCCGTCCTTAAGCCCTCGTAGAAGACACTGATTCTGCCGACCGGTGGTAACTCAAGTAACGCAGTCGCTAGTGTTGTGCCAGGCGGTAGATCTGCCTGTAACAATGCAAGACTCCAATAGAAACTGGATACTCCAATTATTTTGCAAACGTAAAAGAAGAAAGCGGTAAAGCGTCACTTATATCTCGTCTTCGCCGCACACTTTTGGCACAGTCTTTTCTCCACACGTCTTCTCAAAGAACCATCATTTATCGATAGCAGAAGTTCGCTAAAGGCCGCGCGCTTCGCTCTATCGCGAGATAAGGAGTGCCGCCCTGGTTCAAGCAGCCTCGGCGGTTCCGTTCATAGTAGCACTCGAGCTGGCGTTGGTGGCAGCGGCGGAGCGCACTGTCTCTTCAACGCTGGCAGCAGCGGGGACAGCTGCAGATAGACCCACGGTTCCGGCACGCAAATCTGTGTCCTGGTGCTCCGCGTCGGGCACCAGGTTCTCCGCACTGGACACCTCCTGCCGCGCGACTTCAGCGAGCTTGTCCTTGGCGGCCTCGTTGAACAGCACGCCGCCTCCCCTTGGCATTCCCACATTCTGACTTCCAGCTGCCGAGGCCGCTGCCACCGGGGCATTCATGGTGGCCGAGAGGCCGCCGGCAGCGCGCTGCTCTGCACCGCCATAGCCGCTCTTCTTTAGTTCCGCTGCCTTGGCCCGGGACGCGATGTAGTTGCGCACTTCTTCGGCGTTCTGCCTGAGGTTGTTGTAGTTGGTGAACGAGTAAGCGAGGACAGCCACGCATCCCAGGACGGACGCGCTCAGTACGGCGACGATGACGTACAGGCTGTCGCGGCTGACGAGCACCACCGGGACGCTGATCTCCGCGTCCAATTCCGACGACTCCATGCCGCTTGTCCAGGTAATGGGGGCTGGTCCACCGGGTCGCAGCGATGGAATGGCGGCGCACCAATCAACAGCTGGTGCACGAGCTGCAGCCGCCACCTGCGCCTCTTTTCTTCTTTTCCTTCTACAATTTGTATTGTTGATGCCGTATGTAGTGAACCTGGCGTCTACACCTCCCTTTCCTTCAACAACTACGTTACGTTACGGTTGCTCAATAATCCTCGGCGAAGTGTTATCTCGGCCGCGTGCCTGCCATATAGTTTGGAAGCAACCTAAACGTTTGGGTCGTTTCATCAATGAATTCCTCTCCTCAGGCTATGCGCCCACACCGCAAAGAAAAAGCTACTTTCTCGACTTGATGTCTATCCCCTGTGCGAAGAAGTCGCAGCGATAAATGTACCGTAACCCTGTGCATCTCTGCTTCTCAACGCATTCAGTACCAGGCCAACTTGCACAAAGTGGCCACAGATGGCAGGTTCTCTGGGATGCCCTCTGTGTTGTCCAAATGTTCTCTGTGGCCCGGCAGGTTAACGCGGCAGGTTTATGTGGCGAATCCGCTACTACCCTGCTTATAAAGGCAGCGCTGTTAAATAGAGAAAACTTGCAGGAGCTTAACCTTTTCAGTCTCTGTGCGAGGAATAATGAGCGAAGAAGAGGAAGCGGCCCTCTCCCCGTCGTCTCCTTCAAATCCAGCGTGCACCTCAGGCCGGAGGGGCGACTACTATGACGACCAGCCCGCGCATTACCAGCCGCAGTGGGAGCAGCGGCAGCGCTGGACCCACGATCGGGGGAAGGCGCACCCACTTCCGGGAGTCCCAGCAGGCGACCCAGGTGACGCACCCGCGGCCGCGCTATGCCCATCGTGATGCCCCTTGCCGCCACTTGGGATTCGCGAGTGTTGGCTGTCCTTTCTGCGCTTACTCGTGTAACCGCCAGCTGGCGGCTTAATGTGCAGGCGATGCAGGCCGACGCAGTCCTGCTTCAGGAAATCTTTTTATATTTTCGCAACACAAACCAAGGATGAGAGAGCGAGAGAACAAGATGCGCTCCCTCTCCTGGTTACAACTCGCGTACTAACATGCACCCTTGCCGAGTACTAACGTGCAATGCTAAAGTGCAGCCTTGCTGCGTGGTGATTTCGCTACCCACGAAATGACTGATGATAGAGAAAAGTATAGAACAGCTGTATCTTGCCGGTACTCACCTACGGGTCAGAAACGTGGAGGCTAACGAAAAGGGTTCGGCTTAAGTTAAGGACAGCACAGCAAGCCATGGAAAGGAAAATGATAGGTATAACGTTGAGACCAGAACCGAGAAGAGTAGGTGAGGGAACGAACGCGGGTTAATGACATCCTAGTCGAAATTAAGAGCAATAAATGGGCTTGGGCAGGGCATGTAATGCGAAGGCAAGATAACCGCCGGTCCTTAAGGGTAACGGAGTGGATTCCAAGAGAAGGCAAGCGTAGCAGGGGGCGGCAGAAAGTTAGGTGGGCGGATTAAATTAAGAAGTTTGCGGGCATACGGTGGGCGCAGCTGGCAAAGGACAGGGCTATTTGGAGAGGCAAGGGAGAGGCCTGTGCCCTGCAGACGGCGTAGTCAGGCTGATGATGATGATGAACTCCTGGTCTTATTGCTCCAAGTTTAGCCGGTTTTAATCCCCCTGCCAATCCCGTCAGGCGTGATGTCGTGGCGATGCATCCACAAGAAAAACAATCCGCGGTCATTTCACTCTATCCTGTAAGAAGTATGCGGTGGAAATGACGGCTTCACACTTTCTGCCCTGACCATGAACATGAACATGATCTGTGCATGTTCGCCGTGTTGTCTCATTTTAATAACTCGATCGATTTTTCATTTATTTATTTATTATAGATACCTCAAGGGCCCTTGAGTGAGGGCTTTACATGAGGGGTACGAGTCGTCGTACTTCTTTCCCAACAAAATGCTTCACCGCCTGCCGCGAAAGAAACCCACATGCAGTTCACTCTAGATGACATGAGCGAAAACATTCCACCTGCGAGCGCATTCTCTATGCGCTCATGCTAGCATCTCTGGGCGCCGCCAACTCGGAAGACTTGCGCGTCCCGCTTAGTGCCACCCGAGCGCACCTTTGCCGGTCGCAGGGCACGCCTCGGGACATGTACGACAGCCTCCTGAGCGACATGAACAAGCGCGAGACGTCCAAGAGCAAGCCATCCATCGCGTTCACCGCGCCGCACGATAACATGGACTCGCCGTTCGGCTCGCTCGACGAGTTCAAGGACTTCATGTACAGCTACTACACCGAGGGCCAGTCCATGATCGCGCACATGCGCGACCGCGTGCCCCGGGACCTGCCCGAAGTCGCGCAGCTGTTGGAGGCCTCCTTCAAGAGGTACGCGCCTACTGCGCCATCAAGCGCGCCTTCTGACCTACGTTTTGAAGCGGCAGTACAGAGTGAACAAATGTTTCGCGGATGGATAGTTGCAGCGACGTATAAGTGACTTGTAGACTAGTGTGCGGCCCTAGAAATTTCTGCTAACTATTCGGACGATACGACGACACCAGTCATTGCGGTCGCTATAGGTACGGCAGCTTTCACTTTGTCATGGCTGTACTTATCCATAGAATAGCCCTCATTATTTGGAGTTCAAATCTGAATCATGAATTATGAGGGTGTAACTTCCCAAAGCTACTCAGGCTATGAGGGACGCCGTTGTGAAGGGCTCCGCAAATTCCGACCACTTGGGGTCCTTAACGTGAACTGACATCCCAAGTATACGGGCCTCTTGAATTTCGCCTATATCGAAATTCGACCATCGCAGCAGGAATTGAACCCGCGTCGTCCGAGTCAGCAGTCGAGCGCCATAACCACTGAGCCACCGCAGCGGCCAGTTGACGTGTAAAGTAAAATTGGCAGCTTACTGACAACCCATCAAACACAAATGCAGATCCTGTGCGTTCTCCCATACTGCAGAATGCAAAGATTCTCTAAGGTGCTTTACCCTCTACCCCTCCCTACCCCTCGTTTTCTTGGTGGTATGCCTGCCAGGAGAAAGAGGTAGAAAATATACAAATGAAAAGACATTGCACAGGATATATCGCGTCATAGCTTTTATCATGCTCTAGCCTCTATAGAGCATGATAAAAGGGCACGGTGATAAAGGCGTTTTCGATTTTTTATCAGCTGGTTTTGCTGGTACTAGTAAGTTGCGAACTGACCCACTATTCAGCTGTGTTCAGATACGAAAGGCAGACGCGAATGCAGTGACCGCGAAGGCACCACCACTCCCATACAAATCGGGTTGGACCTGAATTCTGCGCACGTGCAGGTACGTGATGCTCAAGTTGGAGCTGGACTGCTACTTCTCGACGGTGGTGAACTACAGCGCCGAGCGCATCTCCAAGGAGGACCTCCGCTACTGGCCCAACCACATCCTCAAGAACATGGACGAGAACATGAGCTGGGTCATGGAGCTCGTCCGGCGCAAGCCCAGTCTCTCCGAGTTCTACAATGATACCATGGAACAGCTCAAGCTGCTCCTCTACCAGATGCGCTCGGCCACACAGCTGTATGACTGGCAGTCCTTCTGAGCACCAAGGACCTCGCCCCTGGACCTTCCCGCCGGCTGGCTCGAGCAGTGAGAATTAAAGGCAGCGTGGCCTCGGGCTTTTTGCAGTCACAAATGCGTTTGTAGACGGCTGTAGACACAGCAATGAAGTAGACGTCTCAGCAGCAGACTCACAAGTCAGAGGCGTTGGTTCATCAGACACTTGTTCAAAAGTACGTGCTTCAAGAAGCAATTTCTCCTCCGATTGGTCACCAGTAGACTGTAGTATCATAATAGCACACATATTCAAGGAAAGAAACCTCACATACTTTCCACCATCTTCCAGGACAAAGTCTCAGCATCACAGTTATTTCTTGTAAAGCAGCTGATATATTATTACAGTAATTGAAGACGCACCCCAAGACGGCACAGCACTCGCCAGTTACGATAGCGTGCGCCGATAAATCTTCGAAACAAGCGTTAGCCCCGTCTCGACACGCGAGGAGAAATTTTCAGTCTACCCCGCGTAACCATAGCACCGATGAACACCGGAGGGATCAAAACGGCGACGTGAAGGTTGTGGCTAGGACGGGCAGGATGCGTAGACCCTCAACTTCCCTTCATATTTTAAGGATGCGAACAAAATATGCTTTTTTTCTGAAAATCTGCAGCTGGACAGCAGATTCGACGTCCCTCAGACACGTGGGCACCTCAGCCTGTACGCGGCTGAATGTCGAAGCACAATCGCAAAGTACAGAGTTTTAGAGAAAGAAAGAATGACAGCACATGCGCTCACCAATAAAAGTTTATTCAGTGAAAAATGTTTTTTAACTCTTGCGCTGCAGTGCAAGTGGTGGTAGCGAGCGGTTCTCCCGTCATTATTTCTTCGTTCTTTTTTTTTCTTGTGCTTATTCGAGCTCCCGCATATTTTCTCCGAACATAAGCCTGTTTACTCTTGGCAAGTATCTTTAGCGCATACCCGTCGTAATATAACTGGGTTCTCTATAGCCGATTTCAGTGCTCTCAATTTTCAAACTACGAAATGGTTTAGCTATCATAGTGACAAGCTATTCTAGTTCAATTACATACACTGATCAAAAAAACCTGAAGAGGGAGAGAGATAAAGACATTTACATTCGGGCCCTAGTCCAGATCGCCGTCTCACGTCGGACCGTATCTGCCTCATATATCGTTCGACACCTGAACCGCGCCGTAAGGGAAGGGATAAAGGCAGGAATGAAAGAATAAAGGAAGAGGTGCCGTAGTGGAGGGCTCTGGAATAATTTCGACCACCTGGGGATTTTTTACGTGCACTGAAATCGCACTGCACACGGGCGCCTTAGAGTTTCGCCTCCATCGAAACGAGGCCGCCGCGGTCGGGTTCGAACCCGGGAACTCCGGATCAGTAGCCGAACGTTCCAACCACTGAGCTCTAACCAACTGGCCGCTGCGGTGGCTCAGTGGTTATGGCGCTCGACTGCTGACTCGGACGACGCGGGTTCAATTCCCGCTGCGATGGTCGAATTCCGATATAGGCGAAATTCAAGAGGCCCGTGTACTTGAGATGTCGCGGCGGGGTCGTTAAATATCCCCAGGTGTCGAAAATATTCTGCAGCTCTCCACTGTGGAACCTCTTCCTTTCTTCTTTCACTCCCTCCTTTCTCCCTACCCTTACGGTGCGGTACAGGAGTCAGCCGATATGTGAGACAGATAATGCGCAATTTCCTTTCCCCAAAAGCCAATTTCATTAGAAAGCACAGCGCAAAAAGCAACACATGAACACGGCCAGCCGCGGACTTGAAAGCGGGTAGTGCGGCTGCCGCGTTCGCCCTCCCAGTATCATCATACCTGCCACGGTGGCGCTGTGGTCACTGTACGGAGCGAATGCGCGCGCGCGGTCAAGTGATAGAGGGTCACATTTTCCGCGATGTTACCGCGCATGACCGGCCGCCATCTTGAAATCTCGGACGGACAAGGAACGTTCGAATGCGAACAGTGTGTGCGAACGCTCTTTAAAAAATGAGAAATGCGTTCAAAGGTGCAGGTGCAAAACTGCTGAGATGTTGAGAGGCCTCCTAGAGATTCCGAGTGATTTGTACAGCGGGCAAGGCGTCGTGCTGTTGTGGACTCCCTGGCAGCCCTGCAATGCGTTCCTGTCACGTTCCACTATTAAAGGCAAAGTTTAATCGTCCTCCAATTTTTTTCTCTTCGCTGCTGCTGAGCGTATCGTTCGATTTCGTCAGGGGAAGCTCTAGAAACACTGTATGGCTTGAGTGATAAACCATCTGAAGATTCAGTTTTCTTGCTTGCGTGCTATTTACGACGCGCTATATATAACGCACTTAAAACCGACCGCTTCGTTGTATGAGCAAGAGGCAAAAGGTAAAACCGAGGTAAAACCGACCTCTTCGTTGTATGAGCAAGAGGCGCCAGCAGGCGCCGTCGCCAAAAATATTAAGGTACAATGGAAGCCGTATACACGAACAATGCTTCTATATTTCAACGTTACAAATACTGGGCGAAGATATTTCAGGCCAGAATACCAGGTCATCGTCCTCTTAACAACATTGGTCGCGCTACCATGCGTACTGCACAGGTTTTTCGTTTACGGCAAGCATCTTAGGAATCTTCACATTCAAAACATAACCAGGCGGACGTCGTCTGAGCATGTCCCAACACCGGTGCCGTTGTCGGCGAACTTGTGCGGGATGCTCTTTAGCTACGCACATCGCCGACGTTCCGCTCCAGTTTCCCGTGGTTGGTGGGCTAATAGGTCAGCATATACGCCAAGGATGGAAACGCCCAGCACGGTTACATCTACGTAAAGGCCCGTCCGGTTGTTGAGCCTCGCTGGTCCACCGGCGTCTGCAGCTCGGTGTCCAAGCTGCTCCCCGTCCCGACGCCAACATCCTCGGCGTTCAGCTCGAGCCTGCCGTGGTCGGTGGGCGCGTAGGTCAGCACACACGCACAGCCAAGGATGGAAACGCCCAGCACGGCGACAACCACGTAAAGGTCCGTCCAGTTGTTGAGCCTCGCTGGTCCACCGGCGTCTGCAGCTCGGCGTCCATGCTGCTCCCCGTCCCGACGTCAACATCCTCGGCGTTCAGCTCGAGCCTTCCGTGGTCGGTGGGCGAGTAGGTCAGCACACACGCACAGCGAAGGATGGAAACGCCCAGCACGGCGACAACCTCGTAAAGGCCCGTCCGGTTGTTGAGCCTCGCTGGTCCACCGGCGTCTGCAGCTCGGTGTCCATGCTGCTCCCCGTCCCGACGTCAACATCCTCGGCGTTCGGCTCGAGCCTGCCGTGGTCGGTGGGCGTGTAGGTCAGCGCACACGCACAGCCAAGGATGGAAAAGCCCAGCACGGCGACAACCACGTAAAGGCCCGTCCGGTTGTTGAGCCTTGCTGGTCCACCGGCGTCTGCAGCTCGGCGTCCATGCTGCTCCCCGTCCCGACGTCAACATCCTCGGCGTTCAGCTCGAGCCTTCCGTGGTCGGTGGGCGAGTAGGTCAGCACACACGCACAGCGAAGGATGGACACGCCCAGCACGGCGACAACCTCGTAAAGGCCCGTCCGGTTGTTGAGCCTCGCTGGTCCACCGGCGTCTCCAGCTCGGCGTCCGCTGCTCCCCGTCCCGACGCCAACATCCTCGGCATTCGGCTCGAGCCTGCCGTGGTCGGTGGGCGGGTAGGTCAGCACACACGCACAGCCAAGGATGGAAACGCCCAGCACGGCGACAACCACGTAAAGACCCGTCCAGTTGTTGAGCCTCGATGATCTACCGGCGTCTGCAGCTCGGCGTCCATGCTGCTCCCCGTCCCGAGGTCAACATCCTCGGCGTTCAGCTCGAGCCTTCCGTGGTCGGTGGGCGCGTAGGTCAGCACACACGCACAGCCAAGGATGGAAACGCCCAGCACGGCGACAACCTCGTAAAGGCCCGTCCGGTTGTTGAGCCTCGCTGGTCCACCGGCGTCTCCAGCTCGGCGTCCGCTGCTCCCCGTCCCGACGTCAACATCCTCGGCGTTCGGCTCGAGCCTGCCGTGGTCGGTGGGCGGGTAGGTCAGCACACACGCACAGCCAAGGATGGAAACGCCCAGCACGGCGACAACCACGTAAAGACCCGTCCAGTTGTTGAGCCTCGATGATCTACCGGCGTCTGCAGCTCGGCGTCCATGCTGCTCCCCGTCCCGAGGTCAACATCCTCGGCGTTCAGCTCGAGCCTTCCGTGGTCGGTGGGCGCGTAGGTCAGCACACACGCACAGCCAAGGATGGAAACGCCCAGCACGGCGACAACCTCGTAAAGGCCCGTCCGGTTGTTGAGCCTCGCTGGTCCACCGGCGTCTCCAGCTCGGCGTCCGCTGCTCCCCGTCCCGACGCCAACATCCTCGGCATTCGGCTCGAGCCTGCCGTGGTCGGTGGGCGTGTAGGTCAGCACACACGCACAGCCAAGGATGGAAAAGCCCAGCACGGCGACAACCACGTAAAGACCCGTCCGGGTGCTGAGCATCGCTGGAAGGCTCACCAGCGTCTGCAGCTGGGCGTCCATGCTGCCTCCCGTCTCGATGCCGTCGAGCCTGGACCTGCTGCCGGGTGATATTGAAGCGTCGAATGAGAGCTTCGGTGGAAGCCGCGACCATCGCCATCATGGATGCTTGTTCTCCTTCGTCGACGTCGTCTTCTGCTCCTCCTTTCAATATCGGGCAGCGAAGAGCGACACTGACGTCAGCGGAGACAGTCTTGCGCAGCGCGAATGCCTTCTTGGCAGAAAGCGCACGGCTGACTGCTGAATAAGCGCCCTCTGGTTGAGAAACATGGGATGCTACTCGACTGCGAGAGCAGCGCCCTCACGGTACAGCCCTAGGAGCCACAGAACGTGTCACTGCGCGCATGTGGTCGTCGCAATCAGTAGTGCAGGTGGAACCGGCGCATCATTTGCCGCAACGAAGGAGAGGATCAAGAAGGCTATGTTAGGGGCAGGGTAGTGATGATTTGAAACTGCATGTCGTCCCTTTTATAGCGTTGGCTCCACCCGTGAGGTTTTATGGGCAAGAGCTCTGTGGTGAACGGCAGGACTGACAGCTAGCGCCATCTGTCAGTTTTGCCGCTCACCACAAACTAGAGGAAGAGCGCAGTGACGAGAGACGCATTGACCCTCAACTGAAGATCCATCTGAAAGAGAAAACACGAAGTATATGCATAATCACCACCACGGTGAGCTTGTGCTACAACTAAAAACCAGCATTTTTTTTTCCAATTATAGAAAATGTTGCACCTGCTAGCTTCAGTTCGGAATTTGGCATCAACTTGCTCAATTTTCTGTTCTATTCCGCACGCAATCACTTGTATTACGCTTTTGTATTTCGTCGGCAACGCCGAGCACATACGATCACTCCGTGATCATGTATAATCGCATCGTCATTAATGTGAATACATAAATGCCTTCAGTGGCCACTGAAAAATGTGTACAGGTTTGAATAGGAGACAAATAGGATTATGGCACATTTCGTTTAACATTATAGGATGAAGCTTTTAAAGCGATTCAGCCTTTGAGTGACTCCTTAGTGGAGGGCTCCGTATAACTTCGATTACCCGTGGTTAATTACCGTGCACTTGCATCACACAGTGCGTGCAAGTCGTAGGTTCGAACCCGCCCACTTCGGTAGCACTTCGATGGGGGGGAAAATGTGAAAATTTCGTGTACTGTGCATTGAATGTGCCCGTTAAGAACCCCAGGTGGTTGAAATTATCCGGAGCCCTCCACTACGGCGTCGCTCATAGACTGAGCCGCTTTGGGACATCCATCCTATAAAGCCAAACCAAATGTGCCATAATCCTATTTGCTGACCCGTTCAAACCTATATACATTTTTCAGTGGGGAGCTGTGCAATGAGGGTGTGCCATGCATGGTCATCTGATCCAGGTCAGAGTTGCGCGTGCAGGAAAGATTATGATGGAAACTTTAATGAGGCAAAAAACAACAAGGGGAATTAGGAGACGCCCAGCCGCTGTGGCTCAGTGGTTAGGGCGCTCGACTACTGATCCTGAGTTTCCGGGTTCGAACCCGACCGCGGCGGCTGCGTTTTTATGGAGGAAAAACGCTAAGGCGCCCGTGTGCTATGCGATGTCAGTGCACGTTAAAGATCCCCAGGTGGTCGAAATTATTCCGGAGCCCTCCACTACGGCACCTATTCCTTTCTTCTCCTCAGTCCCTCCTTTATCCCTCCCCTTAACGGCGCGGTTCAGGTGTTCGCCGGTATGTGAGACAGATACTGCGCCATTTCCTTCCCCCAAAAGCAATTTTCGAGCTTTAGAATATGGTAGGCTAAAGGTGAAACCTCGCCAGCCAGGTAGTGCTCAGCGTTCCGCACACTGGATAGGCAGCGCGCACACCCTGCCACCCTGCAGATGGCAGTTAATGGTTGATCGCGAGAGGTTGGTCACAAAATGAATGCTAGGGCCTATTGCTGAAGTGCCGCGAGTCCCCCACAACGTTGTCATCGCTAATGCATGCAGCCCACATCTGTCTCTCACCACCGCCCGTAACTGAAACCGCGATAGGGGTGTCCACTTACTCAGGTAGCCAGTAATGCGCCCGCCCTTTACTGAAGATCATCGCTGTCTGGAACGTTGTCAGCGCCAACGCCAATCAACGCAATGAACGCCGACAGCTTTCGCCTTGTATATCCTGGATTAGCTGAGCTAATCCACATTCATTTTTTGTTCTCTTCGCCGCTGCTGGGCGTATCGTTCGATGTCGTCAGCGGAAGCTCTAGAAAAATTGTACCGCTTGAGTGATCAACCGTCTGATAATAATTGGTTTTTGGGGAGAGGAAATGGCGCAGTATCTGTCTCATATATCGTTGGACATATATCATTGGAAGAGAAAAAGCAGGGAGTGAAAGAAGACAGGAAGAAAGAGATGCCGTAGTGGAGGGCTCCGGAATAATTTCGACCACCTGGGGATCTTTAACGTGCACTGACATCGCACAGCACACGGGCGCCTTATCCTTTCGCCTCCATAAAAACACAGCCGTCGCGGTCGGGTTCGAACCCGTGATCAACCGTCTGAAAATTCAGTTTTCTTGCTTCCGTGCTGTAGTGTTGGGGCTTGGGTCGCCCCGAGTAAGACCGCCGAACGCAGCCGATGTGGTAGAACTCCGATGAAGACCCTTTATTCACCATGACATCAGCTTTTGTAGGCTCGGGTCACGTGACGTGACCACAAACTGATCTTAAGTGCACGTACAGCAGAAGACAATCCCGAACTGGGAGTCGGAAATGAAAAACAATACAAAGTCAGCTCTTTTTCTGACGAGGAGAGTGATGGAAAAAAAGCCGAATTTTCTATTTTCTGGGTGGCTTGATGGACACGTAAGGTTCTTTTGTGCCACATATGATCCCTTGTTGGTAGTGCCTTTATCTCGTTGTATCCTCCGCAGCGTCTTACAAGATTTTCACGCTTTTAACTCCCCCCCCCCCCCCCCCCCGCGCTTTTTGGGCACGTTTTTAAAGCTTGTACGTTCTTCATTTTTTATCTATTCACTTGTATATTCCCCTCTGTGCCCCTCATGGCTTTAACGCATTCTCCGCCCTTTTGGGTAATTTTTCATTGGTTTTGTTTTTGTTATTGTCACTTGACCATCTTTTCGTCGCTCTTTACACAGTCTTTTTATCGCTTATTTCGTTTGTTCCTGTTTTTGAAGTTTTGTGACGCGACCACACTGATTGCCGGTTATCGCTGCAGGCAGCCCTGTTACCAACAATCTCAGGTCTTCTATTTAAGCATATTTCCTTCAAAATAAAAATTCATAGTGAGTGTCATTTCTTCGTGTTGTGCGCGTTTCATCGTGGTGTTTCTAAGTACAATGCATTACCAACTAGCCCGGAACCTTGCTCTTCTCTATCCCTCTTTTGTTGCTGCTCCTTTTGTTCTTCGGCCGATGGTGGCGACACGGTAGTGAACGGAGGCTTTTATTCTGTGGTGAAAGTTTACGCAGCATAGACCACGCTACAGTTGCAAAATTGGTTTTGGGGGAAAAGAAATGACGCAGTATCTGTCTCGCATATCGGCTGACACCTGAACAGCGCCGTAATAATAATAATAATAATAATAATAATAATAATAATAATAATAATAATAATAATAATAATAATAATAATAATAATAATTGGTTTTTGAGGAAGCGAAATGGCGCAGTATCTGTCTCATATACCGTTGGACACCTGAACCGCGCCGTAAGGATAGGGAGGAAAGTGAGAGTGAGAGAAGAAAGGAAGAAAGAGGTGCCGTCCCGTCCTGTCTTCGGTCTCCAAGTTAACAGGACCCCTGTCTTTGCGTCTTCCAATTTATCAGCCTACATACTATTACTACTCCTTTTCCCGCCAAAAACTTTCCTGAATCCAGCAATTAACCGCCTGTGTCTTGGCCACTCCCCCGCAGCGGCTATGTGCCAGCATTGTTTGTTTGAAGCCAACCAATATCGACCACCTGGAGATAATCAACGTGCACTGATATCTCAAAGCACACGGGCGCCTTAGAGTTTCGCCTCGATTGAAAGGCGGCCGCCGCGTTCCACCGATCAGCAGTGCTGGCGAAACGCACGCCACGAGTCTGCCAACGAAGGCGATAATGAAGAATAGTGTACACGTCGTGGAGAGGGTTACGATGTTTTGAAAATGCCAGCACCACCTGCAGAGGCTGCTGTGTTTAGTTTCCCCTACGAAGGCTGGGGTAACTTGTGCACGTAGCCGCTCCATTACTGCAGCTTCCCGGTATAGGGGGCATTATTTGGGAGCTTTTGCCGGGATTGACGACATCGATGGATATAGATGACAACGCTAACCGCAAAAGAAAAAAATCATTGCACTCCACCACGAAGTGGCGATGTCGTGTGACAGAGTTGGAACCCACCACCATCACACGAATATTAGCCACTACTTTGGGATCACACATTGCGGCCAATGCTAATAGAGAATCGTGTTGTTCGGCGACTGTTATAGCTAGTCAGCGTATCTCTCTCATTTCTAGGGAGAGAGAGAGAGAGAGAAATAACCAATTCCCACCCGTCTAAAATGACGGGGGAGAAGTATTTAGCATAAACCTCCATTCAATCCCCCAACCGCCGGCCGGAATCCCTTGGGACTTGGCGCCGGCCAGGGCGCGACCGATGACTTAGCGTTGCTTTTCTGCTTTGTGGCTCAGTAATAAGGTTTCCTATAGGATTCTACATTTGTATTCGCGTCGTTACGAAAGCAGGTCCAGGCCATGTGCCCTAGATCTGCAATTCTATTGCAGTGCTACGTACGTCTAGAATCCTGGACGCCATTTACTGTGCAGTTCGGGGCTTGGAAACACACCGGTTTGCAATTTCCTCCACATGATTTCCTCTTTCCTGCTGAGTGTTTATCTGCTGCTGGATAGGCCTTATGACCAAGTTTATAATACACTTCGTACCTCCTGACGGCTGACCCGCCGCAGTGCCTCTGTGGTTAAAGCACCCATCAGCTGAGCCGAGTACCCGGGTTCGAACCCGACCGCGGCAGCCGCGATTCGATGGAGGCAAAACGCAAACGGCGCCCGTGCACTGTCCGATATCAGCGCACGTTACAGATCCCCAGGGGGTCAAACATTTATTTTTTCCTTTCACTCTCTTTTATCTTTTGTTTACGGCGCGGTTCGGGTGTCCACCGAGATAAGTGAGACAGTTACTATGCCGTTTCCTTTCCTCACAACCGGTTCGGGTGCCCACCTATATATGTGAAACACTTACTGCGCCATTCCCTTTCTTCAAAACAAATTAAAAAAACCAACCTCAGACGCGCTTTAAGCTACGTGGCGGTAGTGACAGATCTGCGCTGCATGCGTTGGCATTCACAACGTTGTAGCAGGAACGCGGCACTGTATATAGACCGCCGGCGTTCTTTGTGTCCACTGGCTTTAGCCTTAACGCTCTAGACCGATGATTTTGACGAAAGGAACGCGCATAACTGGCTCCCTGGGGCAGTGGACGCCTCAACCGCGGTTTGAGGTACGTGGTGGAGGGGGCGAGAGACGTACGCTGCATGCATTAGCACTGACAACTTTGTGGCTGACATGCACCACAGCTGCAATATGTCACAGCGTTCATTGGGTGACCAACCTCTCGCGACCAACCATTTTTCTAACCGCCACCTGGCAAGGTAGGCTCGTTGCCCATCCAGTGTGCGCAACGCACTCAACGTTAGAGAGGCCAAGCCGCGCCTACTTGCCCGATACACCACAGCATTCGCTCTCTATAACCAGGTTCAGTAGCAGTTGAACCGCAGCCAAATTTTTCACTTACCTGCCAGGGGGCACAGAATTGATGCGCTGATTTCTCACACGGATGGTTTTCATCTGCATCGCGACCTTAGTATTCTCAAACCAGCTTCGTTATCCCGCTATTTGCAACGCAATTTTTCTTTATTTGAAACCCACCGCGTCATTATATGCGCAAGATGCGCCAACAGACGCCATCGCCAAAAATATTGACACAATGGAAGCCGTATGCACAAACACGAATAATGCTTCTATATTTCAACGTTACAAATACTGGCCGAAGGTCTTTCAGGTGAAAACACCAGGTCTTCGTTATCTCTCAACAGCACGGTTGAAGCTACCGTGCGTAATGCACAGGTTTTTCGTTTACGGCAAGCATCTTGGAGAAACTTCACCTCCAAAATATCACCAGGCGGACGTCGTCCGAGCCTGTCCCGACACCGGTGCCGTTCCTCTAATGGTCGGCGACCTTGTGCCAGGACGCCATGTAGCTACGCACATCCGCATCGTTCCGCTCCAGTTTCCCGTGGTTGGTGTGCTAATAAGCCAGCATACACGCACAACCGCCCAGGACCAAAAAGCCCAGCTCGGAGACAACCACAAAAAGGCCCGTCCGGTTATTGAGCCTCGATGATCCACCGGCGTCTGCAGCTCGGCGTCCATGCTGCTCCCCGTCCCGACGCCAACATCCTCGGCGTTCAGCTCGAGCCTGCCGTGGTCGATGGGCGAGTAGGTCAGCACACACGCACTGCCAAGGATGGAAACGCCCAGCACGGCGACAACCACGTAAAGGCCGGTCCGGGTGCTGAGCATCGCTGGAAGGCTCACCAGCGTCTGCAGCTGGGCGTCCATGCTGCCTCCCGTCCCGGTGTAGACGAGCCTGGACCTGCCGCCGGGTGATATTGAAGCGCCGAATGAGAGCTGCGGTAGAGGCAGCGACCGTCGCCATCATGAACGCTTGTTCTCCTTCGACGTCTTCTGCTCCTTTCGATCTCGGGCGGCTGAGAGCGACACTGACGTCAGCGACGACCGTCTTGCGCAGCGTGAATGCTTCCTTGGCGGAAACAGCTCGACTGGCAGCTAAATGTGCGCCCTCTAGTAGAGAAACATTGTATGCTACTCGACTGCGAAAGCAGCGCCCTCGCGGTACTGCCCACGAAGCCACAGAACATGTCACTGCGCCCATGTGGTCGTCGCAATCAGCCCTGCAGGTGGAACCGTCGCAGTATTTGCCGCAACGAAGGAGACGATCAAAAAGGCTATGTTTGTAACTGGGTAGTGATGATTTGAAACTTGCATGTCGTTGCTTTTACAGCGTTGGCTTCACCCGTGAGGTTTTACGGGCAAGAGCTCTGTGGTGAGCGGCAGGACTGACAGCTGGCGCCATCTGTCAGTCCTGCGCCCACCACAAACTCTTCCTCTAAAATGGAAGAGCGCAGTGACGAGAGCCGCATTGACCCTCAAGAGAAGATCCATCTCAAAGAGAAAGCACGAAATATGCATAATCTCAACCAATGTGTGCTTGTGCTAAAACAAAAAAGCAGCTCTGACCTGGATCAGATGGCCATAGGGGGCCCACCTTCATTGCACAGCCACTGAAGGAATTTATTCAGTCATGTTAGTGACGATGTGATTTACATAGTGCTGATATGTGCTCGGAGGTGCCTACGAAATACGAAAACGTAAAATTTAAATGATTACGTACCCGCCGCGGTGGCTCAGCGGTCAGGGCACTCGGCTAATGATCCGGAGTACCCGGGTTCGAACCGGACCGCGGCGGCCGTTTCCATGGAGGCGAAACGCTAAGGCGCCCGTGTGCTGTGCGATGTCAGTGTACGTTAAAGATCCCCAGGTGGTCGAAATTATTCCGAAGCCCTCCACTACGGCACCTATTCCTTTCTTATTTCACTCCCTCCTTTATTCCTTCCCTTACGGCGCAGTTCAGGTGTCCAACGATATATGAGACAGATACTGCGCCATTTCCTTTCCCCAAAAAACCAATTATTATTATTAATAAACCAACCCCATTAAGCTACATGGCGGCAGTGACAGATGTGCGCTGCTTTCGTTGGCATTTACAACGTTGTAGCAGGAACCCGGCACTGAAGCTATATACCGCCGGCGTAATTTGTGTTCACTGACGTAAGCGTTGACAACGCTCCGATGATCTTGAGGACAGGAAGGCGCATAACTGGCTCCCTGGGGCAGTGGACGCCTCCACCGCGCTTTGACGTACGTGGCGGTAGGCGAGAGAGATGTAGGCTGCATGCGTTAGCGCTGACAACTTTGTTACAGACATGCAGCACTGCAGCAATAGGTCGCAGCGTTCATTGGTTCAACAACCTCTCGCGACCAACCATTAATTTAACCGCCACCTGACAGGCTGGGCGCGTTGCCTATCCAGTGTGCGGAACGCACTCATCTTTAGAGGCCAAGCCGCGTTTATATTTGCACGATACACCATTGGTTTCGCTCTCTAACCAGGTTCAGCAGCAGTTGAACCGAAGCTAATTTTTTCACTTACCTGCCACGTGGCACAGGATTGGCGCGCTGATCTCTCACTCGGTTGGTTCTGATCTGCATAACGTCCTTAGTAATTTCAAGTCGGCTTCATTATCTCTCTATTTGTAACGCACTTTTTTTCTTTACGTGAAACCGATCGCGTCACTGTTGGCGCAAGAGGGGCCAACAGGCGCCGTCGCCAAAAAGATCACACAATGGAAGCCGTATACACGAACACGAATAGTTATTCTATATTTCAACGTTACAAATGCTGGCCGAAGATATCTCAGATCAAAAAACCATATCGGCGTCCTCTCTCAACAACACGGGTCGCGCTACCGTGCGTACTGGACAGGGTTTTCGTTTACGGCAAGCATCTCGGCCGCAGTCTTCTCCTTCTAGATACATCCAGGCAGACGTCGTCCGAGCCTGTCCCGACACCAGTGTCGTTTCTCCAATGGTCGGCCAACTTGACCCGGGACGCCATGTAGCTACGCACATCGGCATCGTTCCGCTCCAGTTTCCCGTGGTTGGTGTGCTAATAAGCCAGCATACACGCACAACCGCCCAGGACCAAAAAGCCCAGCTCGGAGACAACCACAAAAAGGCCCGTCCGGTTATTGAGCCTCGCTGGTCCACCGGCGTCTCCAGCTCGGCGTCCATGCTGCTCCCCGTCCCGACGCCAACATCCTCGGCGTTCAGCTCGAGCCTGCCGTGGTCGGTGGGCGTGTAGGTCAGCACACACGCACAGCCAAGGATGGAAACGCCCAGCACGGCGACAACCACGTAAAGGCCCGTCCGGGTGCTGAGCATCGCTGGAAGGCTCACCAGCGTCTGCAGCTGGGCGTCCTTGCTGCCTCCCGTCCCGATGTAGACGAGCCTGGAGCTGCCGCCGGGAGATATTGAAGCGTCGAATGAGAGCTTCGGTGTAAGCCGCGACCGTCGCCATCTCATGAACGCTTGTCCTCCTTCGTCGGCGTTGTCTTCTGCTCCTCCTTTCGATCTCAGGCAGCGGATAACCGACACTGACGTCTGCTCAGACCGTCTTGCGCAGCGTGAATGCCTCGTTGGCAGAAACCACTCTACTGGCAGCTGCATGAGCGCCCTCTGATTGAGAAACATGAAATTCTACTTGACCACGAAAGCAGCGCCCTCACGGTACAGCCCACAGAGCCACAGAACGTGTCACTGCGCCGCAACAAAGGAGACGATCACGAAGGCTATGTTGGGGGCTTTGTAGCGATGATTTGAAACTTGCATGTCATCGTTTTTACAGCGTTGCCTCCACTTGGGAGGTTTTATGGGCAACAGCTCAGTGGTGAGCGGCACGACTTACAAGTGGCGCCTTCTGTGAGTCCTGACGCTCACCATAAACTCGACCTCTAAAGGGCAGACCGCAGCGACGAGACACGCATTGACCATCACAGCATCTGCCTCTGGTGTGGCGGAATTCCAACAACATATCATGTAACATGGGGCTGCTCCGGTCCCAAGCCCCCCGAACTAGACAAACGTCACTCCGAGGAACAGTGGGAGTCTGCCCTGCTCAGCTCTGACTTGGCGACGCAGCGAAAGCTGATATCCCAAGCAAGAGCAACTGCGGTGGACATTGGGGTCCTGAAATAAGGACTCCACCCAAAATCTGTATTTTCGCCTCTCTATCCTACCTTTTTGGAATAAATGTTTTATACTACTACTACTACCTGTACTGATGATACTTCTGAAAGAGAAAACACGAAATATATGCACAATCACAACCAACGTGTGCTAATGCTAAAACAAAAAAGCATTTCTGGCCTGGATCAAATGACCATAGGTGGCATGCCCTCATCGCACAGCCATTGAAAGCATTTATTAATTCACGTTAGTGACGATGTGGTTACATGGTCACGGATAGATGGTATGTGCTCGGCGTTGCCGACGAAATATGAAAACGTAAAACTGAAGTGATTTTGTGCGGAATAGAACAGAAAGTTGAGCAAGTTGGTGCCAAATTCCGGTCTAAATAGCTGGTGCGACAGTTTGGTTTGGTTTGGTTTTGGGGGGAAAGGAAATGGCGCAGTATCTGTCTCATATATCGTTGGACACCTGAACCGCGCCGTAAGGGAAGGGATAAGGGAGGGAGTGAAAAAGGAAAGGAAGAAGGAGGTGCCGTAGTGGAGGACTCCGGAATAATTTCGACCACCTGGGGATCTTTAACGTGCACTGACATCGCACAGCACACGGGCGCCTTAGCGTTTTTCCTCCATAAAAACGCAGCCGCCGCGGTCTGGTTTGAACCCGGGAACTCCGGATACATATATGAAAAAAATCGAAATGAAAATAATTTTTCGGGAAAGGGAATGGCGCAGTATCTGTCTCACATATCGGCCGACACCTGAATCGCGCCATAAGGGGAGGCAGAAAGGAGGGACTAAGAGAAGAATGAAGAAAAAGGTGCCGTAGTGGAGGGCTCCGCAATAATTTTCACGTGCCGTAGTGGAGGGGTCCGGAATAATTTCGACCACCTTAAATAAAGTTTTACCACCACCACCAACACGTGGGTATCTCAAACGTCGTACAGCACACGGGCGCCTTAGCGTCTTGCCTCGATCGACACGCGGCCGCCGTGGTCGGGTTCGAGCCCGGGTACTCCGGATCAGTAGCCATGGCTAGGGCGCACACCTTAACGCCTTCTCCCACTGCTTGTGTGTTGGGTTTGGTATTGCGAGTATTGCTTTTCTTAACATGCCTAAACTCTGTGAGAGACGTTTGGGTGTTCTCCGAACAACGGTCATGTGTCCTGGTGACGGCACGGTTCGCGTGTCCACCGAGATGACAGCATTGCTGCTCCATTCCTTTTCCCCAAAAACAAATTCTGAAATATCAAATTCATTTTATTATTATGCAGTACTCCCGCAATATCAGTCCCGGAACCGCAGTGTGGGGATTAGAAGGCGCGGGCTCCTTTCCCAGGCCATGCACCCTGAGAGGTCGGGCACCAGGCCCGGCAATGGCTTCTACCCATTCGAGGAAACTGTTGGGAGCGGGCGGTAGTGGGAGTCGAACCCACAACCTCCCGTAGCCGTGGCGGGGGCCGTGCCCGCTTCGAGGAGGTACAGAGGGACAGCAATATCCAAATCTGTAATAGCCATGAAGCTCCAGCTTTATTTCCTTGTGAGCTGCCTCGCGCCGCAATTTTGTCCAGCCCTGGTGCACCACCGGGGTTACCGTTGACAACGCTCCGATTATTTTGAGGAAAGGAAGGCGCATAACTGGCTCTCTTGGAAAGTGGACGCCTCCATCGCGCTTCGAGGTACGTGGCGGTAGGGCAGAGAGATGTAGGCTGCTTGCGTTAGCGCTGACAACTTTGCGGCAGACATGAGCCACTGTAGCAATAGGTCGCAGCGTTCATTGGGTCAACAACCTCTCGCGACCAACCATTAATTTAACCGCCACCTGGCAGGCTGGGCGCGTTGCCTATAAAGTGTGCGAAACGCACTCATCTTTAGAGGCCAAGCCGCGTTTATATTTGCCCGATACACCACAGCATTCGCTCTCTAACCAGGTTCAGCAGCAGTTGAACCGCAGCTAATTTTTTCACTTACCTGCCACGTGGCACAGGATTGGCGCGCTGATCTCTCACTCGGTTGGTTCTTATCTGCATAACGTCCTTAGTAATTTCAAGCCGGCTTCATTACCCTCTATTTGTAACGCACTTTTTTTCTTTACGTGAAACCGATCGCGTTACTGTTAGCGCAAGAGGGGCCAACAGGCGCCGTCGCCAAAAAAATCACACAATGGAAGCCGTATACACGTACACGAATAGTTATTCTATATTTCAACGTTACAAATGCTGGCCGAAGATATCTCAGATCAAAAAACCACATCGGCGTCCTCTCTCAACAACACGGGTCGCGCTACCGTGCGTACTGGGCAGGGTTTTCGTTTACGGCAAGCATCTCGGCCGCAGTCTTCTCCTTCTAGATACATCCAGGCAGACGTCGTCTGAGCCTGTCCCGACACCAGTGTCGTTTCTCCAATGGTCGGCCAACTTGACCCGGGACGCCATGTAGCTACGCACATCCGCATCGTTCCGCTCCAGTTTCCCGTGGTTGGTGGCCTAATAGGCCAGCATACACGCACAACCGCCCAGGACCTAAAAGCCCAGCTCGGAGACAACCACAAAAAGGCCCGTCCGGGTGCTAAGCCTCGCTGGTCCACCGGCGTCTGCAGCTCGGCGTCCATGCTGCTCCTCGTCCCGACGCCAACATCCTCGGCGTTCAGCTCGAGCCTGCCGTGGTCGGTGGGCGAGTAGGTCAGCACACACGCACAGCCAAGGATGGAAACGCCCAGTACGGCGACAACCACGTAAAGGCCCGTCCGGGTGCTGAGCATCGTTGGAAGGCTACCCACCGTCTGCAGCTGGGCGTCCATGCTGCCTCCCATCCTGACGTAGACGAGCCTGGAGCTGCCGCATGGTGATATTGAGGCGTCGAATGAGAGCTGCGGTAGAAGCCGCGACCGTCGCCATCATGCACGCTTGTCCTTCGTCTTCTTCTGCTCATCCTTTCGATCTCGGGCAGCGGAGAACCGACACTGACGTCTGCTCAGACCGTCTTGCGCAGCGTGAATGCCTTCTTGGCAGAAAGCGCGCGACTGACAGCTGATTAAGCGCCCTCTGGTTGAGAAACATGGGATTCTACTCGACTACGAGAGCAGCGCCCTCACGGTACAGCCCACGGAGCCACAGAACGTGTCACTGCGCCGCAACAAAGGAGACGATCAAGAAGGCTATGTTGGGGGCTAAATAGCGATGATTTGAAACTTGCATGTCATCGCTTTTACAGCGTTGCCTCCACCTGGGAGGTTTTATGGGCAACATCTCAGTGGTGAGCGGCAGGCGCCATCTGTGAGTCCTGCCGCTCACCAAAAACTGTACCTCTAATGGGCAGAGCGCAGCGACGAGAGACGCATTGACCCTCAACTGAAGATACTTCCGAAAGAGAAAACGCGAAATATATGCACAATCACAACCAACGTGTGCTAGTGCTAAAACAAAAAAGCATATCTGGCCTGCATCAAGTGACCATAGGTGGCATGCCCTCATCGGTCAGCCACTGAAAGAATTTTTTTTTTCACGTTAGTGACGATGTGATTACATAATCATGGACAGATGGTATGTGCTCGGCGTTGCCGACGAAATACGAAACGTAAAACTGAAGTGATTACTTGCGGAATAGAACAGAAAGTTGAGCAAGTTTGTGCCAAATTCCGATCTAAATAGCTGGTGCGACAGTTTCCATAATTGAAAAAAATTGAAATGAAAATTGCTTTTTAGAAGAGGGAATGGCGCAGTATCTGTCACATATCGGCTAACACCTGAATCGCGCCGTAAGGGGAGGCAGAAAGCAGGGTCTAAGAGAAGAAAGGAAGAAAAAGGTGCCGTAGCGGAGGTCTTCGCAATAATTTTGACGTGCCGTAGTGGAGGGGTCTGGAATAATTTCGACCACCTTAAATAAAGTTTTACCACCACCACCAACACGTGGCTATCTCAAACGTCGCACAGCACACGGGCGCCTTAGCGTCTTGCCTCCATCGACACGCGGCCGCCGTGGTCGGGTTCGAGCCCGGGTACTCCGGATCAGTAGCCATGGCTAGGGCGCACACCTTAACGCCTTCTCCCACTGCTTGTGTCTTGGGTTTGGTATTGCGAGTATTGCTTTTCTTAACATGCCTAAACTCTGTGAGAGACGTTTGGGTGTTCTCCGAACAATGGTCATGTGTCCTGGTGACGGCACGGTTCGCGTGTTCACCGAGATGACACCATTGCTGCTCGATTTCCTTTCCTCAAAAATAAATTCTGAAAAATGAAATTCATTTTATTATCCTCCAGTACTTCCGTAGCAACAGTCCCGGAACAGCAGTGTGGGGATTTGAAGGCGCGGGCTCCTTTCCCAGGCCATGTACCCTGAGAGGCTGAGCACCAGGCCGGGCAATGCCTTCTACCAATTAGAGGGAACTGGTGGGTATCGGGCGGTAGTGGGAGTCGAACCCACAACCTCCCGTAGCCGAGGCAGGGGCTGTGCCCGCTTCGAGGAGGTACAGAGGGGCAGCAATATCCAAATCTGTAATAGCCATGAAGCTCCAGCTTTATTTCCTTGTGAGCTGGCTCGCGCTGCAATTCCGCCCAGCCCTGGTGCGCCACCGGGTGATATTGAAGCGCTGAGAGTGCTGCGATGGAAGCATCAACCGTCGCCGTCATGGACGCTTCTTCTGCTTTGTCTCCCTCTTTTGCTGCTCTTTTTTTGTTCTTGGGCGGATGGGGCCACCCTGTGTGGTGACAAGCCGAGGCTTTTTTTTTTTTTTCGTGCAGTGAAAGTTTGTCCAGCATAAACCAAACCACAGACTTACAGCGAAAGTGTTTTCTACTTCAGAAAGTCCAGACGGAGTTGGTAGTGAACGCGGGGCTACTCGAGTAGGATAAAGTTTGCTGGAAGCTTTGCCGTGCACTGACATCGAAAACGGACGCCTTTTTGAGTTCTGCGCCTCCATCGCTGCTACTCCACACGGCATAAGAGGGTCGGAAAGGGAGAGGTGGAGTGCAGTTAGAAGGAGTGGACTGTGATGTGAACTGTGTGGATTGATTGTGTGCATAGATGGTGACTGCGGGAGAGAATGTGTGCTATTATAAGAGACTGTGCGCTTAGCGGGGTAGATGCGGCATTGTTAATATCGAAGGGACGCTGCGGTGGAGCAATTGCCGGCAGACAAAGCAAGGCTAACCCCACCTGTAGCATTCAACACCTCAACCTCAACCTGCAGTTAGAAGGCGATGTCATAATACAAGTAGACGTCCCTGCACACACTGACTGCCAATGCTCTCTCGCAGTAGTATCATCGTCAGCTGGACAACGGCCACTGCTGGACAAAGGCCTCTACATATCTCTCTCTCCAAATAGCACATATTTTGTGCCAGCCGTGGTCACCTCATCCCCGCTAACATAAGTACAAGACGACAAATAAAAATTTAAGATGATAACAAAGTACTGATAAGTATAGCTTCATTAAAACGGCCACGATAACTGTTCTATGCGACGAGAAACGCGTTTATTTGCGCCCAACGAAGGCACGATCACACAGCTGTCGCGTCAGCAAGAGCGAGGCTCAGTTATTGCACAATGGCAGAACGAAGAGACGCGTAACGACCATGTTAGCACCAACTCGAAAAAAATACCAAACTTTCACGTCATGAGTAGCTATTCCATCAAAGCCTCTCTTTCGTCAGCCGCTGGAGCCGAAGTAACGACACTAGAGGCATTTTCTTTTTTAACGCGAATTTATTATCGTACACTCCTCCAGGACGCTGATAGGTCGAAAATTATTCGATGGCGCGTGGTCGCCAGAAAATTTGTCGGACTGCGTCCCGTCCAGGGGCAGAGGCGCTGTCCTAGGGATCATTCAGATTATCTGTCACTGAACACGAGACGACTGTCTCATTGTGTCGTAGGTCGGCTCTCCGGTGGCGATCGTATTCCAGAGGCAGGGACGCTGCCACAATGAACGCAATTTGAGGACGCACTTAATCGCCACGGAAAGCCAGCGGACAGTTCCCCGTCGACGGAGAAGATGCGACGCCAGCCGGACAGGAACCCGGAGTCGATAAACCGATAGCACGGGGCTTTCGAATCGATGAAAATACCACTGTTGCATGCGTGTGCTGGCCGCAGGCATCGCTGAGAGACGCTTCGTGCATAGCCGCCCCAGCGGAGGAATCGTCGACGCTCTGGACCACTTGGAGGTAACCTGCGTTCGGCTCCTCACCACCCGCCTTCGGCTCGATCCCGGCCTACCCGCAGCTACTGCCGGCAGCAAGGCCTCGTGTCGTCCGATCGGTTTTCAAGAGCGCCAGTCCTGCCACCAGTTCAGCTCCGGTGCTGGTCGGCCGCCTTGTCCCGGTCGCGTTGTATGTACGCGGGCAGGCGACGAGCTCAGCGCCAGTCCTGGCACCAGTTCCCCTACCCCGCTGCTTGGCCACCTTGTCCGGGGACGCGATGTAGCTACGCACGTCCTCATCGTTCCGCTCCAGCTTGCCGTGGTCGGTGGGCGAGTAGGTCGGCATGCACGCTCATGCAGCCCAGGATGGAAACGCCCGGCACGGTGACGATCACGTAAAGGCCCGTCCGGTCGGCGAGCAGCGCCGGGTGGCTCACCAGCGTCTGCTGTTCGGCATCCGAGCTGCCTCCCGCCGCGGTTCCGCCGATCCCTGGTCTGCCGTCGTGTGACAGTGGTGCACCGAACGACAGCTGCGGTGGGAGCCGCAACCGCCGCCATCATGGACGCTTCTTCTTCTGCGTCTCCCTCTTTTGTTGCCGCTCCTTTTGTTCTTGGGACGATGGTGGCGACACGGTGGAGAACGGTGGGTTTTTTTCCGCGGTGAAAATATACCCAGCATGAGCCTAGCGACAGACGACTAAAAGCGTTTTCTGCCTAATAAAGTTTGCGTGGAGTTATTTTTGAATACATTAGTAGTAGTAGTAGTAGTAGTAGTAGTAGTAGTAGTAGTAGTAGTAGTAGTAGTAGTAGTAGTAGCTTTAAAACCATTTATTTGGGAGGAGAAAAGTTAGGGCATTGCTGCTCTAATCAGAGAGCAGCACTTTTACACCGCAGAGTGGCGCGCCGCGTCACTGCGCTCATGTGACCGGCAGTCAGCACTGCTGGCGAAACGCACGCCACAAGTCTGCCAACGAAGGCGGTAATGAGAACAGTGTAGAGTCATGGACAAAGTTTGCGGTATGCGGATTCACGGAAAAAAATTATTGCGGCGCGGTTAGGTACAACAGGTGAATGAAATTCATATAATCGCGACGAGACAGTCGTGGTTCATCTGCTATAAGAATGCCATCCGACTGGCCAGCGAGGCAACGCCGAAATAAATTCTTTTCCCCGAATCCGCATCTCGCAAACTTTTGTGGATGACTGTACATGTCGTGGAGTGACGATGTTTTGAAAATATCAGCCCTACGTACCTGCAGAGGTTGTGGTGTTTAGTGTCCTTTACGAAGGGAGGGGTAACTTTTGCAGGTGGCCTCTCCATTGCTGCAGCTTCGCGATATATTGAGGTAGATGTTATTCCTTTTACAAAGACGGCGTTATTTGGGAGCATGTACCGGGATTGAAGACATCGACAGATATAGCTGACAACGTTAGCCGCAAAAGAAAAAATGATTGCTTTGTACCACGAAGTGGCAATGACGTGTGGCACATTGAGAAACCAGCACCACCACACGAGTGCTTGGCACTACTCTGGGATCACGTAAGCATATTGCGGCGAGTGCGAATTGGTTCGTTTTTTTTTTTGGGGGGGGGGGGGGGGAGTAAATGGCGCTGTATCTGTCTCACATATCGGCGGACGCCTGAACCACGCCTAAAGAGAAGGGATAAAGGAGGGACTGAGAGAAGAAAGTGGTGCCGTAGTGGAGGGCTCCGGAATAATTTCGACCACCTGGGGATCTTTAACGTGCACTGACATCGCACACAGTAGACGGGCGCCTTAGCGTTTCGCCTCCATCGAAACGCAGCCACCGCGGTCGGGTTCGAACCCGGGTACTCCTGATCAGTAGCCGAACTTTCTAACCACTGAGCCACCGCGGCAGGTGCGAGTGCGAATAATGAATCGTGTTTTACGCCAACTGTTATAGTCAGCGTTTCACTCTCACTTCTAGAGCTCTTGGCGGCTGACCCGCCGCAGTGCCTCAGTGGTTAAGGCACCCGTCAAATGATCCGGAGTACGCGGGTTCGAACCCGACCGCGGTGGCCGCGTTTCTATAAAGGCAAAGCGCTATGGCGCCGGTGTGCTGTGCGATGCCTGTGCACGTTAAAGATCCCCAGGTGGTCGAAATTATTCCGGAGCCTCCACTACGGCACCTCTTTCTTCCTTTCTCCTTTCACTCCCTCCTTTATCCCTTCCCTTAACGCGCGGATCGGGTGTCCACCGAGATAAGTGAGACAGTTACTGTGCCATTTCCTTTCCTCACAGCCGGTTCGGGTGCCCACCGATATATGTGAAACACAGCGCCATTCCCTTTCTTCGAAACAAATTTAAAAAACCAACCTCACTCGCGCTTTAAGCTACGTGGCGGTAGTGACAGATGTGCGCTGCATGCGTTGGCATTCACAACGTTGTAGCAAGAACGCGGCACTGTATATAGACCGCCGGCGTTCTTTGTGTCCACTGGCTTTAGCCTTAACGCTCTAGACCGATGATTTTGAGGAAAGGAACGCGCATAGCTGGTTCCATGAGGCAGTGGACGCCTCAATCGCGGTTTCAGGTACGTGGTGGAGGGGGCGAGAGACGTACGCTGCATGCATTAGCACTGACAACTTTGTGGCTGACATGCACCACAGCTGCAATATGTCACAGCGTCCATTGGGTGACCAACCTCTCGCGACCAACTTTTTTTTTTTAACCGCCACCTGGCAAGGTGGGCGCATTGCCCATCCAGTGTGCGCAACGCACTCAACCTTACAGAAGCCAAGCCGTCTTGATACTTGCCCGATACACCACAGCATTCGCTCTCTAACCAGGTTCAGCAGCAGTTGAACAGCAGCTAATTTTTTCACTTACCTGCCACGGGGCTCAGGACTGATGCGCTGATTTCTCACACGGATGGTTTTCATCTGCATCGCGACCTTAGTATTCTCAAACCAGCTTCGTTATCCCGCTATTTGCAACGCACTTTTTCTTTACTTGAAACCCACCGCGTCATTATATGCGCAAGATTCGCCAGCAGACGTCATCGCCAAAAATATTGACACAATGGAAGCCGTATACACAAACACGAATAATGCTTCTATATTTCAACGTTACAAATACTGGCCGAAGGTCTTTCAGGCGAAACACCAGGTCTTCGTTATCTCTCAACAACACGGTTGAAGCTACCGTGCGTACTGCACAGGTTTTTCGTTTACGGCAAGCATCTTGGGGAAACTTCACCTCCAAAATATCACCAGGCGGACGCCGTCCGAGCCTGTCCCGACACCGGTGCCGTTCCACTAATGGTCGGCGACCTTGTGCCAGGACGCTATGTAGCTACGCACATCCGCATCGTTCCGCTCTAGTTTCCCGTGGTTGGTGGGCTAATAGGCCAGCATACACGCACAACCGCCCAGGACCAAAAAGCCCAGCTCGGAGGCAACCACAAAAAGGCCCGTCCGGGTGCTAAGCCTCGCTGGTCCACCGGCGTCTGCAGCTCGGCGTCCAGCTGCTCCCCGTCCAGACGCCAACATCCTCGGCGTTCAGCTCGATCCTGCCGTGGTCGGTGGGCGAGTAGGTCAGCACACACGCACAGCCAAGGATGGAAACGCCCAGCACGGCGACAACCACGTAAAGGCCCGTCCGGGTGCTGAGCATCGCTGGAAGGCTCACCAGCGTCTGCAGCTGGGCGTCCATGCTGCCTCCCATACTGACGTAGACGAGCCTGGACCTGCCGCCGGGTGATATTGAAGCGCCGAATGAGAGCTGCGGTAGAAGCCGCGACCGTCCCCGTCGTGAACGCTTGTTCTCCTTCGACGTCTTCTGCTCCTTTCGATCTCGGGCGGCTGAGAGCGATACTAACGTCAGCGGCGACCGTCTTGCGCAGCGTGAATGCTTCCTTGGCGGAAACCGCTCGACTGGCAGCTAAATGTGCGCCCTCTGGTAGAGAAACATAGTATGCTACTTTATTGCGAAAACAGCGCCCTCACGGTACTGCCCACGGAGCTACAGAACATGTCGCTGCGCCCATGTGGTCGTCACAATCAGCCGTGCAGGTGGAACCGGCGCAGTATTTGCCGCAACGAAGGAGACGATCAAAAAGGCTATGTTTGGAATTGGGTAGTGATGATTTGAAACTTGCATGTCGTCGCTTTTACAGCGTTGGCTTCACCCGTGAGGTTTTACGGGCAAGAGCTCTGTGGTGAGCGGCAGGACTGGCAGCTGGCGCCATCTGTCAGTCCTGCGCCCACCACAAACTCTTCCTCTAAATGGAAGAGCGCAGTGACGAGAGACGCATTGACCCTCAAGAGAAGATCCATCTCAAAGAGAAAGCACGAAATATGCATAATCTCAACCAATATGTGCTTGTGCTGAAACAAAAAAGCAGCTCTGACCTGGATGAGATGGCCATAGGTGGCACACCTTCATTGCACCGCCACTGAAGGCATTTATTTAGTCATGGTAGTGACGATGTGATTACATAGTGCTGATATGTGCTCCGAGGTGCCCACGAAATACGAAAACGTAAAATTGAAATGATTACGTACCCGCCGCGGTGGGTCGGCGGTTAGGGCACTCGGCTAATGATCCGGAGTACCCGGGTTCGAACCGGACCGCGGCGGCCGCGTTTCCATGGAGGCGAAACGCTAAGGCGCCCGTGTGCTGTGTGATTTCAGGGCACGTTAAAGATCCCCAGGTGGTCGAAATTATTCCGGAGCCCTCCACTACGGCGCCTCTTTCTTCCTTTCTTCTTTCACTTCCTCCTTTATCCCTTCCGTAACGGCGTGGTTCAGGTGCCCGCCGATATGTGACAGATACTGCGCCATTTCCTTTCCCCAACAGCCAATTCAATTCAAACACCAACTTGATTTTTTTATCCTACAGTCCTCCCGGAGTATCAATCCCAGGAGCGCAGTGTTGGGATTTGAATGCGGGGACTCCTTTCCCAAGCCATGCACCCTGAGAAGCCGAGCACCAGGCCGGGGAATGGCGTGTACCTATTCGAGGAAACCAAAGGGCACCCGGCGGTAGTGGCAATCGAACCCACAACCTCCCGTAGCCGAGGCGGGGGCTCTACCCGCTTCGAGGCGGCAGAGAGGGACAGAAATCTCTTCAAAACTGTAATAGCCGTGAAGCTTCAGATTTATAACAATGCTGCATAATTAAAATAGTTATTGATGAGCAAGTCGTCTACGATTTCAATGCAGTCAAAGGGATTGTCCTTCAACTTGTACACTTGGCATACCAATAGTTCTTGATAAGCGAGTCGTCCATGATGTCAGTGTAGTCAAAAGGATTGTCCTTCAACTTGTACACTTGGCACACCAATAGTTCTTGATAAGCAAGTCGTCTGTGATGTCAGTGTAGCCAAAAGGATTGTCCTTCAACTTGTACACTTGGCATACCAATAGTTCTTGATAAGCAAGTCGTCTATGGTGTCAGTGTAGTCAAAAGGATTGTCCTTCAACTTGTACACTTGGCATACCAATAGTTCTTGATAAGCAAGTCGTCTATGATGTCAGTTTAGTCAAAGGGATTGTCCTTCAACTTGTACACTTGGCATACCAATAGGTCTTGATAAGCAAGTCGTATATGATGTCAGTGTAGTCAAAAGCATTGTCCTTCAACTTGTACACTTGGCATACCAATAGTTCTTGATAAGCAAGTCGTCTATGATGTCAGTGTAGTCAAAAGTACTGTCCTTCAACTTGTACTCTTGGCATACCAATAGTTCTTGTTAAGCAAGTCGTGTATGATGTCAGTGTAGTCAAAGGGATTGTCCTTTAACTTGTACACTTGTCACATCAGATCAATCAGGGATATGTTTGTCTGCTTCACAACTACCTGCAACGCACGGTGCAGAAACGGTGCGGGCGCTGGCACGACGAAGAGTATTTTACGGGGTCCAGCCGCTACGGAAAGGCAGCGGACAGTTTTCCGTCGACGGAGAAGCTGTGACGCCAGCCGGAGAGGCGCCCGAAGACTCCATGGACTCATGGCCCGCTGCTTTCCAATCCACTACAAAGGCCACGGTTGCACAGGGTCTCGCCCCCAGGCGTTACCATCAGGCGCCTCCTGCCTAGCTGCCACAGCAGAGAAGTCGTTAAGTTGGCTCTGGACCATGGCGACATAACTTGCGCCCTGCTCCTTACTACCCGCCTTTGGCCTGACCTCAGCCTCCCCGGAGCTGCTGCCGGCAGCAAGGCCTCGTGATCGTCGGGGGCCGGGTATCGGCCGCGCCGGTCTTGTCGCCAGTCCCGCTCCACTGCTGGTCGGCCTCCGTGTCCCGGGGCGCGATGTACGTGCGGAGGCAGTGGGCGTTCCGCTCCAGCTTGCCGTGCTCGGTGGGCGAGTAGGTAAGCATACACGCACAGCCAAGGATGGAAACGCCCGACACGGCGACGATCACGTAAAGGCCCTTCCGGTCGGCGAGCAGAGCCGGGTGGCTCACCAGCGTCTGCTGCTCGGCATCCGAGGTGCCTCCCGCCGCGATTCCGCCGATCCCTGGTCTGCCGTCGTGTGACAGGGGTGCACCGAACGACAGCTGCGGTGGGAGCCGCAACCGCCGCCATCATGGACGCTTCTTCTTCTGCGTCTCCCTCTTTTGTTGTTGCTCCTTTTGTTCTTGGGCCGATGGTGGCGACATGGTGGAGAACGGTGGGTTTTTTTCCGCGGTGGAAGTTTGCGGAGCATAAACCACGCGACGGATGGCTAAAAGCGTTTTCTGCCTGATAAAGTTTACAGTGTGTTGTTTGTGAATACTGTAGCAGTAGTAGTAAAAACATTTATTTTGGGAAGAGAAAAGCTATGGAACCTATTCGAATGAGAGAGCGGCACTTTTACACCGCAGAGTGGCGCGCCGCGTCACTGCGCTCACGTGACCGGCAGTCAGCTGTGCTGGCGAAACGCACGCCACAAGTCTGCCAACGGAGGCGATAATGAGAACAGTGTACATGTCGTGGAGAGGATGACGATGCTTTGAAACTATCAGCCGCTGTGTTTAGTTTCCCCTACGAAGGCTGAGGTAACTTGTGCAGGTATCCGCTCCACTGCTGCTGCTTGGCGATATAAAGGGCGTTATTTGGGAGCCTTTGCCGGGATTGACGACATCGACGGATATAGTCGACAACGCTAACCGCAAAAGAAAAAAATCATTACACTCCACCACGAAGTGGCGATGTCGTGTGGCAGAGTTAGAAGCCACCACCATCAGACAAATATTAGCCACTACTTTGAGATCACACACTGCGACAAATGCGAATAAAGAATCGTGTTGTGTGGCGACTGTTATGGTCAGCGTTTCACTGTCATTTCTAGGGACAGAGAGAGAGAGATAAATAACTGATTCTCACTCGTCAAAAATGACGGAAGAGAAGGCTTTAGCATAAACCTCCATTCAATCCCCTAACCGCCGGACGCAATCCCTTGGGACTTGGCAGCAGCCAGGGCGCGAACGATGACTTAGCGTTGCTTTTCTTCTTCGTGGTTCAGTAATAAGGTCTCCTAGAATTCTACACTTCTATTCGCGTCGTTACAAAAGCAGGTCCAGGCCATGTGCCCTACACCTGCAATTCTATTTCACTGCAACACCCCTCCGCAAAAATGTAGAGACCACGCAAACTGACAAAGCAGCGTACCAGCGCTTTCTCACGATGCGGCGGCTGTTTTCAAGATATGCATAGGGTCCGTGACCAAATGTGTTAGCCTGTCTGTCCCCGCCCAGTTCTGCCACGCACGCCTTTATATGCAGAAAAATCTCAATTCCGACAGTCGCTTGGTCTCTCCACTTTTGCGCACAATTGTACATCTAGGATTAAAGACTTCTGTATGTCATTTACTGCACAGTTGAGGGTTTGGAAACACTCCGGTTTGCAATTTCCTCGGCATGATTTCCTCTTTCCTGCGGGGCTGTTTGTAAAATGCTGGATGGGCCTTACGATCAAACTTATAATGCAATTCCTAGTTCTTGGCGGCTGACCCGCAGCAGTGCCTCAGTGGGCAAGGCACCATCAACTGAGCAGAAATGTCCGGGTTCGAACCCGACCGCGGAGAACGAGTTTCGATGGAGGCGAAAGGCGCCCGTGCGCTGTCAGCGCACGTTAATGATCCTGAGGTGGTCAATATAATTCTGTAGACGTCCATTATAGTACGTTTTCCTTCGTTTTTGCTTTCACTCTCTCTCTTATCTCTTTCTTTACGGCGCGGTTGAGGTGTCCACCGAGATAAGTGAGACAGTTACTATGCCATTTCCTTTCCTCAAGACCGGTTCGATCGTCCATCGATATATGTGACAGTTACTGCGCCACTTGCTTTCTTCAAAACATATTTTAAAAACAAACCCCATTAAGCTACATGGTGGCAGTGACAGATGTGCGCTGCATTCGTTGGCATTCACAACGTTGTAGCAGGAACCCGGTACTGAAGCTATATACCGCCGGCGTAATTTGTGTTTACTGACGTTAGCGTTGACAACGCTCCGATGATCTTGAGGACAGGAACGCGCATAACCGGCTCCCTGGGGCAGTGGACGCCTCCACCGCGCTTTGACGTACGTGGCGGTAGGCGAGAGAGATGCAGGCTGCATGCGTTAGCGCTGACAACTTTGTTACAGACATGCAGCACTGCAGCAATAGGTCGCAGCGTTCATTGGGTCAACAACCTCTCGCGATTAACCATTAATTTAACCGCTACCTGGCAGGCTGGGCGCGTTGCCTATCCAGTGCGCGGAACGCACTCATCTTTAGAGGCCAAGCCGCGTTTATATTTGCCCGATACACCATAGGTTTCGCTCTCTAACCAGGTTCAGCAGCAGTTGAACCGCAGCTAATTTTTTCACTTACCTGCCACGCGGCACAGGATTGGCGCGCTGATCTCTCACACGGTTGGTTCTTATCTGCATAACGTCCTTAGTAATTTCAAGTGGGCTTCACTATCTCTCTATTTGTAACGCACTTTTTTTCTTTACGTGAAACCGATCGCGTCAATGTTGGCGCAAGAGGGGCCAACAGGCGCCGTCGCCAAAAAGATCACACAATGGAAGCCGTATACACGAACACGAATAGTTATTCTATATTTCCACGTTACAAATGCTGGCCAAAGATATCTCAGATCAAAAAACCATATCGGCGTCCTCTCTCAACAACACGGGTCGCGCTACCGTGCGTACTGGACAGGGTTTTCGTTTACGGCAAGCATCTCGGCCGCAGTCTTCTCCTTCGAGATACATCCAGGCAGACGTCGTCCGAGCCTGTCCCGACACCAGTGTCGTTTCTCCAATGGTCGGCCAACTTGACCCGGGACGCCATGTAGCTACGCACATCCGCATCGTTCCGCTCCAGTTTCCTGTGGTTGGTGCGCTAATAAGCCAGCATACACGCACAACCGCCCAGGACCAAAAAGCCCAGCTCGGAGACAACCACAAAAAGGCCCGTCCGGTTATTGAGCCTCGATGATCCACCGGCGTCTGCAGCTCGGCGTCCATGCTGCTCCCCGTCCCGACGCCGACATCCTCGGCGTTCAGCTCGAGCCTGCCGTGGTCGGCGGGCGTGTATGTCAGCACACACACACAGCCAAGGATGGAAACGCCCAGCACGGCGACAGCCACGTAAAGGCCCGTCCGGGTGCTGAGCATCGCTGGAAGGCTCACCAGCGTCTGCAGCTGGGCGTCCATGCTGCCTCCCGTCTCGACGCCGTCGAGCCTGGACCTGCCGCCGGGTGATATTGAAGCGTCGAATGAGAACTTCGGTGGACGCCGCGTCCATCGCCATAATGGATGCTTGTTCTCCTTCGTCGACGTCGTCTTCTGCTCCTCCTTTCAATATCGGGCAGCGGAGAGCGCCACTGACGTCAGCGGAGACAGTCTTGCGCAGCGCGAATGCCTTCTTGGCAGAAAGCGCTCGACTGACTGCTGAATAAGCGCCCTCTGGTTGAGAAACATGGGATGCTACTCGACTGCGAGAGCAGCGCCCTCATGGTACAGCCCTAGCAGCCACAGAACGTGTCACTGCGCGCATGTGGTCGTCGCAAACAGTAGTGCAGGTGGAACCGGCGCATCATTTGCCGCAACGAAGGAGAGGATAAAGAAGGCTATGTTAGGGGCAGGGTAGTGATTTGAAACTGCATGTCGTCGCTTTTATAGCGTTGGCTCCACCCGTGAGGTTTTATGGGCAAGAGCTCTGTGGTGAGCGGCAGGACTGACAGCTAGCGCCATCTGTCAGTTTTGCCGCTCACCACAAACTAGAGGAAGAGCGCAGTGACGAGAGACGCATTGACCCTCAACTGAAGGTCCATCTGAGAGAAAACACGAAGTATATGCGCATTCACAACCAAGGTGTGCATGTTCTGAAACAAAAACCACCATTTTTTTCCAATTATAGAAAATGTCACACCTGCTAGCTTCAGTTCGGAATTTGGCATCAACTTGCTCAATTTTCTGTTCTATTCCGCACGCAATCACTTGTTTTACGCTTTTGTATTTCGTCGGCAACGCCGAGCACATACGATCACTCCGTGATCATGTATAATCACATCGTCATTAATGTGAATACATAAATGCTTTCAGTGGCCACTGAAAATGTGTACAGGTTTGAATAGGAGACAAATAGGATTATGGCACATTTCGTGTAACATTACAGGATGAAGCTTCCAAGGCGATTCAGCCTTTGAGTGACTCCTTAGTGGAGGGCTCCGTACAATATCGATTACCCGTGGTTAATTACCGTGCACTTACAACACACAGTACGTGCGAGGCGTGGGATCGAACCCGCTCACTACGGTAGCACTTCGATGGATGAAAAATGTGAAAATTCCGTGTACTGTGCATTGAGTGTGCCCGTTAAGAACTCCAGGTGGTCGAAATTATCCGGAGCCCTCCACTACGGCGTCGCTCATAGACTGAGCCGCTTTGGGACATCCATCCTATAAAGCCAAACCAAATGTGCCATAATCCTATTTGCTGACCCGTTCTAACCTATATACATTTTTCAGTGGGGAGCTGTGCAATGAGGGTGTGCCATGTATGGTCATCTGATCCAGGTCAGAGTTGCGCGTGCAGGAAAGATTATGATGGAAACTTTAATGAGGCAAAAAAGAACAAGGGGAATTAGGAGACGCCCCGCCGCGGTGGCTCAGTGGTTAGGGCGCTCGACTACTGATCCGGAGTTCCCGGGTTCGAACCCGACCGCGGCGGCTGCGTTTCTATGGAGGAAAAACGCTTAGGCGCCCGTGTGCTGTGCGATGTCAGTGCACGTTAAAGATCCCCAGGTGGTCAGAATTATTCCGGAGCCCTCCACTACGGCACCTCTTTCTTCCTTTTTTCTTTCACTCCCTCCCTTATCCCTTCCCTTACGGCGCGGTTCAGGTGTCCAACGATATATGAGACAAATACTGCGCCATTTCCTTTCCCCAAAAACCAGTTATTATTTGTAGACGGTAATCGGGTCGTCAGACTTGGATTCCGTTGTCAAAGGCCGCCCACCGTGCTGTTTCGACGAGGGACCTTTCATCCTCGAGGTCCGATGCGGACAGGGCTGCCTCCCATGCTTCCCATGTTGGCTGTTACACTAAATCTATAGAACTACTACCCTGGCAGGCCCATACCGCATGATGCAGGGTTGCGTATTGGCCACTCGATTTTCGCATCGACTTAAAAGCTTCTAAATAATTTTGTGAAGTTTAGCCGGATTTTTTACTGCAGCGGAGAACAAAATTTTTGATGAAAGGGCACCGCAACTGACGCACTGCTCCGTGGACACCTCTGATGCGCGTCGTAAGGGAAGGAATGAAGGAGAGGTGTGCCAAGGAGAAGATAAAGGCGCCATAGTGGAGGGTGTCGATGGTAATATCTATCTGTGCGAACAACAGTTTAGATTGCAGAACGTGAGTGAGGTACCCCGTCCAGAACTCTATTGGAGGCTGCAGCCGTTCTGGCCCTAATGACCAGGATCCTTGGTCGTCCAGGGTTACGCTGCCGGACAGCGCCTCCTCCCGCTGCTCGTGTCTTTTGGTTTGGTATTGTGGGTCTTCCGTTAACATGCCTAAACTCTGTGAGACACGCTTGGGTGTTTTCCGAACAATGGTCACGTGTCCCGGTGTATCGTTGAAGGTAACTTGTGCATAAAACTTTGGTAAGGATAGGAGGGCTTCGGGATCATTTTTAACGCGACGGCGTTAGGGAGCTCGTGTCGCAGAAAAGCCGGTGTCGTCGGCGGCGTTGGTGGTGGTGGTAGTGGTTTTTATTAAAATAATAGTAAAAAGGAAGGAAAAGATTTTTGCTAGCCCCGGCATCTGCCATCGATACTGAAGCACCTGAACTGAGGCAGAAGAAATAAAGGATAGCAGGCAGAATAGAGAAATGAAATGAAAGAGGTGAGGGGACAGGAAGAGAGGATAGGGGAGAAGTAATGTATACAAACTATTTACACAATAAGAGATGTGTTCAGGTTGTGCGCGTGATTAGTTACAGTGTGAGGAATTAAAACACACGCGCACAACACTGTGTTGGCTACAACTGGAGTGGGGCGTCCAGTTATTAATCGTTCAAGGTAGAACTCGCGGAGCGTTCGGTCACTGCGAGCAACTAGTTACCTGACGGAGAACAGACGGGACGTCAAGCCCGTGTGTTCGAAGAATGCACAGAGGCTCACCAAGGTTCGCTCACGAGTGCGCGCACTGCCCTGCGACCACAACAGCGTCTTGAGGGAGTCTGGTAGTATGCCCAGCGCCCTATAGGCCGCAAGCATATCGCGACGAGCATCGGCGAACGCGGCACAGTGAAGGAGCAGGTGCTCTAGTGTTTCCACTGCTCCGCACCCGTCACACACATCACTAGTCGCGATTCCGTGACGCTCCCGTCGTTCCCCGTGCCTCACGCAGCCAATGCACGAGCGGAGGATCATTACACGTTGCGACCGTGTAAGTGCGCGACAGCCGGTGATACTGTCGATGCGCTCACCTCCTGTGATGCGTGGGTCGGGGTGCTGCTTTCGGAGATGTTCGTGGATGGCCGGTCCTCATAAACCAAACAAAACAAAGCAAGTGAGGAGCCGGCGTTAATTGGCGTTGACAACGTTGCAGAAACAGTTCATTTTCACGAAAGGAAAGCCGCACAACCCCCGCCGCGGTGGCTCAGTGGTTAGGGCGCTCGGCTACTCATCTGGAGATCCCGGGTTCGAACCCGACCGGGGCGCTTGCGTTTTTATGGAGGCAAAACGCTAAGGCACCCTTGTGCTGTGCGATGTCAGTGCACGTTAAAGATCCCCAGGTGGTCGAAATTATTCCGGAGCGCTCCACTACGTCACCTCTTTCTTCCTTCCTTCTTTCACTCCCTCCTTTATCCCTTCCGTTACGGCGCGGCTCAGGTTGTCCAACGATATATGACACAGATACTGCGCCATTTCCTTCCCCCCAAAACCAATTATTATTATTATTATTATTATTATTATTATTATTATTATTATTATTATTATTATTATTATTATTATTATTATTATTATTATTATTATTAAAGCCGCACAACAGACTCCTTGGCTTAGTGGTCATCTCAGTCTGGCTTTCATGTACTAAGTGGCGGTGGTGAAAACTTTTGAAGCGAAAATTTTCACTACGCCAGCTTTTCGAGCCGTCAGCGGGGCTGTAAGCTTGACCTTGAATGTAGCTAGAGGTCCAACTATGAGCATAACTGGTGGTAGTCAAGTTCGACACATGACGTCAGCTACAGCAGCGACACCAGCGGCTGTTACATCAAACTATCTCCACTCTGACCTCAACTTTCGGCTTTGACCTTCGGCCAAGTGAGAAAGCGTCTGCCGGCAACGCATGCGCACGCATTGAAAGTAGGTTCTGTTACCCGCCGCGGTGGCTCAGTGGTTAGGGCGCTCGGCTACTGATCCGGAGCTCCCAGGTTCGAACTCGTCCGGTGCGGCTGCGTTTATATGGAGGCAAAACGCTAAGGCACCCGTGTGCTGTGCGATGTCAGCGCACGTTAAAGATCCCCAGGTGGTCGAAATTATTCCGGAGCCCTCCACTACGGCACCTCTTCCTTCCTTCCTGCCTTCTTTCACTCCCTCCTTTATATCCCTTCCCTTACGGCGCGGTTCAGGTGTCCAACGATATATGAGACAGATACTGCGCCACTTCCTTTCCCAAAAACCGATTATTATCAATTATAAAACTCCGGTGCACTTTGATGCGTTGAGCCTAACGCTAGGTGTGTTCGATGGGACGCCTGCCGTGGAGACCGTCGCTGGACCACAAACGTAGCCAAGGAGAAGCAGCTTTTTGATTTCGACCACGGTTATCCAGAGCTAAACCACCAGCAATTTTTATTCAAAGGACGAACAGTTTGCAGGCCAAAAATGGCTCTTCACATGCGTTCAGGTGAAGGGTCCGATTTCCTTACTACCTGATTTAGAATGCTCAATGGTTAGGGCGCTCGGGTACTAATCCGCAGTACCCGGGTTCAAACCCAACCGCGGCGGCGGCGTTTCGATGGA
This sequence comes from Amblyomma americanum, assembly GCF_052857255.1. Lineage (NCBI taxonomy): Eukaryota > Metazoa > Arthropoda > Arachnida > Ixodida > Ixodidae > Amblyomma > Amblyomma americanum. The sequence goes on from NC_135498.1 coordinate 27,548,040, forward strand.
GGCGAAACGCTAAGGCACCTATTCCTTTCTTCTCCTCAGTCCCTCCTTTATCCCTCCCCTTAACGGCACGGTTCAGGTGTCCGCCGGTATGTGAGACGGACACTGCGCCATTTCCTTGGTGGTGGTAGTGGTTTTATTAAAAATAATAGTAAAAAGGAAGGAAAAGATTTTTGCTAGCCCCGGCATCTGCCATCGATACTGAAGAACCTCTGGGGCAGCGGAAATAAAGGATAGCAGGCAGAATGAGAAATGAAATGAAAGAGGTGAGGGGACAGGAAGAGAGGATAGAGGGAGAAGTAATATGTGCAATGTATTTACACAATAAGAAATGTGTCCAGGTTGTGCGCGTGATTAGTTCATTTTAGAGGAATTAAATCACACACGCGCACAGCACTGTGTTGGTTACAACTGGAGTGGGGCGTCCAGTTATTGATCGTGCAAGGTAGAACTCGCGGAGCGTTCGGCACTGCATTTCCTTCCCCAAAAAGCAATTTTCCAGCTTTAGAATATGGTAGGCTAAAGGTGAAACCTCGCCAGCTAGGTAGTGCTCAGCGTTCCGCACACTGGAGAGGCATTGCGCACACCCTGCCATCCTTCAGGTGGCAGTTAATGGTTGATCGCGAGAGGTTGGTCACGAAATGAACGCTGGGGCCTATTGCTGAAGTGCCGCGAGTCCCCCACAACGTTGTCATCGCTAATGCATGCAGCCCACATCTGTCTCTCACCACCACCCGTAACTGAAACCGCGATAGGGGTGTCCACTTACTCAGGTAGCCAGTAATGCGCCCGCCATTTACTGAAGATCATCGCTGTCTGGAATGTCAGCGCCAACGCCAATCAACGCAATTAACGCCGACAGCTTTCGCCTTGTGTATCCTGGATTAGCTGAGCTAATCCACATTCATTTTGGTTCTCTTCGTCGCTGCTGGGCGTATCGTTCTATGTCGTTTGAGTGATCAACCGTCTGATAATAATTGGTTTTTGGGGAGAGGAAATGGCGCAGTATCTGTCTCATGTATCGTTGGACGCCCGAACCGCACCGTAAGGGAAGGGAAAAAGGAGGGAGTGAAAGAAGATTGGATGAGATGTCGTGGTGGTGGGCTCCGGAATAATTTCGACCACCTGGGGATCTTTAATGTGCACTGACATCGCACAGCACACGGGCGCCTTAGCCTTTCGCCTCCATAAAAACGCAGCCGCCGCGGTGGGGTTCGAACCCGTGATAACCGTATGAAAATTCAGTTTTCTTGCTTCCGTGCTGTAGTGTTGGGGCTTGGGTCGCCCCGAGTACGACCGCCGAACGCAGCCGATGTGGTAGAACTCCGATGAAGACCCTTTATTCACCATGACATCAGCTTTTGTAGGCTCGGGTCACGTGACGCGACCACAAACCGATCTTAAGTGCACGTACAGCAGAAGACAAACCCGTACTGGGAGCTGGAAATGAAAAACAATACGAATTCAGCTCTTTTTTCCGACAAGGAGAGGGATGGAAAAAAAGCCGAATTTTCTGGGTGGCTTGATGAACACGTAAGGTTCTTTTGTGCCACATATGATCCCTTGTTGGTAGTGCCTTTATCTCGTTTTATCCTCCGCAGCGTCTTACAAGATTTTCACGTTCATTTTTTATCTATTCACTTGTATATTCCCCTCTGTGCCCCTCATGGCTTTAACGCATTCTCCGCCCTTTTGGCTAATTTTTCATTGGTTTTGTTTTTGTTATTGTCACTTGACCATCTTTTCGTCGCTCTTTACACGGTCTTTTTATCGCTTATTTCGTTTGTTTCTGTTTTTGAAGTTTTGTGACGCGACCACACTGATTGCCGGTTATCGCTGCAGGCAGCCCTGTTACCAACAATCTCAGGTCTTCTATTTAAGCATATTTCCTTCAGAATAAAAATTCATAGTGCGTGTTATTTCTTCGTGTTGTCCGCGTTTCATCGTGGTGTTTCTAAGTACAATGCATTACCAACTAGCCCTGAACCTTGCTCTTCTCTATCCCTCTTTTGTTGCTGCTCCTTTTGTTCTTCGGCCGATGGTGGCGACACGGTAGTGAACGGAGGCTTTTATTCTGTGGTGAAAGTTTACGCAGCATAGACCACGCACAGTTGTAAAATTGGTTGTTGGGGAAAGGAAATGGCGCAGTATCTGTCTCGCATATCGGCTGACACCTGAACAGCGCCGTAATAATAATAATAATAATAATAATAATAATAATAATAATTGGTTTTTGGGGAAACGAAATAGCGCAGTATCTGTCTCATATACCGTTGGACACCTGAACCGCGCCATAAGGTTAGGGAGGAAAGTGAGAGTGAGAGAAGAAAGGAAGAAAGAGGTGCCGTCCCGTCCTCTCTTCGATCTCCAAGTTAACAGGACCCCTGTCTTTGCGTCTTCCAATTTATCAGCCTACATACTATTACTACTCCTTTTCCCGCCAAAAACTTTCCTGAATCCAGCAATTAACCGCCTGTGTCTTGGCCACTCCCCCGCAGCGGCTATGTGCCAGCATTGTTTGTTTGAAGCCAACCAATATCGACCACCTGGAGATAATCAACTTGCACTGATATCTCAAAGCACACGGGCGCCTTAGAGTTTCGCCTCGATTGAAAGGCGGCCGCCGCGGTCCACCGATCAGCAGTGCTGGCGAAACGCACGCCACGAGTCTGCCAACGAAGGCGATAATGAAGAATAGTGTACACGTCGTGGAGAGGGTGACGATGTTTTGAAAATGCCAGCACCACCTGCAGAGGCTGCTATGTTCAGTTTCCCCTACGAAGGCTGGGGTAACTTGTGCATGTAGCAGCTCCATTTCTACAGCTTGGCGATATAGTAGGATAGATGTTACCCCCTTTACAAAGACTGCGTTATTTGAGAGCCTTTGCCGGGATTGAAGACATCGATGGATATAGCCGACAACGCTAACCGCAAACGAAAAAATCATTGCACTCCACCACGAAGTGGCGATGTCGTGTTGCACAGTTAGAAGCTACCTCCACCATACCAGTACTTGCCACTTTGGGATCACACATTGCGGCCAATGCTAATAGAGAATCGTGTTGTGCGGCGACTGTTAGTCAGCGTTTCACTCTCATTTCTAGGGAGAGAGAGAGAGAGAGAAAAAAATAACTAATTCTCACCCGTCTAACATGACGGGGGAGAAGGATTTAGCATAGACCTCAATTCAATCCCCTAACCGCCGGCTGGAATCCCTTGGGACTTTGCGCCAGCCAGGGCGCGACCGATGACTTAGCGTTGCTTTTCTGCTTCGTGGTTCAGTAATAAGGTCTCCTAGAATTCTACACTTCTATTCGCGTCGTTACAAAAGCAGGTCCAGGCCATGTGCCCTAGATCTGCAATTCTATTGCAGTGCTACGTACATCTAGAATCCTGGACGCCATTTACTGTGCAGTTCGGGGTTTGGAAACACCCCGGTTTGCAATTTCCTCCACATGATTTCCTCTTTCCTGCTGAGTGTTTATCTGCTGCTGGATAGGCCTTATGACCAAGTTTATAATACACTTCGTACCTCCTGCCGGCTGACCCGCCGCAGTGCCTCTGTGGTTAAAGCACGCATCAGCTGAGCCCGAGTAGCCGGGTTCGAACCCGACCGCGGCAGCCGCACTTCGATGGAGGTAAAACGCAAACGGCGCCCGTGCACTGTCCGATGTCAGCGCATGTTAAAGATCTCCAGGGGGTCAAACATTTATTTTTTCCTTTTTCCTTTCACTCTCTCCTTTATCCTTTCTTTACGGCGCGGTTCGGGTGTCCACCGAGATAAGTGAGACAGTTACTATGCCATTTCCTTTCCTCACAACCGGTTCGGGTGCCCACCGATATATGTGAGACACTTACTGCGCCATTCCCTTTCTTCAAAACAAATTTAAGAAACCAACCTCAGTCGCGCTTTAAGCTACGTGGCGGTAGTGACAGATGTGCGCTGCATGCGTTGGCAGTCACAACGTTGTAGCAGGAACGCGGCACTGTATATAGACCGCCGGCGTTCTTTGTGTCCACTGGCTTTAGCCTTAACGCTCTAGACCGATGATTTTGAGGAAAGGAACGCGCATAGCTGGTTCCATGAGGCAGTGGACGCCTCAATCGCGGTTTCAGGTACGTGGTGGAGGGGGCGAGAGACGTACGCTGCATGCATTAGCACTGACAACTTTGTGGCTGACATGCACCACAGCTGCAATATGTCACAGCGTCCATTGGGTGACCAACCTCTCGCGACCAACTTTTTTTTTTTAACCGCCACCTGGCAAGGTGGGCGCATTGCCCATCCAGTGTGCGCAACGCACTCAACCTTACAGAAGCCAAGCCGTCTTGATACTTGCCCGATACACCACAGCATTCGCTCTCTAACCAGGTTCAGCAGCAGTTGAACAGCAGCTAATTTTTTCACTTACCTGCCACGGGGCTCAGGACTGATGCGCTGATTTCTCACACGGATGGTTTTCATCTGCATCGCGACCTTAGTATTCTCAAACCAGCTTCGTTATCCCGCTATTTGCAACGCACTTTTTCTTTACTTGAAACCCACCGCGTCATTATATGCGCAAGATTCGCCAGCAGACGTCATCGCCAAAAATATTGACACAATGGAAGCCGTATACACAAACACGAATAATGCTTCTATATTTCAACGTTACAAATACTGGCCGAAGGTCTTTCAGGCGAAACACCAGGTCTTCGTTATCTCTCAACAACACGGTTGAAGCTACCGTGCGTACTGCACAGGTTTTTCGTTTACGGCAAGCATCTTGGGGAAACTTCACCTCCAAAATATCACCAGGCGGACGCCGTCCGAGCCTGTCCCGACACCGGTGCCGTTCCACTAATGGTCGGCGACCTTGTGCCAGGACGCTATGTAGCTACGCACATCCGCATCGTTCCGCTCTAGTTTCCCGTGGTTGGTGGGCTAATAGGCCAGCATACACGCACAACCGCCCAGGACCAAAAAGCCCAGCTCGGAGGCAACCACAAAAAGGCCCGTCCGGGTGCTAAGCCTCGCTGGTCCACCGGCGTCTGCAGCTCGGCGTCCAGCTGCTCCCCGTCCAGACGCCAACATCCTCGGCGTTCAGCTCGATCCTGCCGTGGTCGGTGGGCGAGTAGGTCAGCACACACGCACAGCCAAGGATGGAAACGCCCAGCACGGCGACAACCACGTAAAGGCCCGTCCGGGTGCTGAGCATCGCTGGAAGGCTCACCAGCGTCTGCAGCTGGGCGTCCATGCTGCCTCCCATACTGACGTAGACGAGCCTGGACCTGCCGCCGGGTGATATTGAAGCGCCGAATGAGAGCTGCGGTAGAAGCCGCGACCGTCCCCGTCGTGAACGCTTGTTCTCCTTCGACGTCTTCTGCTCCTTTCGATCTCGGGCGGCTGAGAGCGATACTAACGTCAGCGGCGACCGTCTTGCGCAGCGTGAATGCTTCCTTGGCGGAAACCGCTCGACTGGCAGCTAAATGTGCGCCCTCTGGTAGAGAAACATAGTATGCTACTTTATTGCGAAAACAGCGCCCTCACGGTACTGCCCACGGAGCTACAGAACATGTCGCTGCGCCCATGTGGTCGTCACAATCAGCCGTGCAGGTGGAACCGGCGCAGTATTTGCCGCAACGAAGGAGACGATCAAAAAGGCTATGTTTGGAATTGGGTAGTGATGATTTGAAACTTGCATGTCGTCGCTTTTACAGCGTTGGCTTCACCCGTGAGGTTTTACGGGCAAGAGCTCTGTGGTGAGCGGCAGGACTGGCAGCTGGCGCCATCTGTCAGTCCTGCGCCCACCACAAACTCTTCCTCTAAATGGAAGAGCGCAGTGACGAGAGACGCATTGACCCTCAAGAGAAGATCCATCTCAAAGAGAAAGCACGAAATATGCATAATCTCAACCAATGTGTGCTTGTGCTAAAACAAAAAAGCAGCTCTGACCTGGATCAGATGGCCATAGGTGGCCCACCTTCATTGCACAGCCACTGAAGAAATTTATTTAGTCATGTTAGTGACGATGTGATTTACATAGTGCTGATATGTGCTCGGAGGTGCCTACGAAATACGAAAACGTAAAATTGAAATGATTACGTACCCGCCGCGGTGGCTCAGCGGTTAGGGCACTCGGCTAATGATCCGGAGTACCCGGGTTCGAACCGGACCGCGGCGGCCGTTTCCATGGAGGCGAAACGCTAAGACGCGCCCGCGTGCTGTGCGATTTCAGGGCACGTTAAAGATCCCCAGGCGATCGAAATTATTCCGGAGCCCTCCACTACGGCACCTCTTTCTTCCTTTCTTCTTTCACTTCCTCCTTTATCCCTTCCCTAACGGCGTGGTTCAGGTGCCCGCCGATATGTGAGACAGATACTGCGCTATTTCCTTTCCCCTACAGCCAATTCAATTCAAACACCAACTTGATTTTTTTATCCTACAGTCCTCCCGGAGTATCAATCCCAGGAGCGCAGTGTTGGGATTTGAATGCGGGGACTCCTTTCCCAAGCCATGCACCCTGAGAAGCCGAGCACCAGGCCGGGGAATGGCCTGCACCTATTCGAGGAAACCAAAGGGCACCCGGCGGTAGTGGCAGTCGAACCCACAACCTCCCATAGCCGAGGCAGGGGCTCTACCCGCTTCGAGGCGGCAGAGAGGGACAGCAACCTCTTCAAAACTGTAATAGCTGTGAAGCTTCAGATTTATTACAATGTTGCATAATTAAAATAGTTATTGATGAGCAAGTCGTCTATGATGTCAGTGTAGTCAAAAGGATTGTCCTTCAACTTGTACACATGGCATACCAATTGTTCTTGATAAGCAAGTCGTCTATGATGTCAGTGTAGTCAAAAGGATTGTCCTTCAACTTGTACACTTGGCACACCAATAGTTCTTGATAAGCAAATCGTCTATGATGTCAGTGTAGTCAAAAGGATTGTCCTTCAACTTGTACACTTGGCATACCAATAGTTCTTGATAAGCAAGTCGTCTGTGATGTCAGTGTAGTCGAAAGGATTGTCCTTCAACTTGTACACATGGCATACCAATTGTTCTTGATAAGCAAGTCGTCTATGATGTCAGTGTAGTCAAAAGGATTGTCCTTCAACTTGTACACTTGGCACACCAATAGTTCTTGATAAGCAAGTCGTCTATGATTTCAGAGTAGTCAAAAGGATTGTCCTTCAACTTGTACACTTGGCATACCAATAGTTCTTGATAAGCAAGTCGTCTATGATGTCAGTGTAGTCAAAGGGATTGTCCTTTAAATTGTACACTTGTCACATCAGATCAATCAGGGATATGTTTGTCTGCTTCAAAACTACCTGCAAAGCACGGTGCTGGCACGGTGCGGGCGCTGGCACGACGAAGAGTATTTTACGGGGTCCAGCCGCTACGGAAAGGCAGCGGACAGTTTTCCGTCGACGGAGAAGCTGTGACGCCAGCCGGAGAGGCGCCCGAAGACTCCATGGACTCATGGCCCGCTCCTTTCCAATCCACTACAAAGGCCACGGTCGCACAGGGTCTCGCCCCAGGCGTTACCATCAGGCGCCTCCTGCCTAGCTGCCACAGCAGAGAAGTCGTTAAGTTGGCTCTGGACCATGGCGACATAACTTGCGCCCTGCTCCTTACTACCCGCCTTTGGCCTGACCTCATCCTCCCCGGAGCTGCTGCCGGCAGCAAGGCCTCGTGATCGTCGGGGGCCGGGTATCGGCCGCGCCGGTCTTGTCGCCAGTCCCGCTCCACTGCTGGTCGGCCTCCGTGTCCCGGGGCGCGATGTACGTGCGCAGGCAGTGGGCGTTCCGCTGCAGGTTGCCGTGCTCGGTGGGCGAGTAGGTAAGCACACACGCACAGCCAAGGATGGAAACGCCCAGCACGGCGACGATCACGTAAAGGCCCTTCCGGTCGGCGAGCAGAGCCGGGTGGCTCACCAGCGTCTGCTGCTCGGCATCCGAGCTGCCTCCCGCCGCGATTCCGCCGATCCCTGGTCTGCCGTCGTGTGACAGTGATGCACCGAACGGTGGGAGCCGCAACCGCCGCCATCATGGACGCTTCTTCTTCTGCGTCTCCCTCTTTTGTTGCTGCTCCTTTTGTTCTTGGGCCGATGGTGGCGACACGTTGGAGAACGGTGGGTTTTTTTCCGCGGTGGAAATTTGCGGAGCATAAACCACGGGACGGATGGCTAAAAGCGTTTTCTGCCTGATAAAGTTTACAGTGTGTTGTTTGTGAATACAGTAGCAGTAGTAGTAAAAACATTTATTTTGGGAAGAGAAAAGCTATGGAACCTATTCGAATGAGAGAGCGGCACTTTTACACCGCAGAGTGGCGCGCCGCGTCACTGCGCTCACGTGACCGGCAGTCAGCTGTGCTGGCGAAACGCACGCCACAAGTCTGCCAACGGAGGCGATAATGAGAACAGTGTACATGTCGCGGAGAGGATGACGATGCTTTGAAACTATCAGCCGCTGTGTTTAGTTTCCCCTACGAAGGCTGAGGTAACTTGTGCAGGTATCCGCTCCACTGCTGCAGCTTGGCGATATAGAGGGCGTTATTTGGGAGCCTTTGCCGGGATTGACGACATCGACGGATATAGTCGACAACGCTAACCGCAAAAGAAAAAAATCATTGCACTCCACCACGAAGTGGCGATGTCGTGTGGCAGAGTTAGAAGCCATCAGACAAATATTAGCCACTACTTTGAGATCACACACTGCGACAAATGCGAATAAAGAATCGTGTTGTACGGCGACTGTTATAGTCAGCGTTTCACTGTCATTTCTAGGGACAGAGAGAGAGAAATAACTGATTCTCACTCGTCAAAAATGACGGAAGAGAAGGCTTTAGCATAAACCTCCATTCAATCCCCTAACCGCCGGACGCAATCCCTTGGGACTTGGCAGCGGCCAGGGCGCGGCCGATGACTTAGCGTTGCTTTTCTGCTTCGTGGTTCAGTAATAAGGTCTCCTAGAATTCTACACTTCTATTCGCGTCGTTACAAAAGCAGGTCCAGGTCATGTGCCCTACACCTGCAATTCTATTTCACTGCAACACCCCTCCGCAAAAATGTAGAGACCACGCGAACTGACAAAGCAGCGTACCAGCGCTTTCTTACGATGCGGCCCCTCTTTTCAAGATATGCATAGGGTTCGTGACCAAATGTGTTAGCCTGTCTGTCCCCGCCCAGTTCTGCCACGCACGCCTCTATATGCAGAAAAATCTCAATCACCGACAGTCGCTTGGTCTCTCCACTTTTGCGCACAATTGTACATCTAGGATTAAAGACTTCTGTATGTCATTTACTGCACAGTTGAGGGTTTGGAAACACTCCGGTTTGCAATTTCCTCGACATGATTTCCTCTTTCCTGCGGGGCTGTTTGTAAAATGCTGGATGGGCCTTACGATCAAACTTATAATACAATTCCTAGTTCTTGGCGGCTGACCCGCCGCAGTGCCTCAGTGGGCAAGGCACCATCAACTGAGCAGAAATGTCCGGGTTCGAACCCGACCGCGGAGAACGAGTTTCGATGGAGGCGAAAGGCGCCCGTGCGCTGTGCGATGTCAGCGCACGTTAAAGACCCTGAGGTGGTCAAAATTATTCTGGAGACCTCCATTAAAGGACGTTTTTCTTCCTTTTTTCTTTCACTCTCTCCCTTAACTCTTTCTTTACGGCGCGGTTGAGGTGTCCACCCAGATAAGTGAGACAGTTATTATGGCATTTCCTTTCCTCAAAACCGGCTCGGTCGTCCACCGATATATGTGAGACAGTTACTGCGCCACTTCCTTTCTTCGAAACATATTTTAAAAACCAACCCCATTAAGCTACATGGCGGCAGTGACAGATGTGCGCTGCATTCGTTGGCATTTACAACGTTGTAGCAGGAACCCGGCACTGAAGCTATATACCGCCGGCGTAATTTGTGTTCACTGACGTAAGCGTTGACAACGCTCCGATGATCTTGAGGACAGGAAGGCGCATAACTGGCTCCCTGGGGCAGTGGACGCCTCCACCGCGCTTTGACGTACGTGGCGGTAGGCGAGAGATATGTAGGCTGCATGCGTTAGCGCTGACAACTTTGTTACAGACATGCAGCACTGCAGCAATAGGTCGCAGCGTTCATTGGTTCAACAACCTATCGCGACCCACCATTAATTTAACCGCCACCTGGCAGGCTGGGCGCGTTGCCTATCCAGTGTGCGGAACGCACTCATCTTTAGAGGCCAAGCCGCGTTTATATTTGCCCCATACACCATAGGTTTCGCTCTCTAACCAGGTTCAGCAGCAGTTGAACCGCAGCTAATTTTTTCACTTACCTGCCACGCGGCACAGGATTGGCGCGCTGATCTCTCACACGGTTGGTTCTTATCTGCATAACGTCCTTAGTAATTTCAAGTGGGCTTCACTATCTCTCTATTTGTAACGCACTTTTTTTCTTTACGTGAAACCGATCGCGTCACTGTTGGCGCAAGAGGGGCCAACAGGCGCCGTCGCCAAAAAGATCACACAATGGAAGTCGTATACACGAACACGAATAGTTATTCTATATTTCAACGTTACAAATGCTGGCCGAAGATATCTCAGATCAAAAAACCATATCGGCGTCCTCTCTCAACAACACGGGTCGCGCTACCGTGCGTACTCGACAGGGTTTTCGTTTACGGCAAGCATCTCGGCCGCAGTCTTCTCCTTCCAGATACATCCAGGCAGACGTCGTCCGAGCCTGTCCCGACACCAGTGTCGTTTCTCCAATGGTCGGCCAACTTGACCCGGGACGCCATGTAGCTACGCACATCCGCATCGTTCCGCTCCAGTTTCCCGTGGTTGGTGTGCTAATAAGCCAGCATACACGCACAACCGCCCAGGACCAAAAAGCCCAGCTCGGAGACAACCACAAAAAGGCCCGTCCGGTTATTGAGCCTCGATGATCCACCGGCGTCTGCAGCTCGGCGTCCATGCTGCTCCCCGTCCCGACGCCAACATCCTCGGCGTTCAGCTCGAGCCTGCCGTGGTCGGTGGGCGTGTAGGTCAGCACACACGCACAGCCATGGATGGCAACGCCCAGCACGGCGACAACCACGTAAAGGCCCGTCCGGTTGTTGAGCCTCGCTGGTCCACCGGCGTCTGCAGCTCGGCGTCCATGCTGCTCCCCGTCCCGACGCCAACATCCTCGGCGTTCAGCTCGAGCCTGCCGTGGTCGGTGGGCGTGTAGGTCAGCACACACGCACAGCCAAGGATGGAAACGCCCAGCACGGCGACAACCACGTAAAGGCCCGTTCGGGTGCTGAGCATCGCTGGAAGGCTCACCAGCGTCTGCAGCTGGGCGTCCATGCTGCCTCCCGTCCCGATGTAGACGAGCCTGGACCTGCCGCCGGGTGATATTGAAGCGTCGAATGAGAGCTTCGGTGTAAGCCGCGACCGTCGCCATCATGAACGCTTGTCCTCCTCCGTCGGCGTCGTCTTCTGCTCCTCCTTTCGATCTCAGGCAGCGGATAACCGACACTGACGTCTGCTTAGACCGTCTTGCGCAGCGTGAATGCCTTCTTGGCAGAAAGCGCGCAACTGACAGCTGATTAAGCGCCCTCTGGTTGAGAAACATGAAATTCTACTTGACCACGAAAGCAGCGCCCTCACGGTACAGCCCACAGAGCCACAGAACGTGTCACTGCGCCGCAACAAAGGAGACGATCACGAAGGCTATGTTGGGGGCTGGGTAGCGATGATTTGAAACTTGCATGTCGTCGCTTTTACAGCGTTGGCTTCACCCGTGAGGTTTTACGGGAAAGAGCTCCGTGGTGAGCGACAGGACTGACAGCTGGCGCCATCTGTCAGTCCTGCGCCCACCACAAACTCTTCCTCTAAAATGGAAGAGCGCAGTGACGAGAGCCGCATTGACCCTCAAGAGAAGATCCATCTCAAAGAGAAAGCACGAAATATGCATAATCTCAACCAATGTGTGCTTGTGCTAAAACAAAAAAGCAGCTCTGACCTGGATCAGATGGCCATAGGTGGCCCACCTTCATTGCACAGCCACTGAAGGAATTTATTTAGTCATGTTAGTGACGATGTGATTTACATTGTGCTGATATGTGCTCGGAGGTGCCTACGAAATACGAAAACGTAAAATTGAAATGATTACGTACCCGCCGCGGTGGCTCAGCGGTCAGGGCACTCGGCTAATGATCCGGAGTACCCGGGTTCGAACCGGACCGCGGCGGCCGTTTCCATGGAGGCGAAACGCTAAGGCGCCCGCGTGCTGTGCGATTTCAGGGCACGTTAAAGATCCCCAGGCGATCGAAATTATTCCGGAGCCCTCCACTACGGCACCTCTTTCTTCCTTTCTTCTTTCACTTCCTCCTTTATCCCTTCCCTAACGGCGTGGTTCAGGTGCCCACCGATATGTGAGACAGATACTGCGCTATTTCCTTTCCCCTACAGCCAATTCAATTCAAACACCAACTTGATTTTTTTATCCTACAGTCCTCCCGGAATATCAATCCCAGGAGCGCAATGTTGGGATTTGAATGCAGGGACTCCTTTCCCAAGCCATGCACCCTGAGAAGCCGAGCACCAGGCAGGGGAATGGCCTGCACCTATTCGAGGAAACCAAAGGGCACCCGGCGGTAGTGGCAGTCGAACCCACAACCTCCCATAGCCGAGGCGGGGGCTCTACCCGCTTCGAGGCGGCAGAGAGGGACAGCAATCTTTTCAAAACTGTAATAGCTGTGAAGCTTCAGATTTATAACAATGTTGCATAATTAAAATAGTTATTGATGAGCAAGTCGTGTCCGATTTCAATGCTGTCAAAGGGATTGTCCTTTAACTTGTACACTTGGCACACCAATAGTTCTTGATAAGCAAGTCGTCTATGATGTCAGTGTAGTCAAAAGGATTGTCCTTCAACTTGTACACTTGGCATACCAATAGTTCTTGATAAGCAGGTCGTCTGTGATGTCAGTGTAGTCAAAAGGATTGTCCTTCAACTTGTACACATGGCATACCAATTGTTCTTGATAAGCAAGTCGTCTATGATGTCAGTGTAGTCAAAAGGATTGTCCTTCAACTTGTACACTTGGCACACCAATAGTTCTTGATAAGCAAGTCGTCTATGATTTCAGTGTAGTCAAAAGAATTGTCCTTCAACTTGTACACTTGGCATACCAATAGTTCTTGATAAGCAAGTCGTCTACGATGTCAGTGTAGTCAAAGGGATTGTCCTTTAACTTGTACACTTGTCACATCAGATCAATCAGAGATATGTTTGTCTGCTTCAAAACTACCTGCAAAGCACGGTGCTGGCACGGTGCGGGCGCTGGCACGACGAAGAGTATTTTACGGGGTCCAGCCGCTACGGAAAGGCAGCGGACAGTTTTCCTGTGACGCCAGCCGGAGAGGCGCCCGAAGACTCCATGGACTCATGGCCCGCTGCTTTCCAATCCACTACAAAGGCCACGGTTGCACAGGGTCTCGCCCCAGGCGTTACCATCAGGCGCCTCCTGCCTAGCTGCCACAGCAGAGAAGTCGTTAAGTTGGCTCTGCACCATGGCGACATAACTTGCGCCCTGCTCCTTACTACCCGCCTTTGGCCTGACCTCAGCCTCCCCGGAGCTGCTGCCGGCAGCAAGGCCTCGTGATCGTCGGGGGCCGGGTATCGGCCGCGCCGGTCTTGTCGCCAGTCCCGCTCCACTGCTGGACGGCCTCCGTGTCCCGGGGCGCGATGTACGTGCGCAGGCAGTGGGCGTTCCGCTCCAGCTTGCCGTGCTCGGTGGGCGAGTAGGTAAGCACACACGCACAGCCAAGGATGGGAACGGCCGGGACGGCGACGATCACGTAAAGGCCCTTCCGGTCGGCGAGCAGAGCCGGGTGGCTCACCAGCGTCTGCTGCTCGGCATCCGAGCTGCCTCCCGCCGCGATTCCGCCGATCCCTGGTCTGCCGTCGTGTGACAGGGGTGCACCGAACGACAGCTGCGGTGGGAGCCGCAACCGCCGCCATCATGGACGCTTCTTCTTCTGCGTCTCCCTCTTTTGTTGTTGCTCCTTTTGTTCTTGGGCCGATGGTGGCGACATGGTGGAGAACGGTGGGTTTTTTTCCGCGGTGGAAGTTTGCGGAGCATAAACCACGCGACGGATGGCTAAAAGCGTTTTCTGCCTGATAAAGTTTACAGTGTGTTGTTTGTGAATACAGTAGCAGTAGTAGTAAAAACATTTATTTTGGGAAGAGAAAAGCTATGGAACCTATTCGAATGAGAGAGCGGCACTTTTACACCGCAGAGTGGCGCGCTGCGTCACTGCGCTCACGTGACCGGCAGTCAGCTGTGCTGGCGAAACGCACGCCACAAGTCTGCCAATGGAGGCGATAATGAGAACAGTGTACATGTCGTGGAGAGGATGACGATGCTTTGAAACTATCAGCCGCTGTGTTTAGTTTCCCCTACGAAGGCTGAGGTAACTTGTGCAGGTATCCGCTCCACTGCTGCAGCTTGACGATATGAAGGGCGTTATTTGGGAGCCTTTGCCGGGATTGACGACATCGACGGATATAGTCGACAACGCTAACCGCAAAAGAAAAAAATCATTGCACTCCACCACGAAGTGGCGATGTCGTGTGGCCGAGTTAGAAGCCACCACCATCAGACAAATATTAGCCACTACTTTGAGATCACACACTGCGACAAATGCGAATAAAGAATCGTGTTGTGTGGCGACTGTTATGGTCAGCGTTTCACTGTCATTTCTAGGGACAGAGAGAGAGAGAAATAACTGATTCTCACTCGTCAAAAATGACGGAAGAGAAGGCTTTAGCATAAACCTCCATTCAATCCCCTAACCGCCGGACGCAATCCCTTGGGACTTGGCAGCGGCCAGGGCGCGGCCGATGACTTAGCGTCGCTTTTCTGCTTCGTGGTTCAGTAATAAGGTCTCCTAGAATTCTACACTTCTATTCGCGTCGTTACAAAAGCAGGTCCAGGTCATGTGCCCTACACCTGCAATTCTATTGCACTGCAACACCCCTCCGCAAAAATGTAGAGACCACGCGAACTGACAAAGCAGCGTACCAGCGCTTTCTTACGATGCGGCGGCTGTTTTCAAGATATGCATAGGGTCCGTGACCAAATGTGTTAGCCTGTCTGTCCCCGCCCAGTTCTGCCACGCACGCCTTTGTATGCAGAAAAATCTCAATCACCGACAGTCGCTTGGTCTCTCCACTTTTGCGCACAATTGTACATCTAGGATTAAAGACTTCTGTATGTCATTTACTGCACAGTGGAGGGTTTGGAAACACTCCGGTTTGCAATTTCCTCGACATGATTTCCTCTTTCCTGCGGGGCTGTTTGTAAAATGCTGGATGGGCCTTACAATCAAACTTATAATACAGTTCCTAGTTCTTGGCGGCTGATCCGCCGCAGTGCCTCAGTGGGCAAGGCACCATCAACTAAGCCGGAATGCCCGGGTTCGAACCCGACCGCGGAGGACGAGTTTCGATGGAGGCGAAAGGCAAAAGGCGCCCGTGCGCTGTGCGATGTCAGCGCACGTTAAGGATCCTGAGGTGGTCAAAATTATTCTGGAGACCTCCATTATAGTACGTTTTCCTTCCTTTTTGCTTTCACTCTCTCCCTTATCTCTTTCTTTACGGCGCGGTTGAGGTGTCCACCGAGATAAGTGAGACAGTTACTATGCCATTTCCTTTCCTCAAAACCGGTTCGGTCGTCCATCGATATATGTGAGACAGTTACTGCGCCACTTGCTTTCTTCAAAACATATTTTAAAAACCAAACCCAATAAGCTACATGGCGGCAGTGACAGATGTGCGCTGCATTCGTTGGCATTTACAACGTTGTAGCAGGAACCCGGCACTGAAGCTATATACCGCCGGCGTAATTTGTGTTCACTGACGTAAGCGTTGACAACGCTTCGATGATCTTGAGGACAGGAAGGCGCATAACTGGCTCCCTGGGGCAGTGGACGCCTCCACCGCGCTTTGACGTACGTGGCGGTAGGCGAGAGAGATGTAGGCTGCATGCGTTAGCGCTGACAACTTTGTTACAGTCATGCAGCACTGCAGCAATAGGTCGCAGCGTTCATTGGTTCAACAACCTCTCGCGACCAACCATTAATTTAACCGCCACCTGGCAGGCTGGGCGCGTTGCCTATCCAGTGTGCGGAACGCACTCATCTTTAGAGGCCAAGCCGCGTTTATATTTGCCCGATACACCATAGGTTTCGCTCTCTAACCAGGTTCAGCAGCAGTTGAACCGAAGCTAATTTTTTCACTTACCTGCCACGCGGCACAGGATTGGCGCGCTGATCTCTCACACGGCTGGTTCTGATCTGCATAACGTCCTTAGTAATTTCAAGTCGGCTTCATTATCTCTCTATTTGTAACGCACTTTTTTTCTTTACGTGAAACCGATCGCGTCACTGTTGGCGCAAGAGGGGCCAACAGGCGCCGTCGCCAAAAAGATCACACAATGGAAGCCGTATACACGAACACGAATAGTTATTCTATATTTCAACGTTACAAATGCTGGCCGAAGATATCTCAGATCAAAAACCCATATCGGCGTCTCTCTCAACAACACGGGTCGCGCTACCGTGCGTACTGGACAGGGTTTTCGTTTACGGCAAGCATCTCGGCCGCAGTCTTCTCCTTCTAGATACATCCAGGCAGACGTCGTCCGAGCCTGTCCCGACACCAGTGTCGTTTCTCCAATGGTCGGCCAACTTGACCCGGGACGCCATGTAGCTACGCACATCCGCATCGTTCCGCTCCAGTTTCCCGTGGTTGGTGTGCTAATAAGCCAGCATACACGCACAACCGCCCAGGACCAAAAAGCCCAGCTCGGAGACAACCACAAAAAGGCCCGTCCGGTTATTGAGCCTCGATGATCCACCGGCGTCTGCAGCTCGGCGTCCATGCTGCTCCCCGTCCCGACGCCAACATCCTCGGCGTTCAGCTCGAGCCTGCCGTGGTCGGTGGGCGTGTAGGTCAGCACACACGCACAGCCAAGAATGGAAACGCCCACCACGGCGACAACCACGTAAAGGCCCGTCCGGGTGCTGAGCATCGCTGGAAGGCTCACCAGCGTCTGCAGCCGGGCGTCCATGCTGCCTCCCGTCCCGATGTAGACGAGCCTGGACCTGCCGCCGGGTGATATTGAAGCGCCGAATGAGAGCTGCGGTAGAGGCCGCGACCGTCGCCATCATGAACGCTTGTTCTCCTTCGACGTCTTCTGCTCCTTTCGATCTCGGGCGGCTGAGAGCGACACTGACGTCAGCGACGACCGTCTTGCGCAGCGTGAATGCTTCCTTGGCGGAAACCGCTCGACTGGCAGCTAAATGTGCGCCCTCTGGTAGAGAAACATTGTATGCTACTCGACTGCGAAAGTAGCGCCCTCACGGTACTGCCCACGGAGCCACAGAACGTGTCACTGCGCCCATGTGGTCGTCGCAATCAGCCCTGCAGGTGGAACCGGCGCAGTATTTGCCGCAACGAAGGAGACGATCAAAAAGGCTATGTTTGGGACTGGGTAGTGATGATTTGAAACTTGCATGTCGTCGCTTTTACAGCGTTGGCTTCACCCGTGAGGTTTTACGGGAAAGAGTGAGCTCTGTGGTGAGCGACAGGACTGACAGCTGGCGCCATCTGTCAGTCCTGCGCCCACCACAAACTCTTCCTCTAAAATGGAAGAGCGCAGTGACGAGAGCCGCATTGACCCTCAAGAGAACATCCATCTCAAAGAGAAAGTACGAAATATGCATAATCTCAACCAATGTGTGCTTGTGCTAAAGCAAAAAAGCAGCTCTGACCTGGATCAGATGGCCATAGGTGGCCCACCTTCATTGCACAGCCACTGAAGGAAATTATTTAGTCATGTTAGTGACTATGTGATTTACATAGTGCTGATATGTGCTCGGAGGTGCCTACGAAATACGAAAACGTAAAAATGAAATGATTACGTACCCGCCGCGGTGGCTCAGCGGTCAGGGCACTCGGCTAATGATCCGGAGTACCCGGGTTCGAACCGGACGCGGCGGCCGTTTCCATGGAGGCGAAACGCTAAGGCGCCCGTGTGCTGTGCGATGTCAGTGCACGTTAAAG
Organism: Amblyomma americanum; assembly: GCF_052857255.1. NCBI lineage: Eukaryota > Metazoa > Arthropoda > Arachnida > Ixodida > Ixodidae > Amblyomma > Amblyomma americanum. The sequence goes on from NC_135498.1 coordinate 27,566,115, forward strand.
ATCCCCAGGTGGTCGAAATTATTCCGGAGCCCACCACTACGGCACCTATTCCTTTCTTCTTTCACTCCCTCCTTTATTCCTTCCCTTACGGCGCGGTTCAGGTGTCCAACGATATATGAGACAGATACTGCGCCATTTCCTTTCCCCAAAAAACCAATTATTATTATTAAACCAACCCCATTAAGCTACATGGCGGCAGTGACAGATGTGCGCTGCATTCGTTGGCATTTACAACGCTGTAGCAGGAACCCGGCACTGAAGCTATATACCGCCGGCGTAATTTGTGTTCACTGACGTAAGCGTTGACAACGCTCCGATGATCTTGAGGACAGGAAGGCGCATAACTGGCTCCCTGGGGCAGTGGACGCCTCCACCGCGCTTTGACGTACGTGGCGGTAGGCGAGAGAGATGTAGGCTGCATGCGTTAGCGCTGACAACTTTGTTACAGACATGCAGCACTGCAGCAATAGGTCGCAGCGTTCATTGGTTCAACAACCTCTCGCGACCAACCATTAATTTAACCGCCACCTGGCAGGCTGGGCGCGTTGCCTATCCAGTGTGCGGAACGCACTCATCTTTAGAGGCCAAGCCGCGTTTATATTTGCCCGATACACCATAGGTTTCGCTCTCTAACCAGGTTCAGCAGCAGTTGAACCGCAGCTAATTTTTTCACTTACCTGCCACGCGGCACAGGATTGGCGCGCTGATCTCTCACACGGTTGGTTCTGATCTGCATAACGTCTTTAGTAATTTCAAGTCGGCTTCATTACCTCTCTATTTGTAACGCACTTTTTTTCTTTACGTGAAACCGATCGCGTCACTGTTGGCGCAAGAGGGGCCAACAGGCGCCGTCGCCAAAAAGATCACACAATGGAAGCCGTATACACGAACACGAATAGTTATTCTATATTTCAACGTTACAAATGCTGGCCGAAGATATCTCAGATCAAAAAACCATATCGGCGTCCTCTCTCAACAACACGGGTCGCGCTACCGTGCGTACTGGACAGGGTTTTCGTTTACGGCAAGCATCTCGGCCGCAGTCTTCTGCTTCTAGATACATCCAGGCAGACGTCGTCCGAGCCTGTCCCGACACCAGTGTCGTTTCTCCAATGGTCGGCCAACTTGACCCGGGACGCCATGTAGCTACGCACATCCGCATCGTTCCGCTCCAGTTTCCCGTGGTTGGTGTGCTAATAAGCCAGCATACACGCACAACCGCCCAGGACCAAAAAGCCCAGCTCGGAGACAACCACAAAAAGGCCCGTCCGGTTATTGAGCCTCGATGATCCACCGGCGTCTGCAGCTCGGCGTCCATGCTGCTCCCCGTCCCGACGCCAACATCCTCGGCGTTCAGCTCGAGCCTGCCGTGGTCGGTGGGCGTGTAGGTCAGCACACACGCACAGCCAAGGATGGAAACGCCCAGCACGGCGACAGCCACGTAAAGGCCCGTCCGGGTGCTGAGCATCGCTGGAAGGCTCACCAGCGTCTGCAGCTGGGCGTCCTTGCTGCCTCCCGTCCCGATGTAGACGAGCCTGGAGCTGCCGCCGGGAGATATTGAAGCGTCGAATGAGAGCTTCGGTGTAAGCCGCGACCGTCGCCATCATGAACGCTTGTCCTCCTTCGTCGGCGTCGTCTTCTGCTCCTCCTTTCGATCTCAGGCAGCGGATAACCGACACTGACGTCTGCTCAGACCGTCTTGCGCAGCGTGAATGCCTTCTTGGCAGAAAGCGCGCGACTGACAGCTGATTAAGCGCCCTCTGGTTGAGAAACATGAATTTCTACTTGACCACGAAAGCAGCGCCCTCACGGTACAGCCCACAGAGCCACAGAACGTGTCACTGCGCCGCAACAAAGGAGACGATCACGAAGGCTATGTTGTGGGCTGGGTAGCGATGATTTGAAACTTGCATGTCATCGCTTTTACAGCGTTGCCTCCACCTGGGAGGTTTTATGGTCAACGGCTCAGTGGTGAGTGGCAGGACTTACAGCTGGCGCCATATGTGAGTCCTGCCGCTCACCATAAACTCGACCTCTAAAGGGCAGACCGCAGCGACGAGACACGCATTGACCATCACAGCATCTGCCCCTGGTGTGGCGGAATTCCAACAACATATCATGTAACATGGGGCTGCTCCGGTCCCAAGCCCCCCGAACTAGACAAACACCACTCCGAGGAACAGTGGGAGTCTGCCCTGCTCAGCTCTGACTTGGCGACGCAGCGAAAGCTTATATCCCAAGCAAGAGCAACTGCGGTGGACATTGGGGTCCTGAAATAAGGACTCCACCCAAAATCTGTATTTTCGCCTCTCTATCCTACCTTTTTGGAATAAATGTTTTCTACTACTACTACTACCTCAACTGATGATACTTCTTAAAGAGAAAACACGAAATATATGCACAATCACAACCAACGTGTGCTAGTGCTAAAACAAAAAAGCATTTCTGGCCTGGATCAAATGACCATAGGTGGCATGCCCTCATCCCACAGCCACTGAAAGCATTTATTTATTCACGTTAGTAACGATGTGATTACATAATCACGGATAGATGGTATGTTCTCGGCGTTGGCGACGAAATACGAAAAACGTAAAACTGAAGTGATTACGTGTGGAATAGAACAGAAAGTTGAGTAAGTTGGTGCCAAATTCCGATCTAAATATATCTGGTGCGACAGGTTACATAATATAAAAAAATTTGAAATGAAAATTGCTTTTTGAGAAAGGGAATGGCGCAGTATCTGTCTCACATATCGGCTGACACCTGAATCGCGCCGTAAGGGGAGGCAGAAAGGAAGGACTAAGAGAAGAAAGAAAGAAAAAGGTGCCGTAGTGGAGTGCTCGGCAATAATTTTGACGTACCGTAGTGGAGGGGCCCGGAATAATTTCGACCATCTTAAACTTTTACCACCACCACCAACACCTGGGTATCTCGAACGTGCGCTGACATCGCACAGCACACGGGCGCCTTGGCGTCTTACCTCCATCGGCACGCGGCCGCCGTGGTCGGGTTCGAGCCTGGGTACTCCGGATCAGTAGCCATGGCTAGGGCGCTCACCTTAACGCCTTCTCCCACTGCTCGTGTGTTGGGTTTGGTATTGCGAGTATTGCTTTTCTTAACAAGCATAAACTCTGTGAGAGACGTTTGGGTGTTCTCCGAACAATGGTCATGTGTCCTGGTGACGGCACGGTTCGCGTGTCCACCGAGATGACACCATTGCTGCCCCATTCCTTTTCCCCAAAAACAAATTCTGAAATATCAAATTCATTTTATTATTATGCAGTACTCCCGCCATATCAGTCCCGGAACCGCAATGTGGGGATTAGAAGCCGCGGGCTCCTTTCCCAGGCCATGCACCCTGAGTGGTCGGGCACCAGGCCGGGCAATGGCTTCTGCCCATTCGAGGAAACTGTTGGGAGCGGGCGGTAGTGGGAGTCGATCCCACAACCTCCCGTAGCCGTGGCGGGGGCCGTGCCCGCTTCGAGGAGGTACAGAGGGACAGCAATATCCAAATCTGTAATAGCCATGAAGCTCCAGCTTTATTTCCTTGTGAGCTGCCTCGCGCCGCAATTTTGTCCAGCCCTGGTGCACCACCGGGTGATATTGAAGCGCTGAGAGTGCTGCGATGGACGCATCAACCGTCGCCGTCATGGACGCTTCTTCTGCTTCGTCTCCCTCTTTTGCTGCTCTTTTTTTTTGTTCTTGGGCGGATGGGGGCGCCCTGTGTGGTGACAAGCCGAGGTTTTTTTTTTTCGTGCAGTAAAAGTTTGCCCAGCATAAACCAAACCACAGACTTACAGCGAAAGTGTCTTCTACTTCAGAAAGTCCAGACAGAGTTGGTAGTGAACGCGGGGCTACTCGAGTAGGATAAAGTTTGCAGGAAGCTTTGACGTCCCCTGACATCGAACACGGACGCCTTTTTGCGTTCTGCGCCTTCGTCGCTGCTACTCCACACGGCATAAGAGGGTCGGAAAGGGAGAGGTGGAGTGCAGTTAGAAGGCGATGTCATATTACAAGTAGACGTCCCTGCACACGCTGACTGCCAATGCTTTCTCGCAGTAGTATCATCGTCAGCTTCACAACGGCCACTGCTGGACAAAGGCCTCTACATATCTCTCTCCAAATAGCACATATTTTGTACCAGGCGTGGTCACCTCACCCCCGCTAACATAAGTACAAGACGACAAATAAAATTTTAAGATGATAACAAAGTACTGATAAGTATAGTTTCATTAAAACGGCCATGGTAACTGTTCTATGCGACGAGAAACGCGTTTATTTGCGCACAACGAAGGCACGATCACACAGCTGTCGTGTCAGCAAGAGAGACGCTCAGTTATTTCATAATGACGCAACGGACACGCGTAATGACTACGTTAGCACCAACTAGAAAAAAATACCAAACTTTCACGTCATGAGTAGCTATTCCGTCAAGGCCTCTCTTACGTCAACCGGTGGAGCCTAAGTAACGACACTTGAGGCCTTTTCTTTTTTAACGCGAATTTATTGTACACTCCTCCAGGACGCTCATAGGTCGAAAATTACTCGATGGCGCGTGGTCGCCAGAAAAGTTATCGGACTGCGTCCCGTCCAGGTTAAGTGCCGCCGTCCTAGGCATCATTCAGATTATATGAGCAGAGTCCCATTGGCGCAGTCACTGAACACGAGACGACTGTCTCATTGTATCGTAGGTCGGCTCTCCGGCGGCGATCGTGTTCCACTGAGGCAGGGACGCTGGCACAATGAACGCAATGTGAGGGCGCACTTAGTCGCCACGGAAAGCCAGCGGACAGTTCTCCGTCGACGGAGAAGCATCGACGCCATTCGGAGGGACACCATAAGAATCGATCAACTCACAGCACGAGGCATTCGAATCGATGTTAAATACCACGGTTGCCTGGGTGTGCTGGACGCAGGCATCGCTGAGAGACGCTTCGTGCATAGCCGCCCCAGCGGAGGAATCGTCGACGCTCTGGACCACTTGGAGGTAACCTGCGTTCGGCTCCTCACCACCCGCCTTCGGCTCAATCCCGGCCTACCCGCAGCTACTGCCGGCAGCAAGGCCTCGTGTCGTCCGGGCGGTTTTCAAGAGCGCCAGTCCTGCCACCAGTTCAGCTCCGGTGCTGGTCGGCCGCCTTGTCCCGGTCGCGTTGTATGTGCGCGGGCAGGCGAGAGCGCAGCGCCAGTCCTGGCACCAGTTCCCCTACCCCGCTGCTTGGCCACCTTGTCCGGGGACGCGATGTAGCTACGCACATCCTCATCGCTCCGCTCCAGCTTGCCGTGGTCGATGGGCGAGCAGGTCGGCATGAACGAGCATGCAGCCCAGGACGGAAACGCCCAGCACGGCGACGATCACGTAAAGGCCCCTCCGGTTGGCGAGCAGCGCCGGGTGGCTCACCAGCGTCTGCTGTTCGGCATCCGAGCTGCCTCCCGCCGCGTTACCGCCGATCCCTGATGCGCCTTCGGGGCACACTAGTGCGTCGAACGTGAGCTGCGGTGGAATCCGCAACCCCCGCCATCATGGATGGTTCTTCTGCGTCTCCCTCTTTTGTTGCTGATCCTTTTGTTCTTGGGCCGATGGTGGCGACACGGTGGTGAACGGTGGCTTTTTTCCGCGGTGGAAGTTTACGCAGCATAAACCACGCGACGGATGGCTAAGCGCGTTTTCTGCCAGAAGTGTGCAGTGTGTTGTTTGTGAATACAGTAGCAGTAATAATAAAAACATTAATTTTGGGTAGAGAAATGTTATGGATGTTATTTGAATGAGAGAGCGGCACTTTTACACCGCAGAGTGGCGCGCCGCGTAACTGCGCTCACGTGACCGGCAGTCAGCAGTGCTGGCGAAACGCACGCCACAAGTCTGCACACGAAGGCGATAACGATGAACAGTGTACATGTCGTGGAGAGGATGACGATGCTTTAAAACTATCAGCCGCTGTGTTTCGTTTACCCCTACAAAGGCTGAGGTAACTTGTGCAGGTACCCGCTCCACTGCTGCAGCTTCGCGATATAGAGCGCGTTATTTGGGAGCCTTTGCCGGGATTGACGACATCGGCGGATATAGCCCACAGCGCTAACCGCAACAGAAAAAATCATTGCACTCCACCACGAAGTCGTGTTGCACAGTTAGAAGCCACCTCCACCATACCAGTACTTGCCAATATACTTTGGCATAACACATTGCGGCCACTTCGAATAGAGAAACGTGTTGTTCGGCGACTGTTATAGTCAGCGTTTCACTCTCATGTCTAGGGAGAGAGAGAGAAAGAAATAACATTCTCACCCGTCTAAAATGACGGGGGAGAAGGATTTTGCATAAACCTCCATTCAATCCCCCAACCGCCGGCCGGAATCTCTTGGGACTTGGCGCCGGCCAGGGCGCGACCGATGACTTAGCGTTGCTTTTCTGTTTCGTGATTGACTAATAAGGTCTCCTAGGATTCTACACTTCTATTCGCGTCGTTACAAAAGCAGGTCCAGGCCATGTGCCCTACACCTGAAATTCTATTGCAGTGCCCCTGTACATCTAGGATTAAAGACTCCTGGATGCCATTGAGTCGAGGCTACAGTTGAGGCTTTGGAAAACCCCAGTTTGCAACTTTTTCCGATTTCCTCTTTCCTGCTGAGCTGTTTATCTGCTGCTGGACAGACCTTACGACCGAGCTTATAATACATTTCCTAGCTCTTGGCGGATGACACGCCGCAGTGCCTCAGTGGGTAAGGCACCATCAACTGAGCCGGAATACCCGGGTTCGGACCCGACCGCGGAGGACGCGTTTCGATGGAGGCGAAACGCAAAAGGCGCCCGTACGCTGTGCGATGTCATCGTCATCATCAGCCTTACTACACCCACTGCAGGGCAAAGGCCTCTCCCAAGTCTCTCCCTTTAACCCTGTCCTTTTCCAGCTGCATGCACCCTTTGCCTGCAAACTTCTTTATCTCATCCGCCCACCTAACCTCCTGCCGCCCCCTGCTACGCTTACTTTCTCTTGGAATCCACTCCGTTACCCTTAAGGACCAGCGGTTATCTGGTGCGATGTTAGTGCATGTTAACGATCCTGAGGTGGTCGAAATTACTCTGGAGACCTCCATTATAGTAGGCTTTCTTCCTTTTTGCTTTCATTCCCTCCTTTATCTCTTTCTTTACGGCGCGGTTAAGGTGTCCACCCAGAGAAGTGAGACAGTTACTTCCGTTCCTCAAAACCGGTTCGGTTGTGCACCGATATATGCGAGACAGTTACTGCGCTACTCCCTTTCTTGAAAACAAATTTAAAAAACCAACCTCATTCGCACGTTGGCATTCACAACGTTGCAGCAGGAACCCGGCACTGAAGCTATAAACCGCCGACGTTCTCTGTGTTCACTGACGTTAGCGTTGAAAACGCTCCGATGATTTTGAGGAAAGGAAGGCGCATAACTGGCTCCCTGGGGCAGTGGACGCCTCCATCGCGCTTTGAGGTACATGGCGGTAGGCGAGAGAGATGTAGGGTACATGCGTTAGCGCTGACAACTTTGTTACAGACATGCAGCACTGCACCAATAGGTCGCAGCGTTCGTTGGGTCAACAACCTCTCGCGATCAACCATTAATTTAACCGCCACCTGGTAGGCTGGGCGCGTTGCCTATCCAGTGCGCGGAACGCACTGAACTTTAGAGGCCAAGCCGTGTTGATACTTGCCCGATACACCACAGCATTCGCTCTCTAACCAGGTTCAGCAGCAGTTGAACCGAAGCTAATTTTTTCACTTACCTGCCACGCGGCACAAGATTGGCGCGCTGATCTCTCACACGGCTGGTTCTGATCTGCATAACGTCCTTAGTAATTTCAAGTCGGCTTCATTATCTCTCTATTTGTAACGCACTTTTTTTCTTTGCGTGAAACCGATCGCGTCACTGTTGGCGCAAGAGGCGCCAACATGCGCCGTCGCCAAAAAGATCACACAATGGAAGCCGTATACACGAATACGAATAGTTATTCTATATTTCAACGTTAGAAATGCTGGCCGAAGATATGTCAGATCAAAATACCATATCGGCGTCCTCTCTCAACAACACGGGTCGCGCTACCATGCGTACTGGACAGGGTTTTCGTTTACGGCAATCATCTCGGCCGCAGTCTTCTCCTTCTAGATACATCCAGGCAGACGTCGTCCGAGCCTGTCCCGACACCAGTGCCGTTTCTCCAATGGTCGGCCAACTTGTCCCGGGACGCCATGTAGCTACGCACATCCGCATCGTTCCGCTCCTGTTTCCCGTGGTTGTTGGGCATACACGCCAGCATACACGCACAACCGCCCAGGACCTAAAAGACAGCTCGGAGACAACCACAAAAAGGCCCGTCCGGTTGTTGAGCCTCGCTGGTCCACCGGCGTCTGCAGCTCGGCGTCCATGCTGCTCCCCGTCCCGACGCCAACATCCTCGGCGTTCAGCTCGAGCCTGCCGTGGTCGGTGGGCGAGTAGGTCAGCACACACGCACAGCCAAGGATGGAAACGCCCAGCACGGCGACAACCACGTAAAGGCCCGTCCGGTTGTTGAGCCTCGATGATCCACCGGCGTCTGCAGCTCGGCGTCCATGCTGCTCCCCGTCCCGCCGCCAACATCCTCGGCGTTCAGCTCGAGCCTGCCGTGGTCGGTGGGCGAGTAGGTCAGCACACACGCACAGCCAAGGATGGAAACGCCCAGCACGGCGACAACCACGTAAAGGCCCGTCCGGTTGTTAAGCCTCGATGATCCACCGGCGTCTGCAGCTCGGCGTCTATGCTGCTCCCCGTCCCGACGCCAACATCCTCGGCGTTCAGCTCGAGCCTGCCGTGGTCGGTGGGCGTGTAGGTCAGCACACACGCACAGCCAAGGATGGAACCGCCCAGCTCGGCGACAACCACGTAAAGGCCCGTCCGGATGCTCAGCATTGCTGGAAGGCTCACCAGCGTCTTCAGCTGGGCGTCCATGCTGCCTCCCGTCCCGACGTAGACGAGCCTGGAGCTGCCGCCTGGTGATATTGAAGCGTCGAATGAGAGCTGCGGTAGAAGCCGCGACCGTCGCCATCATGAACGCTTGTCCTCCTCCGTCGTCTTCTGCTCTTTGGATCTCGGGCGGCTGAGAGCGACACTGACGTCAGCGGAGACAGTCTTGCGCAGCGTGAATGCCTCGTTAGCAGAAACCGCTCTACTGGCAGCTGCATGAGCGCCCTCTGATTGAGAAACATGAAATTCTACTTGACCACGAAAGCAGCGCCCTCACGGTACAGCCCACAGAGCCACAGAACGTGTCACTGCGCCGCAACAAAGGAGACGATCACGAAGGCTATGTTGGGGGCTGGGTAGCGATGATTTGAAACTTGCATGTCATCGTTTTTACAGCGTTGCCTCCACTTGGGAGGTTTTATGGGCAACAGCTCAGTGGTGAGCGGCACGACTTCCAGGTGGCGCCTTCTGTGAGTCCTGCCGCTCACCATAAACTCGACCTCTAAAGGGCAGACCGCAGCGACGAGACACGCATTGACCATCACAGCATCTGCCCCTGGTGTGGCGGAATTCCAACAACATATCATGTAACATGGGGCTGCTCCGGTCCCAAGCCCCCCGAACTAGACAAACACCACTCCGAGGAACAGTGGGAGTCTGCCCTGCTCAGCTCTGACTTGGCGACGCAGCGAAAGCTTATATCCCAAGCAAGAGCAACTGCGGTGGACATTGGGGTCCTGAAATAAGGACTCCACCCAAAATCTGTATTTTCGCCTCTTTATCCTACCTTTTTGGAATAAATGTTTTCTACTACTACTACTACCTCAACTGATGATACTTCTAAAGAGAAAACACGAAATATATGCACAATCACAACCAACGTGTGCTAGTGCTAAAACAAAAAAGCATTTCTGGCCTGGATCAAATGACCATAGGTGGCATGCCCTCATCCCACAGCCATTGAAAGCATTTATTAATTCACGTTAGTGACGACGTGGTTACATGGTCACGGATAGATGGTATGTGCTCGGCGTTGCCGACGAAATACGAAAACGTAAAACTGAAGTAATTATGTGCGGAATAGAACAGAAAGTTGAGCAAGTTGGTGCCAAATTCCGATCTAAATAGCTGGTGCGACAGTTTCCATATATGAAAAAAATCGAAATGAAAATAATTTTTTGGGAAAGGGAATGGCGCAGTATCTGTCTGCCATATCGGCCGACACCTGAATCGCGCCATAAGGGGAGGCAGAAAGGAGGGACTAAGAGAAGAATGAAGAAAAAGGTGCCGTAGTGGAGGGCTCCGCAATAATTTTAACGTGCCGTAGTGGAGGGGTCCGGAATAATTTCGACCACCTTAAATAAAGTTTTACCACCACCATTAACACGTGGCTATCTCAAACGTCGCACAGCACACGGGCGCCTTAGCGTCTGGCCTCCATCGACACGCGGCCGCCGTGGTCGGGTTCGAGCCCGGGTACTCCGGATCAGTAGCCATGGCTAGGGCGCACACCTTAACGCCTTCTCCCACTGCTTGTGTCTTGGGTTTGGTATTGCGAGTATTGCTTTTCTTAACACGCCTAAACTCTGTGAGAGACGTTTGGGTGTTCTCCGAACAATGGTCATGCGTCCTGGTGACGGCACGGTTCGCGTGTCCACCGAGATGACACCATTGCTGCTCGATTTCCTTTCCTCAAAAATAAATTCTGAAAAATGAAATTCATTTTATTATCCTCCAGTACTTCCGTAGCAACAGTCCCGGAACAGCAGTGTGGGGATTTGAAGGCGCGGGCTCCTTTCCCAGGCCATGCACCCTGAGAGGCTGAGCACCAGGCCGGGCAATGGCTTCTACCAATTCGAGGGAACTGGTGGGTACCGGGCGGTAGTGGGAGTCGATCCCACAACCTCCCGTAGCCGTGGCGGGGGCCGTGCCCGCTTCGAGGAGGTACAGAGGGACAGCAATATCCAAATCTGTAATAGCCATGAAGCTCCAGCTTTATTTCCTTGTGAGCTGCCTCGCGCCGCAATTCCGCCCAGCCCTGGTGCGCCACCGGGTGATATTGAAGCGCTGAGAGTGCTGCGATGGAAGCATCAACCGTCGCCGTCATGGACGCTTCTTCTGCTTTGTCTCCCTCTTTTGCTGCCCTTTTTTTTGTTCTTGGGCGGATGGGGCCGCCCTGTGTGGTGACAAGCCGAGGCTTTTTTTTCCGTGCAGTGAAAGTTTGTCCAGCATAAACCAAACCACAGACTTACAGCGAAAGTGTTTTCTACTTCAGAAAGTCCAGACGGAGTTGGTAGTGAACGCAAGGCTACTCGAGTAGGATAAAGTTTGCAGGAAGCTGACGTCCCCTGACATCGAACACGGACGCCTTTTTGCGTTCTGCGCCTCCGTCGCTGCTACTCCACACGGCATAAGAGGGTCAGAAAGGGAGAGGTGGAGTGCAGTTAGAAGGCGATATCATAATACAAGTAGACGTCCCTGCACAAACTGACTGCCAATGCTCTCTCGCAGTGGTATCATTGTCAGCCTGACAACGCCCACTGCTGGACAAAGCCCTCTACATATCTCTCTCCAAATAGCACATATTTTGTGCCAGCCGCGGTCACCTCATCCCCGCTAACATGAGTACAAGATGACAAATAAGAATTTAAGATGATAACAAAGTACTGATAAGTATAGTTTCATTAAAACGGCCAGATTAACTTTTACATGCGACGAGAAACGCGTTTATTTGCGCCCCACGAAGGCACGATCACACAGCTGTCGCGTCAGCAAGAGAGACGCTCAGTTATTCCATAATGACAGAACGAAGAGACGCGTAACGACTATGTCAGCACCAACTCGAAAAAAATACCAAACTTTCACGTCAGGAGTAGCTATTCCATCAAAGCCTTTCTTTCGTCAGCCGCTGGAGCCGAAGTAACGACACTAGAGGCATTTTCTTTTTTTAACGCGAATTTATTATCGTACACTCCTCCAGGACGCTCATAGGTCGAAAATTACTCGATGACGCGTGGTCGCCAGAAAATTTGTCGGACTGCGTCCCGTCGAGGGGCAGTGGCGCCGTCCTAGGGATCATTCAGATTATCTGAGCAGAGTCCCATTGCCGCAGTCACTGAACACGAGAAGCCAGTCTCATTGTATCGTAGGCCGGCTCTCCGGCGGCGATCGTATTCCACAGAGGCAGGGACGCTGGCACAATAAACGCAATTTGAGGGCGCACTTAGTCGCCACGGAAAGCCAGCGGACAGTTCCCCGTCGACGGAGAAGCATCGACGCCAGTCGGAGGGACACCATAAGAATCGATCAACTCACAGCACGAGGCATTCGAATCGACATTAAATACCACGGTTGCATAGGTGTGCTGGCCGCAGGCATCGCTGAGAGACGCTTCGTGCATAGCCGCCCCAGCGGAGGAATCGTCGACGCTCTAGACCACTTGGAGGTAACCTGCGTTCGGCTCCTCACCACCCGCCTTCGGCTCAATCCCGGCCTACCCGCAGCTACTGCCGGCAGCAAGGCCTCGTGTCGTCCGGGCGGTTTTCAAGAGCGCCAGTCCTGCCACCAGTTCAGCTCCGGTGCTGGTCGGCCGCCTTGTACCGGTCGCGTTGTATGTGCGCGGGCAGGCGACGAGCTCAGCGCCAGTCCTGGCACCAGTTCCCCTACCCCGCTGCTTGGCCACCTTGTCCGGGGACGCGATGTAGCTACGCACATCCTCATCGTTCCGCTCCAGCTTGCCGTGGTCGGTGGGCGAGTAGGTAGGCATGCACGAGCATGCAGCCCAGGATGGAAACGCCCAGCACGGCGACGATCACGCAAAGGCCCGTCCGGTCGGCGAGCAGCGTTGGGTGGCTCACCAGCGTCTCCAGTTCGGCATCCGAGCTGCCTCCCGCTGCGGTCCCGCCGATCCCTGGTGCGCCTTCGGGTGACACTGGTGCGTCGAACGTGAGCTGCGGTGAAAGCCGCAACCGCCGCCATCATGGACGCTTCTTCTTCTGCGTCTCCCTCTTTTCTAACCGCTCCTTTTGTTCTTGGGCCGATGGTGGCGACACGGTGGTGAACGGAGGCTTTTTTCCGCGGCCAAAATATACGCAGCATGAGCCACGCGACGGACGACTAAAATCGTTTTCTGCCTGATAAAGTTTGCGCGGAGTTGTTTCTGAATACATTAGTAGCAGTAGTTTTAAAAACATTTATTTTTGAAGATAAATGTTAGAGAATTGCTACTCGAATCAAAGAGCAGCACTTTTACACCGCAGAGTGGCGCGCAGCGTCACTGCGCTCACGTGACCGGCAGTCGGCAGTGCTGGCGAAACGCACGCCACAAGTCTGCCAACGGAGGCGATAATGAGTAGTGTACAGTCATGGACAAAACTTTGCGGGATGCGAATTCACGGGAAAAAAATTATTGCGGCGCGGTTAGCTACAGCAGGTGAATGAAATGCTTATAGTCGCGACGAAACAGGCGTGCTCAATCTGCTAAAAGAATGCCATCTGACTGGCCAGCGAAGCAACGCCGAAATAAATTCTTTTCCCCGAATCCGCATCTCGTGAACTTTTTTCGATTACTGTACATGTCGTGGGGATGACGATGTTTTGAAAATATCAGCCCTACGTACCTGCAGAGGCTGCTGTGTTTAGTGTCCCCTACGAAGGGCGCGGTAACTTTTGCAAGTAGCCGCTCCATTGCTGCAGCTTCGCGATATAGTGGGATAGATGTTATCCCTTTTACAAAGACGGCGTTATTTGGGAGCCTGTGCCGGGATTGACGACATCGACAGATATAGCTGACAACGTTAGGCGCAAAAGAAAAAATGATTGTTCTGTACCACGAAGTGGCAACGACGTGTGGCACATTGAGAAACCAGCACCACCACACGAGTGCTTGCCACTACTCTGGGATCACGTAAGCACATTGCGGCGAGTGCGAATCGGTTCTTTTTTTTTTTGAGGGGGGGGGAGTAAATGGCGCTGCATCTGTCTCACATATCGGCGGACGCCTGAACCACGCCTTAAGAGAAGGGATAAAGGAGGGACTGAGAGAAGAAAGTGGTGCCGTAGTGGAGGGCTCCGGAATAATTTCGACCACCTGGGGATCTCTAACGTGCACTGACATCGCACACAGTACACGGGCGGCTTAGCGTTTCGCCTCCATCGAAATGCAGCCGCCGCGGTCGGGTTCGAACCCGGGTACTCCTGATCAGTAGCCGAACTTTCTAACCACTGAGCCACCGCGGCAGGTGCGAGTGCGAATAATGAATCGTGTTTTACGCCAACTGTTATAGTCAGCGTTTCACTCTCACTTCTAAAGCTCTTGGCGGCTGACCCAACGTAGTGCCTCAGTGGCTAAGGCACCCATCAAATGATCCGGAGTACGCGAGTTCGAACCCGACCGCGGTGGCCGCGTTTCTATGAAGGCAAAGCGCTATGGCGCCCGTGTGCTGTGCGATGCCAGTGCACGTTAAAGATCCCCAGGTGGTCGAAATTATTCCGGAGCCCTCCACTACGGCACCTCTTTCTTCCTTTCTCATTTCACTCCCTCCTTTATCACTTCCCTTAACGCGCGGTTCGGGTGTCCACCGAGATTAGTGAGACAGTTACTGCGTCATTTGCTTTCCTCAAAAAACAATTTTCATTTTACTCTGCCTGCACCACCTTTTTTGGACATTAGTGTGGCTGGCTGTCATATCCTAGATTAAGCGCCGCTAGTTATACAGATGAGTACAATTTACTGCACTGGTGCGAAACGGGCGACAGAGTGTGTGTCACCGAGGCGTCCGTCGTCGTCTGTCCGGTGGACGCGGTTTCTGCGACGCGCGTCGTTGTTGTTGTTAGCCTATCAAAGGATGGCACATACACTGGGGGATCGGCCAAGAATCGGGTGGCTAATCACCTGTACAGATAATAAAAAAGAAAAGCATGCGGGAACGCAACACCGGAGGATTCTTCCTCATGAACAGAAAAGAGATTAAAGTTTTGATTTCAAAATTAATAATAATAATAATAATAAATAGAGGGATTTAAGCAGAATTATTAAGTCAAAATGTAATAATTGATAGAAAATTTTGTAACACTTAGCATGGCTGTCGGTGAGATTCTAGCAGGAAATATAGGACAGCGGTACAAACGGTTCTGCGGCTGAACCCAGTTGTGGTGGCACCAAATGATAGCAAGAGCGCAAGAGATAGAGGAAGGAAGGAAGGAAGGAAGGAAGGAAGGAAGGAAGGAAGGAAGGAAGGAAGGAAGGAAGGAAGGAAGGAAGGAAGGAAGGAAGGAAGGAAGGAAGGAAGGAAGGAAGGAAGGAAGGAAGGAAGGAAGGAAGGAAGGAAGGAAGGAAGGAAGGAAGGAAGGAAGGAAGGAAGGAAGGAAGGAAGGAAGGAAGGAAGGAAGGAAGGAAGGAAGGAAGGAAGGAAGGAAGGAAGGAAGGAAGGAAGGAAGGAAGGAAGGAAGGAAGGAAGGAAGGAAGGAAGGAAGGAAGGAAGGAAGGAAGGAAGGAAGGAAGGAAGGAAGGAAGGAAGGAAGGAAGGAAGGAAGGAAGGAAGGAAGGAAGGAAGGAAGGAAGGAAGGAAGGAAGGAAGGAAGGAAGGAAGGAAGGAAGGAAGGAAGGAAGGAAGGAAGGAAGGAAGGAAGGAAGGAAGGAAGGAAGGAAGGAAGGAAGGAAGGAAGGAAGGAAGGAAGGAAGGAAGGAAGGAAGGAAGGAAGGAAGGAAGGAAGGAAGGAAGGAAGGAAGGAAGGAAGGAAGGAAGGAAGGAAGGAAGGAAGGAAGGAAGGAAGGAAGGAAGGAAGGAAGGAAGGAAGGAAGGAAGGAAGGAAGGAAGGAAGGAAGGAAGGAAGGAAGGAAGGAAGGAAGGAAGGAAGGAAGGAAGGAAGGAAGGAAGGAAGGAAGGAAGGAAGGAAGGAAGGAAGGAAGGAAGGAAGGAAGGAAGGAAGGAAGGAAGGAAGGAAGGAAGGAAGGAAGGAAGGAAGGAAGGAAGGAAGGAAGGAAGGAAGGAAGGAAGGAAGGAAGGAAGGAAGGAAGGAAGGAAGGAAGGAAGGAAGGAAGGAAGGAAGGAAGGAAGGAAGGAAGGAAGGAAGGAAGGAAGGAAGGAAGGAAGGAAGGAAGGAAGGAAGGAAGGAAGGAAGGAAGGAAGGAAGGAAGGAAGGAAGGAAGGAAGGAAGGAAGGAAGGAAGGAAGGAAGGAAGGCCTCAGACGTACGCAACCGCCGCCATCGCCTATGCTTCTTCTTCTTTAGCTTCTCGCAGACCGGAGCGTGTCGTGCTCAGCGCGCGCTTTCATCGGCGTAACGAAATTTTGCTCAGAAGATATCGCACTTCTAACAGATGAAAACTCTTTGCACGAGGAAACAGTTGCACAAACTGCCGGCCTTCCGACGCAGGCCTCTAGATTGTGCGACCAGCGCCTTAGTTCACTGCATCAGGTAGATTACTCTGCTAGAATGAGAGTTCACTGCTTTTTCAGCTCCTTTTTTTTATCTCCATTCTTTAATCCACTCGAGTCTAGCTTACAAAATTATCCGATTACTCCACTCCTTGCCCATGAGTGCGTCGTGTATCAGCAATTCACCCTGGTAAATCCTCCGCCGTGGGTATGTGCTATTAAAATAGCCTGAGGTCATCATCATCATCACACTGCCTTTCTTTTTCTGTCTCTCAAATGTCGTCGTGTGTGCCTCGTCTCTTCGCTGTGTTCCGTCTTTTGACGGTTTTTTTTTCAAGTACTTCCACCGCTTTCGCCATTGTCTGCTTTCTCATTTGTATACTGACCCTTGATCAGAGCTGGACGTTCTTTCGCGAAGGTTGTTCGTGCAGCCTGCTTATTAACAGATATAGTCGAGGTTCTTTCTTTCGAAACCTGCAAAACGGGAGTTGAAACCGCTTTATGGTTAGTACTGCAGGGGTAAGATTACAAAAGACAGAACGACTCAGATCGGTGTACTAGTGCCTCATCTCGGATGACTATATTTACTGGGCTGTGCATATGATCTTAAGCCACCTTGATCACCCCGCGCGCGTATTGACACAACATGAGCTGTGCACGCGACTTCCCCGTTTCTTCATCAACCAATCGTAACGGGCGCAGTTTGTGGCTTCGCACACTTCTCTGCCGTGAAGTCCTGTCGCGCTACAGGCTCGTAAATGCGCGCGACGTTCTTGGAAAGCCGCACCGCTGAGCTCAGTAAATGCAGAAGGTGATGCACCAGCTGTACGGCTCACGTAAGTCTGACGAAGTTCATCGCTTTCGAACTAACGCGGGTCGCAGCGATGGAGTCGTTCGTCGCCATGGCCGCCCCAGCGAGCCTGTCGTCCGCGCTGTGTTCCAAGGAGACGTCGCTTCCGTTCAGCGCCACCCTGTCCCCCTTTGGCTCGCTGCGATGTTCCGAGAGTGATGTCAGTATGCGGCCTCAGTGGTAGCCGAGCGGGCGTTGTCCTGGCACTACTCCCCTGCTGGTCGGCCACCTTGTCCCGGGACGCTATGTATATAGCTACGCACCGTCATCGGCATTCCGCTCCAGCTTGCCGTGGTCGGTGGACAAGTAGGTCGGCGTGCACGCGCAGTCCAGGATTGAAACACCCAGCACGGCGACGATCACGTAAAGGCCCGCGCGGTTGCCGAGCACCGCTGGGAGGTTCACCAGTGCCTTCAGCTCGACGTCCAAGCTGCCTCCCGTCGAGATTCCGCCGGGCCAGTGTGCGCCGCCCAGTGATGACGCGGCGAACTTGAGCTGCGGTGGGAGACCCGACCACCGCCATCAAGGTCGTTCTTCTTGTTCTTCTCTCTCCTGTTCTCTTGGTTTGTATCGGACCATAGCCTCTATAGGAGCCTACGCGTGGACATATGAGGGCGAAATTGTATTTAACGTGACGATCCTCGGTCGCAGTCAAAATTTAACGGGCAAAAATCAAGATAAAAAAGTTAAGCCTATTTGTACTTCAAGTCTTGGTGGACGACCTGTCGATAGTAAGTGCGGTGCCTTAGTACTTAACACCGTTATCCGCGCTCGAGGTATCGGAGGCATTGCGAACACGGGCGAAAGTGTGCCGAATAGCGGTCGCTGACCTCACCAAACCCAAAATGTGGTCCACAAAGACTTCAAGTACAAATAGGTTAAACTTTTTTATCTTGAGAAATTTTTTGCCTCTAAATTTCGACCGTGAGCAAACTCGTCTTCGATCTCCAAGTTAACAGGACCCCTGTCTTTGCATCTTCTAATCTGTCAGCCTATTTATTTTTACTGCTCCTATTCCCATCAAAACGTCGTTGCTGTTTCCAGCAATTAACCGCCTGGGCTTGGCCACTCCCCCTTAGTGGGTATGTGCCAGCTTAATTTGAGGCCAACCAACCCTGGCCAATCCCCCACCGTGTGTATGCGCCATCGCTTTTGAGGCAGCAACAACGACCTCACCTACTCACGGTGGCTAGGCTTTGAAGGTGTGCGTTAACAAATGAAATTAACTACTCCCTGTTACCTCGTCCTGCAAATCTTATGAGAACTTCGCCATTAATTTTAGAGCCGGAAATTTTGCTGAATAGAGCAGATTGAGGTGCTGCGTACGAGGCTGCATCGGTGTGCTGTGCTCCTCCATTTTTGCCGACGGTGCTCTTGTTTGAAGCTTTTTGGCTGTCTTGTTCCGATCTTATACAACCCTGCACGATGTCCATTAGAATGCACCTGCTCCTGCCCCTCAAATGCTCCCGCTGGGCGATGCAGCACAGTGTTTTTAGCGAGAACTACGGAACAATAAGGACGGAATGAAATACATAAAAAACACCTCCGCTATTATGTTCTCTCGTTAATTAGTTTAACCAGTTCAGCTGCTTGTGCTGTTGCGACTGAATGAAGACTCCGCCCACGTGTGTGCGGAGCACACTCGGAAGGCTCCTCACTGCCGGTGACGTCACCGGTTACGTGGCGTCAGGTAGCCGATAACATGTTTGCTAACCTCACGGTCACGTGATGGCGACGTCACAGTCGCGCGACGACATATGACCGGTCATGTGATGTGTTGCAGCAACGACGACGCTGGTTGCGCCACAAGTGACCGCTAACAGCCTCACTGTAAAAAAGAATCGTTTTGAACAGATCTGAGATCTAATTACACGCGAAGTTCCCCATTTATAAATCTACATAATCTATACTTTGCAGCTTTGTGCGTCTGCAAAGGCGCATATTAGCTTTGCTTTGAAGCAATATAATTTAGCGAGACGATCACGTTCTATTTGCGCGTCTGGCCTTGTAAACTGCGAAAATAACGTTTTTGCAGTTTTCTTTCTTTCCCTCCCCTCCAGTTTCTTTCTTTTTTGACAGATGCTTTTTCATTGTTCTCTCGCACAATAGCTTGCACACCTCGGGAGAGCGCCAGCTGTTCTTACGAGTCCTTGGATTCGCGCGTGTCGCCTCGGTGCGCTGAACCTCGAATGACAGCGCGCGCTAGAGTTCAAGCACCTGCTCTAATTTGAAGTGCACACGACCGACCCACTTGCTATTGAGCAGCGTGGAGAGCGTAGTGTCTGCCGCCGCTGACACCTACTCTCCATGTGAGGTCAGGAACAATACGTGGTGCATGTAACAGGCAGCGAATAAATCATCCGCGTTAGGGTTGACACTCAAGCTGCACAGGCGTACAGTTCGGTGCAGCGGGTTTCTTTTCTGAGCGTTCGTTTTCTTAATAATTTTGCCCCCCCCCCCCCCTCCTGGCTCAACTACAGTCTGTTCGATGTGTTCATCAGCCTGCGTGACCGCTTTTACCTTCGTGAAAACGCCGTCCTGTTTTCTTATAGCGCCACCGAGAATTGGAAGCTTCCAGCGAGCAACCTCACTGTTCGCTTTTGCTCGTTTATCAATTTCGCTGCGTTCATAAACTAAGGTACAATGAAGGGACAGTACACGTGGTCGAAGCGCGGAATACCACGCGTATTCCGAGAAATGAAGACGGATGATCAAGAACCAGGGACGGGGCATTTACGAACACCTCTTGGAGAGGGCTGTTAAGGAGGGAGGAGGGGGCTGTTAAGGTGGGAGGAGGGCGCCTCAAATCCGCCGCCGTCAAAAACCAACACCAGGCACGGCTTGTTGGCTAGTCAGGCGGGCCACGTTTGCACCCCAGCGAAGACGGTGCTCTATAACACGCTTGGTTTTGCAAAAGCACGCTGAACGAAGACGGCTAACAAGTAAAAGCAAACACGACACCGGGCTCTTTTACGTGTTTATCGTCTTTGTTCCATAAGCTATTGCGATGTCAAGCATGTTTGTTACAGCAACTACTCCGCCAGATGTCGTCGAGCATTGTGTAGGTATACTGCTTAAGCGAAGGTGATTTCTTTGCCGTTACCTCGAAGAATGGTGCAGCATTGAATGCGGTCGTGAAATCTTGACGCGAAAACTTGACCATCTCAGAAAGCTTTTGCCTTAGCTTTCGTCCGTAAAGCGCTAAAAAAGGTGTCATTATAACGGCGTATTTTATTATCCAACGAATTTCTTGTTTTCGTCGATAGCGCTACTTAAAGTGATGGCACGATTCAAGAAGGCTACAGACGATGACAATTTCTCGAATCGTGGCGTCTTGTGTTACGTTTAGAGATTTAATTTCCCCATTAGACCCTTTTCCAGATTGTTACGCAAGACTTCGTTGGTCATACGCCAATGACTTCGTTTGCTTCGTTGGTCATACGCCAGTCAAGAACAACATAAGGAATGCCTTGCGTGTGGACCAGACGCTAGTCTGTGTAGCTGCATGAAGGAGGTCGCTGCGTTGAAAACTGAATGTCTTTTTCGTCTTGAAGGAACTTATGCATGCTAGCACTCGAGAGGCACACGTTGTGTCCATCACGAGAACCACTTCGATGCACCTTGAACGTCAAAATAGTGCGAACTTCGTGGGCATTTTCTGCTTAGGAGGCTGCCTGTTCCGTCTTTACGATAGCAAGTAGTACGGCGGTGGAGCTGTAATAATTCTAGCTGTACAGCTCTGAGGCTGTAAATTGCAGCAAGCAACGAAACCGTTTCGTCTTTGAAAGCAGTTGTACAGCGCGCTGAAAGAACACAAAGACGACAGAGACACACACAGCGCCCGTGCGTGGCTCTTCGTCGGTAATCACAGCGCTAATACCTTACAAAAAATGGTCTATAGACAGTCTATAGACTTCTTGTAGACTATATTGCCTTCCTATAGATACTTATTTTTGTCTATTCACAGTCCATATACTATCTATAGATAAAATTCTGCTAAAAGTGTATGGCCATAGATCTATAGATTCTCTATAGACTGTCTATAGTATTTGTATTGCCTATAGACTGTTCTCTAGGGTTTGTCTATAGAGAGCCTATAGATTTTGTAGACAGAAGTCTATGGACAGTCTACAGGCTGTCTAAAGACATTTCTGTAAGGGATTTATCAAGTCGGCAGCAGCGTACAAGTCAGGAAATGGAAACAATTATCCTGTAAAAACTTTTAGAAGCGTCATCAGACTTGTAGATGGGAGAGAAGTTGGATCTGTGTCCTGTCTGCGATGCAAGATATTTCAAAGTATGCACCGACCTGCCCAAGGAACCACCCTGTCCATCATTTGCCTGGACAGTCGCGTAGGCGATGAGATAGCCGGCAGCCTATAACGCTAGGCTAGTCCTGCCAGCAGCCAGCGACAACCTCCGCCTCAATCACAGTGGACAACGGGCAAACGAATCATGCGCGCACGAACAATTTTCTCAATTCGGTCGTTGATTGACACTGACTGTGGCCTCCGCAGTGCTGCTCGACTTTTCTGAGACGATGTTTTCCCAATCACGGAGCCAGTGTGGCCTTTTTCCCCACGCTGCGCTCTTCATTTACTGAGCGATGCATGTGCCAAAGCATACAGGACGTGCGACCGTCATGGACAACAGAAAATCCCCTTGGATGCGTCATCTGCCGGTTCTGCCTTGTTCCGCGACTACACACAACGATAGCATGCCCGTTTTACTACTTGCACCTCAACTCTCCACTCAAGTATATGCATGGTGTTAACACGATTTTTTAAAAATAGGGTTCTTTTTTTGTTATAGGAGCGCTTTTTTCGCCAGAGCAATGTCAGCGGTGTAATACATCAGAATACAGCTAAGATGTGGTAACTAGCAGGATGGTTCACTAATATTCACCTGATAGCATCTTAACTATTAGTGTTGAGCTCCTTAATTATTGAAAGGCATGTAGCCCACCGTAAGTAATATCCATATCAGTTTTTAGAATTCCGAAAACGCGGTTACCCTCGGCGCTGCAGTCGAACAAATTTCGGCTGCATCGTGCCAAAATAATGCGCTTTCGAGAAGCTTGCAGGCAAAGCAACCTCTCCAGTGCACGTAACTGGCCGAGATAGCCAAAATTTGTTGGGCCACAGCGCCGAGGGTAACCGCGTTTTCGAAATTTTAAAACTGTATGGATATTACTTACAGTGAGCTCTCAATAATTAAGGAGCCTAACAGTAATAGCTAAAAATTAGGTGTTCAATATTAATGAACCAGCCTGCTGGCTAGCAAGTCTTAGCTGCATTCTTATGCATTACACCACAGGCAAGGCTATGCCAAAAAGCGCTTAGCTAACTCCGAAAGCGTATTTTTAAAAATTGCGTGAAGTCTTAAGTGAAACACCCTGCATAAGCTCGAGCCATAGCTGATAGTCAGTGGTACCACAGCTACGCATACCGTCTCCGCTCAAGCGTTCACGCACCTTAAAGTCTTTCATCCACCTGCAGTGGACTGTGCTCTGGTTGGCTGATCGGACGCATGCGTTCAGGACGAGCTGTCGTGCAAGAAATAACAGCACATCTATACTCTCTCTCTCTCTTTCTTTCCCGTGGCCAGGTCTGTGCCTGATCGAGCTGGTGACGTGGCAGCGTCCCTGTCCGGACTCGCTGTACGCCTGCCTGTACCGGTGGGCGGGAGAAGCGGCCGCTTTTGCCGCAGGCTGGCTGTCCCTCCTGCACCAGGGGGCAGCAGTGGCCTGCGTGGCCCGGCTGCAGAGCAGCGCCATCGATGCTCTTAGCGGAGGAGCACTGGCCAGGGCCTGGCAGGTAACGGCCCTTACAAAAACTTCTTTATGTAGTCTATAGACTGTCCATAGACTTTTGTCTATAAAGCCTGTAGACTTTCTATAAATATATCCTAGAGAACAGTATAGACAATACAAATTTTATAGACAGTCTATAGACAATCCATAGATTTATGGCTATAGACGTTTAGTAGACTTTTGTCTACAGACAGCCTAACGACTATGAATAGACAAAAATAAATATCGGTAGGAAGGCAATAGAGTATATAAGAACTCTATAGACTGCCTATGGACCATTTTTGTAAGGGGGCAACCGATGTGATGTTATTGTGTTACGTGCAGGGTTGGTAAGAAAACACAGGTCGCAGGGCCTATTTTTTAGCAGCACGTCGAGCACTTACAGTGCTTACGAAGTTTCCAAGGGCCTCAGGTGTGAGGACTGGTCTTCATCGCCTTCCAGAGACTTTGAGGTTTTGGGGTGTTGTAAACGCCCCACGCAGTACGACGTTCAAAACTGCACCCTGGGTCCTGGGTATTTTGCACCAACCCTTTACTCGTTGCGGCCGAGTGTCGCTGCGGAAACTAAGCCCAATATGCGCCGAGCACCTGGTGACATCAACTGTGGCTAATAAATATTAAAGGGAAGCTGAAACGGTTTTCAAATCGCATGAAACGCTGTGGTTGGGGAGAAAGGACCTTCAAAATCATGTGCGTAAATTTTTTCCCCGATTCTATCCGCAAACAGAGCTGCAATCGCTTCTTAGAAACCGCCGCCGGCACGCCCTCGCCGCTTCCGGAAGCGCCGGGTGGGGGGACGGCAGAGAGGGAGAACTGGCGGAAGTGACGCCATTCACGGAAAGTCGGCCGGCCGTCCGGCTGCGCTTGCTTCGCTGCGGCCCGCGCTTTGGCGAACCACAGATCAACGTAATCTTCTGCCAGTGCCGTTTACCTTCTCTCGTTCGGGCGTTCCGTGTAATGCTTGAAGCCTGTATATAAACCACTTTTGGCATGGTACTCCTTTCGAACAGCGCTCAGCGCACAGCTTTGTAGAATCCGTCGGTTTTCCCCCCGCCTCTTCCACGTTAACCAGACAACCTGGTTTTACGCAGCATGCCGAAACTGCCTGCACAAAATCTGCGCAGCAATATTTCTCTTTTTGTTATATTACTTTATTACCTGTTTGTAAAGTCTTTGCCTTTTCCAGCTGGTTGACATCCATGCTGAGCTAAGGCCACTTCCAGCACTGTCTTTGAGGCACACAGTCTTGAACTTTTTTGAGCTCGTTACGCACTGTGTGCCTTTTTGCTTTTTCCTGATTGCTTGCACCTCATTGCCGCACAAGCAATTCTCTTAATCTTTCATCAGCGCGCAGCACATACAGCTGCACCTAACTAAACAAGAAACCGATTATATGAGCCCAGTATACTTGAGCAAAGCAAACATCTGCATTCATGAGCGCTTGGTCACGGCTCACGATCGGCAATGGCGCCAGAATTCATACAAATTTGTCCTTGAGTCAGAACGGCAAAGTGGTCGAGCAGCGGTGCGCATATATCTACCACAAGTAATTCTGCTCGTTATCTCGATACGCAACGGCAGCAACTATATCTCGCACCGCACTAGTTTTGATGAGCAGCACTGCGAGCTCCGAAACACAGCCATAATTATTGTTCAAATGCGTGTTCAGCACGCAAAAAAAAAAACGTACGGTGGTAAGTGCAGAAGCTTCATGGTTGAACAGTAGCCCGAACATGCGACAGAAGGAGAGCGCACACGGGAGCTTCCTCCCGGAGCCTCGTCTCTTCGCGCTGCAGTACAGCGGTGCGCCCACTCCAACTCGTCCAGTTTGGTACTCTTTTGTAGTTCGAAAAAGCCTTCGGGGGTTATTAGGCAAGTAACTATAAATAAATGAACAAACAAATGATTTACCTCGCGCGACTCGTGTAAGCATGCCGGTGATCTGAATTAGATCATGTTTACAGGCGTTACAAGAAGTTGGTGGCCAGGCTTTTATGCAGCAGCGGTACACAAAAACGTTTAGGCGCAATTTACTTTTTTTAATGCCACTTGCACCTGCACAAAACATATGCATGCGCATGCACCCACGCAAAACATACTATAAGTCGAGATTTGGTTTTCGTGTTACCCTGGTAGGACGTGAAAGGCCCATACTGGGTTAACGAAATTTCCAGCTTGCAGGCGCCGCCATGCAGTCGCTTGTCTATTACTTAGCTTCTTATCAGGCGGGGGCACCAATTTTATGTTTAGTCTGTAGTTCTCAACGGTTTCGGAATAGGTTTGCGCGCGCTCGTCCAGGTTCCGACAGTCCGGCGGTTCCATAATTACCCGGAAGCAGAGAATATGGGAATGCACTGACTACCCCGGAGTCGACGAAGGTATTGATAGCAGAGAAAGCTGGGAAGCCCTGCTGCGCAGCGAAGAACCCGCTCGGCAGAAGCAAGCCAATCCGCCTGGTGGCTGAGGCCGCGAAGAGATAAAATCTCTTTGTTAGCCTTTAATCACGGAGGCTCCGGCCCCCGCCCTCCAGGCCTGCGTGCCGGGGGCGGTGAGTAGTAAGGGGCCTCCATTTCCGGTGGAAATAAAAGCTGTCATACACCCATCCATCCAGTCGAGGTTTCCAACACGTGAAGATGTCGCGACTTGACTTTCGCTGCCGGCGCACTCCGCGGCGTCGTTGGTTCCGCCGTTTTCTGAAGCTGCTGATGGCTCGAACATGCATGGCGAAAGTCCAAACTGTTCAACACTGCTTGAATTATTCATAATTTCCAAAACGTAGTCTTTAAAAGCCCCCTGAAAACACGTGCTACGCAGCAACGCCGTCGGTGCCGGCCGGAGATCCCCGTGGATGACGTCACGACGGTCCCGACCAATCGCGGGCAAGAGCGGCGTTCGCTCGGCGCCCTGAGGCAATGAGGCGCGTTTTCTTCTAAAAAACAACTTTTTGCGTTTATTTCCGCTCTTTTTGAAGGAGATATTCTTTTTCAGCGGACTAAAAGCTGTAAAATGACGTAGAGAACTCATTTTTTTTCGAAAAGTGCTTCAGCTTCCCTTTAAGGTTCAAGAGACGACTAAAAATAGTCCTAGTTACGTCAGCGTAACACTGCAGGCTAAGCGGCAAGCCTTAGTTAAGAAATCTGGATTAATGCATTAAAATACAGAGATAGTCACTCCATTACCCACCGATATATGGTATTTTTAGTAGCCAGCTGGGCCACGTAACAAGTTTCCGCGACAGTGTACCGTAGGTCAGGAAACGACGCGGAAGCGTCATTACCGGCTGTCGCTGCAGAACCTGAAACGAACTGGTGCAAGAAAGCAAGATTCTGCCTCGCGCTTCCAGGCTTGCTGTTCATTTTTGTACTGTTTTTGTTGTCGCGACAGCCTTGCCCCCGACTAAGAGCTTTTCCAGAAAAGTACATATTTAGTGACATGCTGCCAGTACATACTTACGGAGGCCTTAACTCGAAGATTTACGACGTCTTAAAATTCCACTGAGGACAGCGAAGCGAGCTGTATAAAAGAAAATGATCAGGGTAACGTTAAAAGACAAATTTAGCCGCATGATTTAGAGAACAAGTCGAGTTCATGATATATCATTGGAACCCAAGACGAGGAAATGGACCTGTGCGCGACATAGCAGTGAGGAGAGCACATTACCAGTAGTCCGTCATGGTAACACAGTGGATTACAAGAAAAGGCTGACGTATCAGGGGCGAAAAAGAGCCAGGTAAGGAGGACAGACTCCGAAATTGATGGCATTGGGTGGCCGCAGCAACAGGGCTAATTGGAGGTTCAGTGGGAGAGGCATTTGTGTGCTGCAGTGGAAGTAATCTAGGTTGATGATGATGATGATGCCTCGAGGTCTCGCAAACACGTAAAAAGACGCCGTAACGCCTCCCTTGTCCCGCACTGCACTGATGACGCAGGCCCTCGGCTCGTACGACCCGGTGGCCCTAGCTCTGGGCCTGGTGGCGGCCTCGGTGGCCGCGGCGCCTCGTCTGTTGTCCTCCCGAGAGCCCACGTGGTTGGGCATGGCGCTGATCGGCCTGTCGCTGCTGGCGGCGCTCTTCTTCGTCGCCATGGGGTCCGTGGGAGCCACGGCGGCGCCGGGCAACTCGTGGAGCCTCGCCATGCTCGTGCTCAGCGACAGCGCGCCCACGGGGGTGAGTACTATGCATGCGTATGTAGTCGCCACCGCTGGAGCGACGGATGCACGTGCAATGCACGGCCGTGAACTTTTATATATAATTATAATTGGTTTTAGGGGAAAGGAGATGGCGCAGTATCTGTCTCATATATCGTTGGACACCTGAACCGCGCCGTAAGGGAATGGATAAAGGAGTGACTGAAAGAAGAAAGGAAGAAGAGGTGCCGTAGTGGAGGGCTCCGGAATAATTTCGACCACCTGGGGATCTTTAACGTGCACTGACATCGCACAGCTCAAGGGCGCCTTAGCGTTTTGCGTCCATAAAAACGCATTCCGGTAAATTCCATTAGGCGTAACCATGGAAGGCATTGGCTCAAGAAAAACAAGCAAAATGTGAGAGTATAGCTTCGTAATTCCTCTGAAAACGAAGACTCCGGCCTTCCATGCCAGTGCACATTGTCACTTTCAAAGATTCGATGCAATATGAGGTCATCGCCTGTTATGTTAACCGCCATTGTCGCACCATAGAGTAATATAAAAGAGAGAGCTGTCCTTGCGCACTACGAACTACGGCACTCTCTCCTCTTAGTGCAGCCTCTTCTCTCCTAACGGAGAGGGGAGACTCAAGGGCCAGAAATCCGTCTTTTCCACGTGTGCTGAAGGCAGTTTCGTTGGACGAACCTTGACCGAGTCTTCGTCCGCTTCGGCGCAGCTCCTGTCCGGTGCGGCCCTGTGCACGTACGCCTTCATCGGCCCGCACACGGCTCTGCGGCGTGCCCCCGACAGCCCGCAGCCGTGGCGTGACCTTCCGCTGGCGCTGGGCCTGAGCACGGCGCTCACCTTCTTGCTCACCTTTGCCATGGCCGTCGTGGTCACCATCCAGGCGAGACACGACACCGCGCGACCGCTGGCCGCCATGCTGGCCTCCTGTTCGGCCGAGTGGGCCGGAACCGCCATGAGTGCCGCCTCCCTTCTGGCGCTCGTCGGACTGGCCCTGTACGGCCTGCTGCCCCTGGGAGGCGCCGTCCGCTCGCTGGCCGCCGACGGTCTTCTCTTCCGGGGTCTCGCCAAGACGTCGACCGCCGGCAGGCCCGTCGGCTCCATCCTGGCCGCGGGAGCGCTCGCCTCTTTCGCCGCCCTGGTGGCGCCCGTCCCGAGGCTCCTGGGACTCATGGCCGTTGGGCCTCTGGCCCTGAATGCGGCCGTCTGCGTGGCCTTACTGCTGGCCCGCTACCATCCGGCCAGCCGCACCGCCTACGACCTGATCCAGGACGAGTCGCCTCCGGGCAAAGAAGACTCGGCCACGGGAGCGGCAGGAGGAGGCGGCGGTGGGTGCAGCTCCGGACCGGCGTCGTCGACGACTTCCCCTTCTTCCTCGGCTTCGTCGTCGTCCGAGGATGAGGAAGACATCGACGCCCTGGTGCGCGAGTACCGCGAGCGACTGCGCGTGGCGGCACTCACCGACGGACTCCTGGCCGGGAGCGGCGGCGCGTCCCTGCGCGAACCCACGCCGGCGACGGCGCGCCGCTCGGACCTGGCCGTCTCCGGCGTTGTGGCGGCGCTGGTCGTCCTCTCGGTAGCCATGGAGGTCGGCTCGAGGCTCGAGGGCCACGCGGCCTCCGTTTGCGCGGTCATATCGACTTTGAGCGCGGTGGCCGTGGCCGCGCTGCTGGTGCTTCTCTCGCGGCAGCCGCAGGCCCAGCTGGGCCCCAGCCTGCTGCACGGCGGAGGGGCCGCCTTCCGCGTGCCCATGGTTCCCTGGCTGCCCTGCATCGGGGCCTTCCTCAACATCTGCCTCCTGGTCGACCTGCTCGTCTCGGCCTGGCTCGTATTCGTCTGCTGGCTGGCCATAGGTACGCAGCGCCGCTTCGAAATGTGCGCAGTTACACGTACACTTGGCGTGCGAAACTGACACCCCACAACGCAGAAACTGCTAAAAAGCAATAAATCGTGTACAGATGCACCGCTTTAGCTTGGTCTCATAAATGCCGTCCATGCCATGAGTCATCAGTGACTAGTAGGCGAAGCTATATGTTTCAGCGCTTCACGGTGGTTTCCACTGTGATTTCCGCGCGTGGGTCGAGAAATAAAATGAATACCAGGCATGAGTCGCTCCTCCCAAGCACTGAGCACTTAGTCACAGCGCAAACCTTAACCATGGCGCTTATCGCGCCTCGTGACGTAACATCGATCTCAAAGTTTTTTGCGCAGAATCATTTTCAAACAAGGATCAGCTGGACAGACTCTTTCCCGAAACCTTTCGCCTCTGGTCCCTCGGCTGCCTGTGCACCGTCCACCTCTGCTCCACCGCAGGCGTAGCCCTGTACCTGCTGTACGGCATCCACAGCTCGACGGCCGCCTCGGAGATCCCGCTGCCTTCGGCGCCCGCGGTGGGATCCCCGCGGCAGCCGTCGCCCAAGATCTCGCTGCAGCCCCTGGCGCTGCAGCCGCACAGCATCGTGTCACACATCGTCCCCTCGCACCGGAGCCACCCGGGAAGCCAGCGGAGGCTGGCCGAGCTGGACACTGTCTTCATCCAGCACTGATCGAGGGGGGCAGCCACCACCGTCACGAGAGGTCAGTATACTGACGCGTGAACGCATGCTGCAAAAGCTCATGAGACTTGAAACCGCACCTGCAGTCGCAACTTCGTGAGGTCGCTGCAAGAATGCAGTCGTACAATCATGGGCAAAAGTTTTTTTTTAATTAATTAATTAATTGGTTTTGGGGGAAAGGAAATGGCGCAGTATCTGTCTCATATATCGTTGGACACCTGAACCGCGCCGTAAGGGAATAGATAAGGAAGGGAGTGAAAGAAGAAAGGAAGAAGGAGGTGCCGCAGTGGAGGGCTCCGGAATAATTTCGACCACCTGGGGATCTTTAACGTGCACTGAAATCGCACAGCACACGGGCGCCTTAGCGTTTTTCCTCCATAAAAGCGCAGCCGCCGCGGTCGGGTTCGAACCCGGGAACTCCGGATCAGTAGTCGAGCGCCCTAACCACTGAGCCACCGCGGCGGGGAGGCAAAAGTTTGCTGGATAAGGATTCACGGGAAGAACAAATTATTTCTGGGTTGCGCCGTCAGGCGGTCAGCTGGTATTTTTGGTGAGAATAGAGCATGCACGTGCACTCGTGATTCAGCACTTTGCATTGACCTGCACCCGCCGCGGTGGCTCAGTGGTTAGGGCGCTCGACTACTGATCCCGAGTTCCCGGGTTCGAACCCGACCGCAGCGGCTGCTTTTTTATGGAGGAAAAACGCTAAGGCGCCCGTGTGCTGTGCCATGTCAGTGCACGTTAAAGATCCCCAGGTGGTCGAAATTATTCCGGAGCCCTCCTCTACGGCACCTCCTTCTTCCTTTCTTCTTTCACTCCCTTCCTTATCTATTCCCTTACGGCGCGGTTCAGGTGTCCAACGATGGACGAGACAGATACTGCGCCATTTCCTTTCCCCCAAAACCAATTATTATTATTATTGACCTGCTTTGCTCGACCGCACTGAAATTTTTTTTTCCGCGAACGCGCATCGCGCAATATCTTATCCGTGACTTATTTTTCTCGTGTGTAGAAAATATTTGTATTGGTTAGTGTAGGAAGATATATGGACTCGTGAGGAAGACGTCCGAACGTGTCTGCATTCGGTGTGAATCGCGAAGACGCGGCTTCACATGAGAGCAGTCAGAAAGACGCGAACGTTAGCAGTCCGCACTACACTACACTATCGGCATGCATTCGCCAATGCAGTCTTCTCCTTCTGGCGGTCATCGCCATGCTTTCACAGCCGGCTTGCAGAAACTGGTAAGCCAGGGCCAGTTTGCCCGAAAGAACAGCCGAAAGCTTGAACTGCTGTTTAGTAAAGTTTTCTACATCGAGCAATAGTCGAGTTCGAATGATAAATGTATTCATTTGTGTTAGATTTACCGCAGTGCAACCTTGAAGGTACACACCCAAGTGAACGTCCGCGGAGACGGACATTTTCTCATGGACTTAACTGCAGCACCATTCTTACCACATTTTACTATTTGTTGTGTTCGAACGTATACGGACGCAGTACGCGTCGCCCTGTGTTGAGCTTAGTGCTTGCCCAGAATTAATAATTGGTTTTTGGGGAAAGGAAATGGCGCAGTATCTGTCTCATATATCGTTGGACACCTGAACCGCGCCGTAAGGGAAGGGTTAAAGGAGGGAGTGAAAGAAGAAAGGAAGAAGAGGTGCCGTAGTGGAGGGCTCCGGAATAATTTCGACCACCTGGGGATCTTTAACGTGCACTGACATCGCACAGCACACGGGCGCCTTAGCGCTTTTCCTCCATAAAAACGCAGCCGCCGCGGTCGGGTTCGAACCCGGGAACTCCGGATCAGTAGTCGAGCGCCCTAACCACTGAGCCACCGCGGCGGGGCTCTTGCCCAGAATTACCAGAATTCACCTGTTCGATTACATGGGAGTCAATTTTTCCGCTCTCCGATTTTTGTGAGCAGGGTTAAAATACCGACGCTTATACTGGATCAAGGTGGCAAGCAGTGCGAAGTTAAGGGAGAGTTTTTATAACTATTACGTATGATTCGTACATGTTTCCCCCATTTCGTCTTCTCTTTCTTTTTTTTCACACAAAAACTATGCATCAGCCTCCGAGAGGTGATGTTGCAACTCACACTAAGCAGAGAATTCTAGGTCCAACACCTATTACGCGACTCCCGTCATTTTGGACTATAGGCTGTAATTAAGGAAGGAAAAGTGTTCATGAGCGGATTAGTGGTCAAAGCCCCAGTGAAATTTCACACCCTTTCCCTTCTGTTTCTCTCTTCGCCCAGAGCACGAAACAAGCCGGCCTAACAGCGTCACGGGGAGAAAACTAAGGCGTGCACCCCGCTCACGAAAACGTCCTCCGAAGAATCGTCTGCGCGATCGTCGCTGGGACATCTTCGCCGCAGAGAGGCGCCGTGTTCCGCTGAACAAGGAGCGAGCGACGTCCACGACTGCCGCCGACCAGCAATAACCAGGGAAGGCCTGGGGAAGGAGGAGGGAAAAGGAGGTCGTCTCTCGTCCCCATTTTTTCCCCGTCGCCATCCGTCCGCCGTGGCCGTCCTCGACGCACAGCTGCCGCAGCTTTCTACTCTGTGCGTGGAGTGACTCTCGTGTCCCTGACACGCTGACAGGTCGTTAAAGTTACGAGACAAATGGTGCGGTTGAAAAAGAGGGGCGCAGGTGGGGGGACACGACTTTTCGGGGACAGAAGTGCAGTGACCCTTTCTTTCTTTCACAGATGCGGGACAATGTTTGTGAACACTTGTCAGTCGCAGAAATTCATGCAACGAAAGTGCAGTCTGAAAGTGGCGAACATCTACCATTAGCGTCCACCTGAGCATAGCCGTACAGCTGCAGGGGACAGCCTTCTAAGGCAACTTTCGTATAGTCCCGAGAAACTTTCGTCCCGGTTCGAACCGTGGGCCACAGCATCATCGGTGTCCTCCACCTGAACGTAGCTGCATGTTTGCGCGTAGGCGAATGTTAATTGTAATTACTAATTTGCTTGAACTCTAGTCTACTTTGGGGATTTCCCCTGAAACGAATTGGAGATGTTAGGTACATCAAAGGTATAAGCGAGGACGCAGGGTTCCTTGTCGGCCTCGCTTGTGAACCGAAATTTGTCTCGAATTTGCTCTCTCCTAATATTATTTAATTTCGACACACAGATGACGTTCGCTGCATGTGATGGTGCTTGGCCTAACCATGAAAGCGCCTACGTTAACTCTTGATCGCGCATAACTACTCGGGACTCCACCACAACGCCTGTCGTTAAGGCTAACGGAACTCGTCGCGGCTTATTCAGAGATTGGAGAGTTTTGGCATCATCTAATTGTACCGCAAATTTGCACCCCGCGAAACATAAATTCCGAGACGACAGAACTAGGAGTAGCACTGTTAGTGGCGACATCTGGGAAACGTCTATTTAACCAGGATTCGACTAGAACTATAGATGTGGCTTGCCTCTTTTTTTTTCTTCTTTTTCGAAGAACGTAAGTAAGAGTGAAAAGATGATGCCGCTAGAAGAACGTTGAAACCAGAAAATAGGCGGAGCACAGTCGAACACAGGACAGTGTTTTCCCAGATAAGCGGGGCACCATTTCTCCGTGCGGGGCACAGCTGGGCAGCACATAGTAAAAGCGGTTTCATATTACGATTAACAACGACTTCACGCGAAGTCGCCACTAGAATCTGCGGCCGCGTCTGCGCCTCGGGATGACACAATGGCTCGCACGGTACAAAGCTGACACACAACTGCGTCATGCGAAAACACACTAATAATTCAGTGAGCCATTTTAACTACCTTTATAACGCAGACAGGACGTTCTTAACCAGCTTACAATTATTGGACGGTCGAATAAGGCGAGGTGATTACGTGGACAGTGGTTACGCTTTCATAAGGGAACAGAACTAGCTGAGGTTTGTTTATGTAGAGCAAAAAGACGGCTTTGCGCGTAACAAACGCGTTCACAGCTGAAAGCGCGGAGAAAGCTCTTTATAGAATTCTCCCCTTTCTCCGTCGTGCAAAGTTGCTATTTTGTTTCCGACGCTAGCAAGGCAGCATCAACCGTTAAGCCGGCACCAAAATTCAACCTCCCTCAAAGGCGGGCGGGCCAACTGCTTTCGTCACTCTTCAACATCGTCACATTGCGATCGCGCGCCAAATTTCCGAGGCGGTCCTGGCCGCATAGAGACCGAATGTTTTCTTTGTAATAAACGTGGCCCGGAAAGTTATAAAAGCCGTTGATGTGACGAAGCATGCATCTGATGTTCGCGCTCGGTTACCCGGTAACGACGACAGAATTCACGGGAATACCTGCAAGGACGAGGAAGAATGAGAATTAGGGAGGAAAAAGGGGGGGGGGGGGCAGCGATTTTCTTCGAGTTGCGTCTCTCGTATATAATCTAAGGCACGCGCGGTCGCCTTGATTTGAAAACCGCCTTCTCCAATTCTTACGAAAGCTTGGGCAGAGCGCGAAACGAAGAAACTGAGTTCATTCTTTTTTTTTTCTTTTTCTCTCTGTCTCAAAAGCTAGCCATTCCGCCCCGTCCATTTTTGTTCTCAATTTCTTCGTTCCCTTGGTTTTCAATTACGCGTAAAGTCAATTCGTCTGTCCAGCAAAACATTTTCAAAACATTAAAAAAGAGAGAGAGAATAAAGGATGAGACTCCAGGAATTCTTTTCCTGCTGTCTCTGTCGTGTCCCCGTATAAAAGGCAGGGACGTCGCCTGCGGCAGAAACCGACATTTTGCGCAGGATAATCGCGCCCGTCGTATACCCCGCAAAAGAAATCGAATGACCACCGCCAAACGTTCGCTCTCTGCCGCTGACCGCTCGCTATAGCTGTACGGTCAGATCCGCCGTTCCTTTGCTGCTGCGTTCATCCCGTAGGGACGACCTGCATGGTATAGGAAGGGAGCCGACGCGGTTCGAACGAGACGGAGCGCCTGATATAGGGAAAGGGCAACGACGACCAACACGACGGCGGCCGCGGGTCGATTTCGCGTTAAAGCGATTCGAAGCACGCCGCGTTCCGTTCCTTGTGCCGACCGGAGGACTCACTTTGTGCAACGTATCGCCTCCTCCTCCTTTATCTTGTCTCTTCATCTTTTTTTTTCTTTACTTCACCGAACGTGACATATCGTTTTGGAGCCCGTACAGGATTCGCCTGACGTATTGATTTCCGTGATTTTTTTTCTTTCTGAGTTTTTTTTTTTCCGCCGCCAGACAGAAAAGGGTCACGTTTTTCTTCGAATGCATTTTCTGCTTTTGTGTTTCTTTTGGGGGGTAACAATTCATTCTACCGCTATACCGTTATCTCCGCCGCCCGTTGTCTAGAGCCGTCCTAACGGTTTTTTTTTCTTTGTTTACTCGTTTCCCAAGGCGATACTGCTGCTGTTCAGAAGTTCCTCCGCTTTCCTCCTCCTCCTCCACCGCCTCGCACCCTCCGCTAACCCTTGGCGACCGACGTTTGATCTACGGCATGCTTGAATTCAACTCCGCCCGAATTCAACCTCCCTCAAAGGCGGGCGGGCCAACTGCTTTCGTCACTCTTCAACATCGTCACATTGCGATCGCGCGCCAAATTTCCGAGGCGGTCCTGGCCGCATAGAGACCGAATGTTTTCTTTGTAATAAACGTGGCCCGGAAAGTTATAAAAGCCGTTGATGTGACGAAGCATGCATCTGATGTTCGCGCTCGGTTACCCGGTAACGACGACAGAATTCACGGGAATACCTGCAAGGACGAGGAAGAATGAGAATTAGGGAGGAAAAAGGGGGGGGGGGCAGCGATTTTCTTCGAGTTGCGTCTCTCGTATATAATCTAAGGCACGCGCGGTCGCCTTGATTTGAAAACCGCCTTCTCCAATTCTTACGAAAGCTTAGGCAGAGCGCGAAACGAAGAAACTGAGTTCATTCTTTTTTTTTTCTTTTTCTCTCTGTCTCAAAAGCTAGCCATTCCGCCCCGTCCATTTTTGTTCTCAATTTCTTCGTTCCCTTGGTTTTCAATTACGCGTAAAGTCAATTCGTCTGTCCAGCAAAACATTTTCAAAACATTAAAAAAGAGAGAGAGAATAAAGGATGAGACTCCAGGAATTCTTTTCCTGCTGTCTCTGTCGTGTCCCCGTATAAAAGGCAGGGACGTCGCCTGCGGCAGAAACCGACATTTTGCGCAGGATAATCGCGCCCGTCGTATACCCCGCAAAAGAAATCGAATGACCACCGCCAAACGTTCGCTCTCTGCCGCTGACCGCTCGCTATAGCTGTACGGTCAGATCCGCCGTTCCTTTGCTGCTGCGTTCATCCCGTAGGGACGACCTGCATGGTATAGGAAGGGAGCCGACGCGGTTCGAACGAGACGGAGCGCCTGATATAGGGAAAGGGCAACGACGACCAACACGACGGCGGCCGCGGGTCGATTTCGCGTTAAAGCGATTCGAAGCACGCCGCGTTCCGTTCCTTGTGCCGACCGGAGGACTCACTTTGTGCAACGTATCGCCTCCTCCTCCTTTATCTTGTCTCTTCATCTTTTTTTTTCTTTACTTCACCGAACGTGACATATCGTTTTGGAGCCCGTACAGGATTCGCCTGACGTATTGATTTCCGTGATTTTTTTTCTTTCTGAGTTTTTTTTTTTCCGCCGCCAGACAGAAAAGGGTCACGTTTTTCTTCGAATGCATTTTCTGCTTTTGTGTTTCTTTTGGGGGGTAACAATTCATTCTACCGCTATACCGTTATCTCCGCCGCCCGTTGTCTAGAGCCGTCCTAACGGTTTTTTTTTCTTTGTTTACTCGTTTCCCAAGGCGATACTGCTGCTGTTCAGAAGTTCCTCCGCTTTCCTCCTCCTCCTCCACCGCCTCGCACCCTCCGCTAACCCTTGGCGACCGACGTTTGATCTACGGCATGCTTGAATTCAACTCCGCCCGAGGAAGCGGGTAATTTCAATTTCAATCCGTCTAAAGCCTGTTTCACATGGTGCGACGGGAACGAAAAATTACGGCCCGGTCGCACTGCCGTTGCAACGGTAATCGCAGCCGCCGTTTCACATGCCAACGATTTCTATCGGTGCCGTCGGCACCCTAGCGTCGGTGCGGCCTTTCAGTGGACGAAAATTCTTCGACTGCAATAAATGTCAAACATCGTGGCAGGCGTTGATTTCGTAATCATGAGTAATAATATTGAGCCGTGATGTATTATTAAGTTCAATAAGACGTTTTCGAGATTTTCCTGTCATGTCGCTGAACTCCTATTGGCTGACTACTGTGGCCATCGCTGCGACAGTGCGACCAACTTGTTGGAAGTCTGTCGCAGTGGCCCTGCGACGAGAACGACGCGCATTTCTGTCGCACAGCGGCAGAAATCGCACTGCGCTGCGGCAACAATCGCATCATGTGAAACGGCCTTAAGGGACCTCCTGTCTGCGAGGGCCTTATCTTCTCTTCTAACGTAGCTGTGCGCTCGAATGTCAACGCTCGCTCTATACGGCCAGCCAACGTTCCTCCCTCCCACTCTGCGCACAGTGTTTCCCGAGTTTTCCTCCACTTCCGCCGCCCCGTATAATCGGACAGTTTCCGAAGGCTCGTGATTATGGGGCGCGAGCACTCTGCTATTCCGTTCGCGTACCGGCCGTTGTTTTATGGGAAGAGTTATTGCGTCCTCTCTCTCTCTTTCTTTGTCCTTCATTTCTTTCTTTTTCTTTCATTTTCGCTTCTGTAGATCTTTGAACCCGCCCGCATTTTGAGCGCGAAACGCAGACCTGCATTCGTCGAGTACATTT
This sequence comes from Amblyomma americanum, assembly GCF_052857255.1. NCBI lineage: Eukaryota > Metazoa > Arthropoda > Arachnida > Ixodida > Ixodidae > Amblyomma > Amblyomma americanum. The sequence goes on from NC_135498.1 coordinate 27,603,571, forward strand.
CAGCCGGGGTGTCCGTTGCTGAACGGCTGTGTATGTAGTTAAACGTGGGTTGTTTAGTTTTTTTTTTTTTTGCTCTAGATCAAGAGCTTTCGCTATGAGGTCGTGCGCGAAAGGAGTGCTTGGAGAGAGATAGAGAGACAGATGAAAGGAAAGGCAAGTAGATTAGCCAGTATAGCCACCTACAGCTGGAGACGAGATAAACAGAGTAAAATAGGCGAAAGACAGAAGCGTTTACAGCCGATCATTACCAGGGATTCGGGACAAACACTTCTAGTTCTCATGGCTGCCGCCACATGGCGCATGAATTTGAGCATTCAAATTTAGCGCGCTCACATCATCCGTGACTTAAGAAAGAAAGAGAATGACCGAGTCGCCTCCCATTGAAGCGCTACAGGCCGTTAGGCTTAGCGCAACTGGCTGAGCGCCGTTCCGAATTGGTGGTAATGCGTGTGTCCAAAGGTCGTGACCATGGTCAATGGTGCGTCGTGAACGACACCGGAAGGAACCAACTCCAACGGTTAAAACGGACTGTCTGTATAATTGGCTCCGCATATTCCCACACGAGCGACAAAACCCGGATAGAATAAAGTGAAGGACGAGATGGAAAGGGCGCTCCTTTGTGCCTGGGCGTTGACTTTGTTTATCCCGGAGCCTTCGGGCAGTGACGTCGTGAAGGTATGGTTGCAAAGTCTCGCAAAATCCGTCCGCCACGAGTCACGGGAAAGCGGAATGATTGGTGTCTCTCTTCGCCCGGTCTCCGAAGATGCAACGAATACAGACGCACTTCGAATAGATCGAATTATTCACATGCTCTTCAAACTGCTTCGTTGCATCTGGAGAATCGATGTTGCCGTCATCTTATCTGGAGAGTTCCGTCATACACATCGTTTTTCTTTAAAGGCTTTAGCTTAAGACATGACTCATGCCTGAATGATTCATGTAGCGGATAATGCTCACCACAGGGATTCCCATTTTTCACAAACGTCCCTGTGTCCGGACTGTTATCTTGAGTGGTGCTCCACTGTCTTCTCTGTAAAAAGCACCGACTGTCACGAGCAGCTACCTGCACGGTGATATTCACATAACATCCAAATTCCCCGCATGACAAGCTGCATTACAGTAATGACTTCTGTGAGTGGCATGAAAGTGCGAATCACGAAATAGCCGTACTCCGAGCTCTACTTCTAGACAGTTCTGGACTGGCGAGTCAAGTCCAATCGCTGCAAAAGTGGCAAAACGTAAAGAAACACTACCTATATAGCACTGTGTCCCTCTGGAAAGCCAGTGAGGTAGCTCGGGTGCCTCAGGTTTAGTGAGCGCTGGTGGAGATTAAATGTTGTTAGCTGCGCTTAGGTAGGCGAGATGACGAAAAGGCTGCACAAACGACAACAGCATGATGTCTTTCCTCTTCACCAGAAAGTTTTTCAACCCGCCCTCTCCTAAACTGCCCCTTTATCCAACAACGCATGGCCCAACAACCGCCCGTTCACCCAACAGCTGCAACGTTATACTGCTATAATCGGATACAACTTAATAACGCAGCGGCCTTTCCCCCTAAAGGGACCCCCTTGCAGCCAATGGCGTCGGCAAATGCCTTCCCTCTATGGTCGGGGATAGACCCATCTCTCCATTGTGGCGCCGCTCCCTGCATTGTCACGCTAGCTGGCAGGGTCATGAGAATCGGCCGACGCCATTGGCTGTAAGGGGGTCCTTTTAGGGGGAAAAGCCGCTACGTTTTTTAGTTGTATCCGTCTATAGCGGTTTTAAATAGGAGTGAAAAAAAAAAGATGCTTACGTGATGTGACGATGGAAACCTGTTTAGAGTGTTGCTTCAAAATATTAGCCCCTTACAGCAGTACACGTGTATAGTCGATCTGCATGTGGGCTTCGGATGACAATCTGCACGAGCTTTAGATGACACGGGCACTTAATCTGCTCGCCTTAGGGTGTAGAGGGCGATAGGAAAAGGATTAGAGATGTAATAATTAACTGGATGGAGAGAGACAGGTGCCTGGTAATTTCTCCCTCGAGTTCCTAGGGACTCTTCAGTCTCGCCACGCACTTTTAAGTTCAAAGTTCATGGCAACAGCAGCGCAGTATAGGGTACACGAAGCCACATTCAGAACTTGTTGCAGGCGTACTACGTCCGAACGCCATTGTGTCAAAACTGGCATCAGTACAACAGTACTCACGGCAGGCACCGTTCGCCGCGTGTCTGAAAACCTTGCTTGCAAGCATCGATCGCGGCATGGGAAAACGTTAGGCGCTTGCAGGAAGCAGCTTTTACGACGCAGGAGCATTAGACACGGTATTTCTGTGCAGAAAGCATGATTATATACTTCCAAGAAACCCGCCCGTGCAAGTATCTGAACATATACGGGCTTTAACTTTGCGTCGTTGACAGATTTGTTTCGAAAACGGATGCGTGCTACAGTGAAACACCTCTTGCTGCAGCAGCGCTTCTCGGGAACTGCCAGAGCAGTGAAAAAGACCGACAGCTTTACGCAGTTGAAATTGCAAGCACCAGTGCCACGGCTGCCATAACCACGGCAGTGATTACCTGCTGGCATTACTTCGCATGTGGTCATTCGGTCCGCCCTGCTAACAGTGCTTCTATAAATAATACTGTAACACCAAATTTAGCTCATCATAAAGATGAGCGTATGATACGCAAGCCAGATTATGTCACACACGTGGTCCACCGTTCTCAATCCTTTAAAGATCATCCACTGGTTTTCAGACAAGCGACGGGAGCGCCAGGCTGTCGATAACACACACGCTCAGTTTGTATCAGGGTACAAAAAGAAGCAGCTGCCATCGTTGAAAGACCGGAGGAAAAGAGTTTGTTTGTTCATATACCCCAGCCACGAAACTAGCCGATTCCCAAAGCCTTTCCGAGACGGTCCGCTATGGTCATCTGACACGAGGAATGTCGCTGCAACGCGCAGTCATGAGCATGGAGCTCACGTACAATGACGAAACTCGCAGAACCTGTAAAGAGCCAAGTAAAACAACAACTGTGCAACTTTGCACTATGCGCCCTCATATCTCCGCAACGCACCTGTACCAGAGGAAGTGTGTGACGGCCATACAGCCGTCCACAGACCTATCTAGAGCGCTCGAACTACGCGCCGCCTGCGCTCCGCAGCGCGCAGAGCGACGTCTAGCGGCAGCGCCTGGTTCGAGATAGCGCACCTTTGAGGATCGTCTGAGCATCAGACCATGGCCTCCTGTAAAATAGAGGAGGCTATGATCAGACCTGCGTTATCTCGAAGCAGGCGCTGCCGTTAGACGTCGCTCTGCGCGCTGCGGAGTGCAGACAGCACGCAGTTCGAGCGCTCTATACAGGTCTGTGCACGGCTGTGTTGTTCGGCTGCAACACTGGAGCGATGCAGCCATCCATTTCAGGAGCGCGGATTCAAATTAGATTCAGTGGTGTGAGTGAACTATCTCTCGTCATTGAACAAGTCCTGGGTTTTCAGCGTAGGTTCACCAGCGAATGCGTATTTAGCGACATTTCTCGTTCGAAAGCAACCTCGAAGACCGTACAAGGCCGTCTATGCCCTTCGTTCCTTTTTCGTCTTCCAGTCCCGCTTTGCGCCTACTCGTCGATCCTGGCAGCAACTAAAACATATCTCTATTTCGTATACACTTCACACCCAGGAAAACACCGTGGTCTCAATTAAAAACGCAGCAGCCTTAGCTGAACTGTATACGTCTGCACATAATATGTATATATCTGATAACTACTTTCGCGCACCGCTAACTCGTGTGCTTTCTTCTGCCACAGCACGTGGTTCATGTGGTTGTGCCCTTCGTTTAGGCCTTACACTTGAAGCGCTTTAAGAATTTAATCACGTCGTATCGCTCGCATATATATAACTCCTGCCATCAGTGTGAACAGCACGTCGAATGCGCGTCCGTCACTTACCTGCACGGAGAATGTATGTTCTAGAAGCGGATGCTTTGTTACGAGCTTGGGGCGCCTATGTATGTGTAATCACATCCACTATCTTCCAGCAACTGCTATCGCAGCAAACGCTGGTCACTGTGAATCCACAGCTTAGATTCATATCGGTGTAGAATATTACGTCTCTGTCTCATCGCTTAACCAGTATTCGACATGCGCGGATCACCGCGTGACATGGCGCATGTAGCCTTTGCCTCTGGAAACAATTCTCGCATCATCTGCCCCGTTATCCAGTATTCAAAGCCACACCGCTTTCAGAGCTTGTTGCTGCGTCTCATAGAACTTGGATACCGCTTGTTCAGTAGCCAGCCACCCCTCATAGGCTCCGCTAAACTGTGAACGTGGTGTTTTAGAACCGTTATAGAATGTCTTAGACAATTTATCCAAGTTACGGTACAAGTTGATGTTGTTGCGCCGCAGATACTCAAATTACAGTGCACTGTTTACGAGCTCAGACATTTCGTTAGCGAATGAGTAAACGTAACCGTGAAACATCTTGAGTGTACAGCACGTTCTTGTTTCTTTAATGCTTTCTTGCGATCACCTCCAGAAGAGTGATGACCAGACGCCAAGACCTTCACTGAGACACCCGTTTCTCTTTTCGCGCTTACTAAATGCGACGCCTGCAATAGCGTTAGCCCGTACGTAAGAGCGAAAAAAAAAATCGGAGCTGGGAGTCATCGCTAATCAAGTTCAAACTAGAATGGTTCTGCTCCAAGAAGTGGTGGTGTTTAACAACTTCTGAAGCTCGCAGCTCGCTTGGATGTGTCATTGAAAGAGCCAGCACTCAAAAAGCCAGGTTATGCAAAGACACATTTTTTTTATTCATTTAGTGCACTTATATGCACGCTCGAGAAGACGGACACGAACATCGATGTTTGTTGCGACAAGGATGAATTATGATCGTACAGTTCAGAGGCTGCCTTTGTCCGCGCCTCCACACTTGCAGGAGGTGATGGTCTTTCATTCGTGACTATCGTCCTGTCCTCTTATCGGCACTGGTTTACGGTTTGCATCTCTTATTCACAGCATTCTTTGTTACTTTGAACACAGTATTTGTGTGCCGTGTGTCGCTGAGGTTCCGCACGTTGCACAACGTGCAGATAAGTTTCAAATAAGGTTGTTCTTATTAAAAGACGCACACAAACCTTGTAACAGGCAGGTTTTTATGCACTGAGCTTGAACAGTGCTTTACTTTTTTTTTGGTTGAAAATTTCAGTGCTTGAACCATTCTGTGTACTTTCGGACGCTCTTAAGTTCGAAACTATGGCAACAGGCTTTTTACTCGACAATCAGCGCTGACCCGGCAAGGCAATACGCTTTTCTTTCCTTTTGACTAATGCATCCGAAATGGCACGCTTAGTATCTAAAGGTATTGCATGACTATAGTTGGATACAACTCAAGAACGAAGCGGCTTTTCCCCGTCAAAGGACCCCATTCCAGCCAATGGCGTCGGCCGATTTCCGTGAACCTGCTAGCGTGACAATGCAGGGAGAGAACTATCCCCTTTCATATGTCACTCCCTGCACTGTCTTGCTTTCAGGCTCATGAGAACCGGCCCACGACATTGGCTGGAATGGGGTCTTTTGACGGGGAAAAGCCGCTTCATTCTTGAGTTGTATCCGACTATAGTAAGGCTCGCTTGAACAGTTTGGTGCCCAGTAAAGAAGCATCGTAGGACATTGCAGAAGCATAATGATGGAAAAGCATCAAATTTGGCCGGACTAAGCGGCAAAGGCAGGTTCGTCGAGCGAGGACATTTCAAGAGAATCCGACTGAGCCGAATACAAAGCTCCACGAAAGGAGGCAAGGTTCGCTCTGGTGTCTTAGACAGTTGCAGTGTACGTCATTCTAGCATCACGTCCAACAATCTTCACACCTCCCGTTTTTTGCTAGGTATGCCACACGTCCTTATCTAACACAATGCCGGCACATTCTTGTTGTGCAAGCAGCGTGCATGCATGGTGTGTTGCTTATTGTTATGAAAAAAAAAGCTGCGCTAATCGCTCGAGATTCTGTTTGTGGTGTCTCGTCTTTCTGATCTGTGATAGTGCCAAAAGATGATTATATTGTACAAAGGAGAAAAGACTGGCCGAGCACTGACGCGCTCGGCCACGACGACAACGATCTTTGTGAGGTGTGTATATGCTTTTGTGCCGTCATTTCTAACTATGTAGATCAGCAGCAGCGAGCACGTGTTTTTTGTCTTCAGTAAGGTCTTGCCGACTACATCGATTCCAAGATGAATCAAAGTATTTTTAACTCCACTGTATGCATTAACTGCAGTTGTGCTCACGTGATGAATTGATTTGTCTTGCACAGACACGGAGTGTATGTAGACAGCATGACGAGATCTTGTGAAATAAACTGTTTTCAAAGACGAATAAAGGACCATAGATCGACCGTGCTCTCGAATTACACCCTTTTTCTAAAGTACAGAGCACAAGGAGTTTTCTTCTTAACCATGCTGTGTGGCTCATTATGAATCGACAGCGTTCCAGATCTCTTGAAGGCTCAAATTGAAGGTAAGAGGAACTCTCATTCCCACTGATACAAAAGTTAATAGATGTGCCTAGAATGCATTTTGAAAGAACATTGTCGAGATTAGCTGTAGTTACCGCGTCTAAATCCTTACGGAGGATTCAGCCAAGCGTGGAAAATGTGACTGGCCCCATTCCGGCTCACTGCTGGAGCAGAAGACGTTAGTATTTCCATCATATGCAGGTGGAACCTTCACTAAACCACTTCATTCACTTTTATAACAACAAACAAAACGAGTAATCTAGAATGTCTCAACGCATGACCCGGACAGTTCCCTCACACAAACAGTGGCACACTGCCAACAACCTGGGCAATTAAAGGCAATAGGTATGCTCAGCTGAAAAAGCAGAAAAGGCGCGATGCTTTGCCGCCGCGAAGGCTGCCACCGAACATAAAGCGTGTTAAAAATTGCCGCTTGGGGCAGCGAAACGTTGATGTATTCCATCGTGGGAGCTGCTATAAGGCCTACACTAGCATAAAAGTAGAATATCCAGGAGCCACGTTTTGTAACGATTCGTTCCATCCGATCTTGACATTATCTTGACAAAAGCGACGGGAGGTGAAGAAACAAGAGAGCAATCACAGGTGTGGCCGATTTGGTCGAGGCCACCACACGCCTGTTTACTGTCAGTGACCAAGCGGCCCAATACTTGCTACAGGGCCGTTCAAACATTGACTTTAGGTTAGAAATGCGGCGTATGCGACATATTACAAATCACCAAAAAAACAGAGTGCCAACTTATAGAGGAAGCTCTGCTTGAGATCGTGCGCTGGGGCCTCGTTAGACAGAAGCCAATGTAGATTCTGTAATAAACATGGACTTGTGAGCGCATGTCTTTCGCTCCCGAGCTCCTTCAGCGGCCTATTGCCGACCAAATATTTGATGTGGTGACCACAAATATAAAACGTGTGGCAGTGAAGTTAAGGGTAGCTGTGAAAGCAGCGAGCAGAAACAGAAACATCATCATCGTCAGCCTGACTACGCCCGCTGCAGGACAAAGGTCTTTCCCATAACTCTCCAATTAACCCTGTCCTATACAGATGCGGCCACCGTATCCCCGCAAACTTCTTAATCTCATCCGCCGCCTAACTTTCTGCCACCTCCTGCTAGGCTTGCCTTCTCTAGGTTTCCATGTGAGCTCGGGAGTCTGCATTAGCAAAAGTGCACCGAGGTGCTACCATGAGATGCATTAGGTGCCGTCAGTGGATATCCAAACGCAGCAACTGTGCAGCACAGCGCCTTCGAATAGGACCACACATGCCGCCTGTGAAAGTATGCACACGCAGCTGCGATATGAAAAGGAACAGCCAGTTTGCACAGAATGAATTCTGTCATTATTTTTCCATTGAAGAAAAAGTCGCGTGGGTGTTATTCACTCAAAGAAAAAGCTATTAAGAAAAAAAGAAACAACTGGCGATCATACACTGGATGCGACAAACCTAAAATGACAGGGTGTCAGCCGTCTCGCCTCCGCTAGCGCTTCGCATTTTCTACGCATTCCTTTTAAATCGACTGCTCGCACCGCTTAGTCCTGCCGTCTTGCTCTTAATTCCCACCGCCATCTTCGTCGCCGCAATTTAGCACGTCAGGCTGTCGCAACGAGTATTCGCTGGTTGAGGGCATCCGCCATCGAACTGGGCGAACACGGGGCATGAGGCGCTGAGCAGGCGCGCGACGTCCAGACATCATGGAATGAACCAAATCTCTTCGCTCTTCCCTCCGAGCCTCCTCCTCCTCCCTCCAGCGTGCGCTCCGCAAGGTACGCTGGGCGGTTTAACGACGTCGAGCCGTCATGGCGAAGTGGAAGCGTCCCCGTCTCCAACAACTAAATTAGACAACCATGCAGACAACACACAGCAATGACTGTGAACTGTTTGCTCATAAATGGAAAGTAATCCTTGGTAGAATGCTCATCGCATGTTCCCTTGCACACTGCCACCAACCTTTACCGCTATTCAGCACGCGTCGCGTCGTTTGAACGGTCGTGCGCGCCTTGTGAGAAAGCGGAGTGGCGTAAAACAGCAAGCACTTTGTGGACAACGCCCGTATTCTCAGCTGGCCACTGCTTGACTACGTCGCCGAGTGGTGCACGTACAGGTGTTTGACCGGGTGCATTGCAGATTTCACCAACACTGCAACCACAGCAAAAATCAAGATGGTGGCGCAGATTCTACATTACAATTTTAGGAAGTGTCAATATGGCGTTATTCTTTTGACGTCATCTTAAGCATAGTACAACAGCCAGAAAATTGTTTTCATTTTAATGTGATAGCATTATGGCCCCCTTTCATCAAAATCGCGGTGGTGTGGCTGCTTTAGAACCGTCATACAGAAACCCTGCTAACCCTGTTAAAAATTACCGTACAACAAATACGGCTTGGCAAACATAGTAACGTGTTACTGCATCAGCCGTATGGCTGTGTTAAAACCATGCAATATAAAGGCTTCCTCAAATGATTACAGCAACCCAATACGCACCATCAGCACTGGCACACTCCTATACGCATGAAGACTAGAAGTTTTGAGCGAGCTGGCCCAAATATTCCAGTTTTTTTTCTTTTTTCAAGAGCAACATTAAAAAATAGTTAACTTCTTAAAGCATAGGGAACTCCAATTCAAAAGGAAACAGTCTGCACAGAAGAATGACTTGACCATCCAGGACGAAGCTATTCAGTAAAAAGGCCACAGCGTGCCTGTCATTCATACTTGTTGAACAGTCATTGGTTATATGATCGCCGTGTGTTGCCTTCCCTACTGCTTCTAACTGCACACCTTAGTCAATAACACCATAAAAGACACAGTTAAATGTACCTTTAAGCCTAGTGTTCAGCCGTCAGAACAAACTGCCGCACACATTTTGATGAAAATCAACACTAAAAAGCAGCAGCGCAGTGGACTACGGGGCGATCACACGCTGGCCTTTACTTTACTGCCACTGTGAAGCACACAGTATCGACATTCAGTGACAAATGCGGCCATACTGTTCCCGCTGCAAGTGACTTTTTGACCTTTGCAAATGAAAGCAGTTTATGACATGAAAACAAGCATGAATGCAATAAAAATAAAAAAAACTATGATTTCAACTGTGTAGATAGGCATGCTTTGCAAATGAATTGACACAATCATACTTTTGCAATGCTTATTTAATGTCAGGATGGTGCATCAGGTGCTGGCAACTTGCTTGCACAGCCAGGGCATGTGTGCAGTGAGTCGTGGATGAAAAGGTCACAGTCCAAACAGAACTCCTTCTTGCACTTGACGCAGCGATAGACCTGAAGCCCACAGCACGAAGCCCACGAAAAGGAAAATTTTCAGTCAACCAAGATATTTAGTGACTGTTCCTAGCTTCTTAAAGAAGCCATCCTATCAAGCAAAATATGTGGCTAGACTCAATACAATAAAAGCTGCTCTATCATCACAAGAATCAGAAGAAATGTACATGGGTGAAAGTAGGAACTCCCCAATATTTTACCTGGGATGCATTCATTCACATCTTAAACAGTAATCTTTCAAAACGAGTTGCATAGGTCGCTCAAAGAGCATTAACTCGTGAACTAGTTTAATGTACACCATGACTAGACTTCAAGAATGTTTCAATTTTGCCATAAGCCAGTGAGGCTTACAGACACCCCCCCCCACCCCATCATGGACACCACATAAGCAGTCTACATAAGCAGTGGCCACATCAGAATCGGCCTAATCAACCACAAGAATTGCTGCTGTAGAAGAGAGCCACCCTTCCATTAGCTTTTATGCAAAAGCATAAGGAGCTTGTCAGCTCATTTGGTGGCGTCCAGCATCACTATTCGGTACCAAATATATATATGGTCTGTGCGCTGATGTGGATCATATTACGTGACCAGACATTTCACATGGTCATGCAAAATCATGGTCATGACTCAGCAAAGACTGTGCGAGCATGACATCAAATACAACGTGATGTCACCAGACCAAAACTGACATTACCAAATTGTAAGTGATGACCGGAAGTGACGTCACAGAACTGAAACCGGTCAGATGTGTCGCCAAAATTGACATGATGTCTAGGTAACGTTAACTAAAAACTGAGTCGTGCTAATTGATGTCAACGAGATCTTTGTGCTATTGCCTAGGCATGCACTAAGTTTTGTCTTACAACTGGTGCCTAGGGTATGATATAAAGGCCCTGTTCAATGCAGTCATCTTTATTTACTTTAAATGGTGTCACTTGTTTAAAGCAGCACGCAAAGTGAAAAGGTGGGCATATTTCAGCACAGCACACAAATACGAAACCACCGTATTTACTTGCATATAAGCTGACCTGTTTTTTTCAAAATCCCACTCTCTGAACTCCGATGTCAACTAATACACACATTACAGTCATGGCGATGCGCAAGCCTAGCTAAGAACTTGGGAAAGAAAGAGAGAACGACGTCAATGACACTGCTGTGGAGAGTCCTGGGTTCTGACTGCCTTCAACCCTTCACGAACTACAACAGTTGCTGCCACCACTACTGTGAAAAGGTTTCACACCCCACTTCTTTCGCAAGAGCTCTGAGCAAAAGACCCTCAAATAAAGCCGATACGAACGTAAAAACAGGGCCCCACCTTGCCATTAAAACACTGAAAGTACACTTTAGAGGCATCGGCCTAAAAGCAAAACTTCACCAACTTGCTCAGTCGCACAACAAGTCACTCCTCCTGAACACAGGTGAACATTCTCAGAAGCACTAAAACAAGCTGTCATCTAATATGCAGGAGCATAAAAAAAGTAAATGAGAGCACACAACTTCAATGTCACCAAAACGTGCACCACATGCTGCAGAAAGCAGCGGGAGTGCCTCTCTAGCGATTTCACACAGCGCCGCCAGAGCTCTAATGTTGATAATATGACATTCCAACTTTTTTTTTTTTCCAGCTTACGCTCTTAGGGGGTTGGCCTGCATATCATATAAACTAATATGCATTTAAATACAACACTGCATGCCCTCTACGTGCAGCACTTTCTGTAAAGAAGCAATAAAATGATATCACCAATGATGAGCTGGGCAGCTCGTAAATAGGTATTACTATAACAGAAATAAAATGTAAAGGAAGAGTTATGCTAAATGAGCCAATAAGTGCCTCATAATGTCATGCAAGAAATATTGCCAAAAACACATCTGCAATGATGTCACATTCAACCACTAAACAAAACAGAAAAACAGCATTAGTGCTAAATAATATATGATGTGATGCGACAAATCTGCCTTAGCACGAATGGCTTCACATTTCACTTTCACGCTGATTGCCTTCCAATGCATCTTTGAGCTTGATTTCCCCATCGTTTTTTCATCCTGCTATTACGTCGGTTTCTACTGGTAGGTGGCCTACCAGAGAAAGGAGGTGGGTGGATGGATGGGTGGCAAGTGGAGGCTTGTAGGTGGAAGGTGCATTGGGTGGAAGTGGGTGGGTGGGTGAAGGTTCATAGGCGGGAGCTGCATTTGGTGAAGTGTGGAGGTGGGAGGGTGGGTGGTTGATTTCCTAAATGGCTGAGCTGGGTGGAGCTTCTAGAAGGTGTTGCAGGGGATGGGAAGGCCCATAAAAAGAAGGCTCGGAGCTGCGTCCACCAGAGTGTCCTTCCTGATAGGGGAAGCTTCATACAAAGACCACGGATTTCTGGAGGAAAGAGGACTATATTGCTAAAACAGTAAAAATTAAATTCTGCAATTTTCATGCACACCACAATCTAAAGAGAACATCCAAATGATTCCTGCATGTAACATAACTAGCTATACATTCAGGTTTCTGCCTCAAGGATTCCACTGCAAAGATTCAAAACCAGCACTTGTTACAAGGACCTTACATTTTAGAAAACTATCTTGGCAAATGTGGTGATGCACAACTTTCCCGCTCTTACTGCATTAGCAGTGTAGTCCTCTTACAGCAAAAAGTCGTCATCTCTGCGTGCATGTGTGAAGCCCCCGCCCATTTTGAGTACCCACTTGCAGGTGCACTTCTGGACATGGGGATCACCTGTAAAAATGCATTTCCAACCTACGAGCCTCCGCCAACCCCCCACTACCACTGATCCACATACATCTACCATCCCCACCACAGACCCTACCCGTACACAGCCACCCTTCGACTCCTCACCACCAGAAACCCATGCATCACTGGAACAAAAAAGTGATAGCAAAATGAAGTCACCATCTGTTCACCCACCTCCACCCTGCTCCCCAGGTCACACTACAGGAAGCTCTAACCACCCTTACCCTCCAAAAGACTCCACCCTCCAGAAAGTCACAGAAAAGTGAAAAAAAAAAACAGAAAAATGAAATAAAGTTCAGAAAAGCCACGGGAGGTGATAACTCCAAAAACCAAATGTTAGACCAGTACTGCTAAAGCAGATTTGTCACATCACACCATATTATCGCCCGTCAATTTTTTCTACTCATCCTTAAACATCCTGTATGTTATCTTGTACTGACTGTTCTCATAAAGTCAGCATCTCCATTAGTACATCACAGTTTCAGTAACAATTAGTAACAGTAAGAACTAGTGACAATTACGTAAAGCTCCAGCACTTACATGCTTGTCAGTTATGGACACTTGACAGGCAAAGCAGATTCTGAAACAAAAAGAGCAGGTTCACCTTAGCCAGCCAGCATTACAAAACTTGGGGCTGTCTACACTTGTCTGAAAAACAGCAGCTTATCCCTGCACCCAGTAGTAGTGTTACAAAATCAAGAACACAGGCATGAAGAGCGAACAATAGCAAAACTTACACAGGAGTATTTGCAGGTAACGTGTCCGGTGGCACCTCTTCAAATGCTTCCAGGGCAAAAAGATGGTGGTAAGATCGTGCAAGGTGAGGTGCCGACACCAACGTCAAGCCTACACATGAAAAAAAAAAAAAAAACAGGATTATGAAAACATGTCTAGAACCATAATTACGAATGCCAAACAAACACCTTTAGACACACATTTACACCTCACAAAAGTTTTTCCTGGCCTGATTTCAGAATAAAAACTCATTATGCTATGTTGACTGAAAGATAATAATACTCCAATTCCTATATGCCATTACCTTCTGTTTAAGATTCCCAACTTGCATGTTTTCACTTTAAGTCAGCTCTGTACTACTATCAGTAAGGCAATACGAAAAACTTGGGAGCCTTCTTAACCACATTCTTAAGGGCCAACTTAAGGCCTTTAAGAAAATGCCCCCCTAAAGAAATGTTGAGGGGGGGGGGGGGGGGGGCAACCTTGAACACCCCCCCCCCCCCCCCCCCCCCTTCAGGAGTTATCCTGATGATGTCATGTCCCAGCTGACCCATAAGGAAATTTTAAATTTGACGGTGCTCTCTGAGTGGTCAACTGTGGTCATCAGGGTCACATGATCCTAAATGGCCAATGAGGGAAGTTTATTACAGAGAAACCGAGTCTGTTCAAACAGATTTGCCAAGAATGGACACCACCAGTGCTGGCATATCAAGGCCTAAACTAAACAAACTAAACAAACTAGGCCATCAACAAGAAAACTAGGAATATAAACTGCCGATGAATAATAAATCATGCAAGCACTGTTAGCATAATTCCCGCATAACCACAATCAACCATTATGACAATTATTTTTCAACCTTCACTGAATAATCATATGCATAAAATCATTACTCCCATGCACGAGTTTTCATCACTGTAATTGATGAATTAACAAGCCACTTCACTGTCAAAAGTGGCATTATAAGATCTATACTAATGACAACAGGTTTTATCTGATACTCTTGAGAAAGTGCACTTCTCAATGCTTGTGTCCGTGACCAACAGCACATGAAACAAAAATTCAGTAGGCCTGACCATGTCTCCACAGCTTCAGACTTCATGCTTGGTTTCAAACATTTGGTGAGCAAGAACTCTACAAAAATTAGGCCAACAAAATCATTGAGAAAGTTCTGACAAGTGATGTTGTTCACTGCCCACATAAAAAAGGAACCAAATCAAAGCAACAAATTTGTACTGCCCATGAATTAAACAAAAATTGGCTTGGCATGCAGCTTACCACAGCTAAAATAAGCTATTTAATGCGTTCAGGGCCATGTTTATTCTACACTTAACAAGTGCAAGTAAGCAGACCTACCAACTCCAGAATGTTGAAGATACCAAAAAATGCTAAAATTCAATCAAAATATAAAAGTTGCTTTGTTATGAGACAGGTCACATTTCATATATTTAAAACTGCCCTAACCCAAAACAACTTCGGAACACACATTTTAAAATGAAAAAGAGAGTCAACAATAAGGGTGGTGATGCTATTGCATGTTGGAGGAGCTGAATGATTGCCCATGGCACTTCCAAAATTGGCTCCACTTTATAACTAGCATCTACTTGACCCCATTTTCTGCCAAAGATGAATGGAACCAAGTGTAAGACCTGTTTACTCTTCCAAGACCTCCGCCCTCCACTTCGGTGTTCTTAGTATGCTGGTAATGCGCTACCGTTAGCTCATTCCTCCAGATTAATTACTCGAGCTGAAAGTTTTCCAGTTTCCAGCAGTATCTTCCCCTGCAACTCAAACAGTAACTGCATTATAAGAGGCAGCCATAGAGGTTATATTAGCATATTTTAAACCCACGTCTTCTCCAGTAGGATGCAAGGAAAAAACCATAAAATCATATATGGCCTTACAATAGAGTAAAACCTCGTTAATTCGGTATCCGTTAATTTGTAAATTCGGATAATTCGGACTGCCACTGGAGCCCTGCCAAACACCCATGCAAGTCTATCATGTTGCAAGCTCTATGCATAGACAACAATCATCCTGTAACATTATGGGCAGTGCTGAAACTCACCACAGGCCTTGCACTCCACAGGCAGAGAGCAGTATTTGCCATTACACTGCGGACAGAAGTAGCCACCTTTGCTCAGTCCATCTGACGGGTTTTGGCTGTCCAGATGGCTGCAGGCCAACACAGAACATTGAAAACTGTCAGCTTAAGCACTAGTTCACATAAACAATGCCACTGTAAAGAGCTGGGACACCTTCAGTTGTTCACAACTATCTGGGATTGTAAGAGTAAAATTACAATAATGCCCCACACAAACAGTAGCTCTGCACAAGTAAATTCCCTTTTTATAAACTGCACACATTCCCTATAACCGAAACTTAAGAGTAGTAAGGCAACTTTAGCTACATGCCTGCACATCGCAAGCTAAAATCATATTCAGTAGTGCCCGAAGATACTACACACTCAGTTCCAACGTAAGATATGCTTACCAGAAACACATAGATGGCTTGCCCTCACTCTCTGTTCTGTGGTAAGGAAACCCTGCACAGAAAAAATGTGAATTACACCACATGAAGAAATAATGCTTGACAGCAAGCAAACAGGTTTCCAAAAACGGTCACTTTACCCATTCTGATTAGTGAAGACTCTGCATTGCCCTGAAAAAATAAAATGAAGGAACAAAAGAACAGGTTATTGCAAACTAAATTAATCATACAAACACTTTAAAAACTGATTTAAAAGACACTTTAGACTAAAGAGGTTATGTTTCCAATGCTCTAGCTAAAAAATGAAAAGTACATTTAGAAAGGATTGGGTGAGTGGCAAGTTGGCAAATCATATCAGTGTACTAATGTACAAATGGTACACAGGACGGACAGAAAGAGGAAGAAAAAGTGCTACTAACAACTGCATGAAGCTGTTAATGGTGCTGCATTCTTCATCCTTTTAGTAAAGTTGTTCGCAGTACCATGAACCTTCCTCCTGCTGTCCATGCTGTGTGCCATTATGTGCCAGAATACCTCATCAAGTCTTACAAGCATGACCCTAGGCAAAGTGAATTACCGTGACAGGTGGAGGAATAGCGTGCTGGAAGAGAATATCCTTGAAGTGATTCTCATCTAAGATAACACTGTAAGTACCTGAAACGGGAATAATGAACGAAATACACTTAGCAAAGGTGCACTACATGAGAGAAACTGAAATCCCTCAGCCCTCAATCCTTCTATGCTAACAATTGACTATTAAACATGAAGCCATGAGTACTCAACATGTACTTTAAAACAACCTAAATAAATTATTTATAACCATGAGTCTTAATTCTGAGCGTCAGAGAACACAAACCAAGGTAACTCTGCAGACTTGAAGGCATGTGCCCTCAAAGCCCCTTGATACGACATTACTACATGTGGCATGGCACAGCACGCTGCACATAAACATCACACAAGCTAGCACATGGCCAATCACCACATCTATGCACAGTTTATTAAACTTGGCCAGATTCACGGTCTCCAAGGTTCTGGCAAAATACATTTTGACATTAGTTGACATATAAATGTCGTGGAAGGCATCAGATGTTACCAGCAGGTGAATCAATGGAATGCCATAGCTTCAAGCTTTTAGGAAGCAATAGTTTTGCCTTCCCCATTGGTGTGATTTGCACAATACAGTAGATGTGCAACATGGGAACAGCGAAAAGGCGTAAGTAGTCCACACTTGCTTCGTTGGTTTCTCCAAAATCGTGACTTCCAGAAGAAAAAAATGCAGTATTTTGCACCATAAAAACTACATATTTTGAAGATGTTGACAGAAAAACATGGCAGCACGTAGCTAGATACCTAGCAGTGACATCAGGATGGGGGGCTCCTTGGCACATTTTGAAAGCTGTTCAGGTTGCTTGAAGCAAAAAGTTTGAGAACCCTTTGTTTAGCCTAAGACATAAGTATTTGCAATCTGAAGTTCCGCCAACTTTTGTTTGGAAAGCAAAACACTAAGAAAAGGAAAGAGAAAAGTGACATCCACTTTCCCAGTGGCTACATACCTGCAGTGGTTTTGGTAAGCTTGCAGCACACATAGACTTCAGCTGCTAGACCAACGACACTGCAGCGAATGTTACACTTGCGCATGGTCTGTAGAAGGAAGGAAAAAACAAGTGACATGAGCACACAATACCAGAATGGTTAAAAAGCAGAGCACCAGTGTGCGCCGATCAGCCCAAGAAAGCAGCGCTAAAGAGGAAAAATCCACCCATCCCGTGCACATAAAGCTTAGAGCAGCTCATACCAACAAACCTAGGTTACTAATTTTAGCATTCTGCTGCCCAAGTGCAATCTTTTTAACTTCTTTTAACACTGGCTTTGAAAAAAGTGTCCCATCTGTCTCATCACTAGTAGTGCGTGCAGTTAAACACATTTGCAGTAGAGGGCTTAGGGCCATTTGGCAGCACCTGAGAAAACCTATTAGCGTCATGCCTAGCACCACTGACCCACTCCTACTCAAGCAACTACGGTTCACGGGCTTAAAGGGACGCTGTGGACAGCTCTAACCAATTTTCATTCATCATAAACATTAATTAAATGGTTCTTTCTCGCTATGTTGATGCTTGTTTGGCAGCAAAGGACTCATTTATTGCTGAGAAACGTAGATTTGAAAGTGGATTTTTTTTTTCCCCCTGACATTCGATTCAAACCTGTGACGACAAAACCGAGAAGGGCCCAGCGATAACTGATAACTGTTTGTAAGTAAATGATGGTGTGGCACAGTCTCACAAATTAAAAATAAATGAATAAAAGACCTGGCCTCATTGCAGTTTGCTTGTGAAAATGGCCAATGGCAGCAAAATCTGTATTACATTTTTATGCCTTTTCTAGCTTATTATAAAAGCCCCAATTTCAGTAAAAGTAGCTTCATTGGCATCAGAATGCAGTAATCTATTGAATCAAGCCAGTATCAATTTGTCCTCAGAGTCCCTGTAGCCCTTTAAAGGCCTTGGACAAGGTCAGTTTGTTTCCGGCCAAAACCGCTACTTTGGCTTTTGACGAACCTGACAAAGCATACCTTGGGGTTCTTAGCTGGGTTCCTAACAAACTGAGCACGTAGAACACCTTCGTAGTTATCACTGGAAGCAAGAGATGGCATGATCCCAACACTCCATGTGTGCAACCCCATGCTTTGAGTGTTACAATTATCATGCAACTGAAAAGTTCAAATGATGTGCAGAAAGTTTGATTTTATCATTCTGGCATGAATGATAAAGCTTGTCCTGCTTCAATTATGCACACGTGGGCATGTTTTCTAAACATTTAGAAGCACAGTTTGCAGCTGAGAGCCCTAAAACTAAAGGGCTATTTTGGCATTGTCTTTGGTTTGAAGCATTCGCCGTTAAAGGGACTATGCAAAAAATTCAAAGTCGCTTGTAAATGTTTTCTGTGTTTAGAAATGATGCTAATGAGCATTCACACCAAGCATAAGTCTTCGGAACTGAGCTGGCAATTTATTATAAATTTAAAAAAAAAACGTGTTTTTTAAAATTCGCGGGCCGATTGGTATGCACGTAGTGACCGATTTTGGAACTAAAATCGTGGAAGAAAAACGTCACTGTACCATGACGTCGCCAGGCCACCACACGTTCTCATTCGCTGGAGCCACGGCAGCCACGACGTCACGGGCACACTTCCGGTAGCCGTGAAAATCGTCTGCTCGTGCCGCCGCGCGACCCTCTCGGGCAAGCGCGAGCCAGGGCATTGCCTTCGCGCATATGGTTTCAATTTTCCTCTGTCGCCTCCTTCTGTCGGGAGTTCCGGAGCCACTCGCACGGCTCTTCGTGGGCACGCATAGTGCTCGATGCCCATCACGGCCGTAAGAGCGAGCAGTCGCACCTCGAGGTCCGGATTTATTACTGCTAATTACAACAGACGACAAGCAAAGAAACCCGACGCGCGCCACAATCCAGGAAGGCGAAGAGAGACCGGAGAGATGCCGCCACGCCGCCGACGCTGCTGCTGGGGGGCTAGGAGCGACAACCGGAAGTTGCAAAGCGAGCGTCATCTTATGACGCATTCAAAGGCGGGGCCCAGTTCCAGACCTGTTTTCTTTATTTTTGTCTGGTGCCCCGCGTGTACGAGTTGAGGGGGGAGAGGAGGAGCATAATTTTTAATCGTCTATATCTTCGTTGTTATTGATGCTAGCTTAAAAATCCTTGCGTTGGGGTGACGAGTGATGAAATGCCTATCTCTCGTCTGCTTTACGTAATCTCAATTAATTTATTGCATAGTCCCTTTAAGACGTTCACCCCCTAACATGTTGAGCTGCTACTGCACAGGCTGCCAGTACTACTCAGGAATAAATTGGCACCTTTCTTAGCATAACACATTTCTGTTTTGCGAAATTCATTTCTTCAGACTGTGAAATGCTACCTTTAGGAATTTCATGCTTCAAAAAAAGCACTTTTAATGTCTGTAGCAGCATACTACATATCAAAAGCAGGCAACACTCCTGCCTGCAGTAATATAAAAGCAACTAAAAGGTAAATGCCGCAACCACAATGGGTAGTTTTCACTTCAGATGTGTCCTGAATGCCCGGCCATGTACAGGAATCCAACACAATGCGCAAGCTACAGCATCATACAAGGAAAACATCTGCGAACAGAGCAACCCACCTCGATGGTTGTTTGGATGTTTCCAGGGTCACAAGTGGTGAGGCTGCCCATGATGATCAGCACTTCCCGACTGGTGTGCACAGGTAAGTGCCTATCAGAGAATGGTAGAACCACTAATAAAACAACCATCATATTTATCAGGAACTGTGCCACCTACTTCCTTTGAATTTGTTCACAGACTGTCCTTTAGTAAAACACAGAACTGTTACATTTGATTTATTTATCATATAGAACACAGGCCACTACGGTGGCTCAGTGGTTATGGTGCTCGGCTATCGACCTGAAAGATGCGGGTCCGATCCCGGCCGCAGCGGTCGCATTTCTATGGAGGCAAAAAGCTAGACGCCTGCATACCGTGCAATGTCAGCGCATGTTAAAGAACTCCAGGTGGTCAAAACTATCCAGAGCCCTCCATTGCGGCGTCCCGCATAGCCTGAGTCGCTTCGGGACGTTAAATCCCATAAAACCAAACCAAACCATACACAACACAGACTGCACAACTGATCAACAACACTAGGGTGATGTACATTCATTAGCTAGTTGTTTATACATAATCTGTTGATGCCACAACAGCAATGAGCACCATGAGTGCAGGAGTGAGGTGTTAGTGTAATGACATAAAGAGCCGCTATCATCAAAATTGAAAAGTAGCACCTCCGCCCATCACATATTTCATCCATGTTCCTTTTCAGCATCAAAATGCAAAGCGTAAGCTGTAGCACACTGCGTATATCTTCAGCAAGCCAATAAACACTTAGGCAGTAACCACATGCAGGGGTGGGACTGCACAGTCATTTTAGAGCAATTTTTGGAGCAAGTAAAATTGTGTTTTGGAGCAATATGGCTCAGGCACATTTGCATATTGGAGCAGTTTGGCGCAGCCAAAATTGCACTTTGGAGCTTCTTCGAGCAAATTAAAATTTCATTTCTGAGAAATATGAAGCAGATAAAATTACATTTTGAAGCAGTTTGCATAAAAATTAGTGGGGTTTTATGTGTCGAAACAACTTTATGATTATGAGGCATGCCGTAGTGGGAGTTCTTTAATGTGAACTAACATCGCACAATGCACGTGCCTCTATAACACTTCACCCCTTTTAAAATGTGACCATCTCGAGGGGATTGAACCAAAATCGGCCGAAATAATTTGTAAACAGCGCATTCCTCTTCATGATACCTCTCGCTTCAACACGATCACAGCACGAACGAAGATACCATCCCTTGGCACAACTACGCTACCCACCTGTTGCAATGCCCGCGATAGAAGACTGCACTTTCCCCCGCCAGGCCTCCCATGAGCGCACGATAAAGAACTAGCTTTATTGGCTCGCTCTAGCAAGCTTTCAACTGCACCAACAGCAAAAATTATACTATCCTTGGAATGAACAAAATACTCATGTTTGCTCATCTTTGCCGTCCAGGCATGGGTAGCGAAAACTAAGAACATGTAAGCACAAAGCAAGCCCAACGAAACGTGTACGAAGCATGCACTTTTAAAACAGAACAAATGAGGCTTCTATACTACTTGAACTCCAGAGTGAAGACTGTCGGCAGCGCACATTGCTCTGTATCTGCCGCATGTAGTTTCGTATTGCCACAAGCCAATCAAGATGCGGGGCGACAGACAACTAGAAACGACAGAGTTGGTCGATGGAGCGGCAGCACGGCGCAGGCTCTCGCGTAAAACCGAAAGCACTGGTGGCGCTGCCATTGAACTATACATCACCACGTCGACACTCATGACGGGTGAAAATGCTCCCAAACGCCCTGTCCAATCGACGCAGTAACATAATATGAGTCACCACAGACCAACAGAGCCGCAATCGACCATGAGCTGGTAAATGTAAAACTGTTCTAATCTATCTTTATTCTAAATCCGCCACGCCCTCAGAATCAACATGGCTCAGCACCCCATTAACACAGAGTTTGCTCGCAGCGCCCTCAGCCTCCCTTTCAATGTTTTGTGCACTGTTTTGTGCGTAAGTTATGAAACGCTGCGCACTTGGCCACGCTGCTCAGCCCACTCAACCCCATTCAGTTTCTTGGCGTCAGCAGCGACAACAGCCGGAACCGGGGAGTGGCTGAGCGCGTGGCACCACTTGCTGGAACCAGCTAAAAGAGCACGAAAATTATTAGAAACTGTGCGAGAGGCGCCCACCGCACAGAATATGAACAGCTGCATTTTATTTTCGAAAAACGAATGGTCACGCTGTTTGCGACTGCTGCCGGAGCACAGATGCCGAAGTCGTTCTGGCCCAATTTTCATCTCTTCTCTGTGGTTGGCACAGTTTGGAGCAAGAAATTGCGCTTGTATCAAAATGGCACAATTAGAGCAGCAGTCCCACCCCTGCACATGAAGCAATGCTCCTGGCGACAATGATCACGACTGTCGTTGCTGCCGTCGCTACACCCACACGATGCGACGAGACCCAGCAGCATAGCGCCGTGTTTCAGCAATGCAGCTCTGTCGTGGCCGCTTCAGTGTTCAGTCACCTTGCATAAAATTATGCGGGAAGTAAAACTGCACTAGTATCCTGTTTTTCAGATTTTAAATAGCAGGAGGCACATAAAAGCAATGATGAAAATTCTTTTTGTTAATACATTCCATTTTTAATAAAATATATAGACCCGAGGAATTCTGCACAGTGGTGCCTCACGAGATTTCTGGAATGCTGAGACTTGTAATCAGTGCGAGATATACCCTACAAGATCCTATTTTGTTCCACAACTTCCAGCAGACTGAATTGTTACGATGCATGGGTGATGACGAAGACAGCATCGGCAACTTCTTCGGTGAAACGACGACAGAAAATGAACTTCAGCGGCAAAAGACTGGAAGGCAAACACGCACAATGCATTCTGCTATTGGCTAGCCTCACAAGCCAATTCTGAGTGATAGGTGAAATTTTGCACATACTCAGAACCCAAGCAACGCAATGAGCAACAGTGGCTCAGCAGCGCTCAACTCAGCAGCCACAGACTCAGCGGCCCTCAACTTATTGTGCGAAGCCATTGTGTGGCGCATTGCTGCGAATTACTGCCTCATCTGGCTAGTGCTTTAGCCCTTGCATCGTGATTTTCTTGCACCCATGAAGAGCCCATTAACAATTTGTATTTCAACAAGAATCAGCAAACAAATTTTGGCAGCAACTATTCTTCACTGATTGATGAGCAAAGCTTGGATGCCTACCAGAAGGATCAATACTTACCGCAGTACTTCAGCAGCAAGCTCAAGAGAGTTCTGCAGAGATGGTTCACCTGATGGAACCTGTGTCTTGCAAGACTTTAGAGCTTCCACCACCTTCCCAGCATTTCCTGTCATTAAACAAAGTGATAAACGAAAACAGGACAACAGGACAAGCGGTCTACAGACAGCCACATGTCAAAAAAACAATTATGAGTGCACTTTGCATCTGCAAGCCTAACACTCCGCCTATAAATGCAATGCTTCTCAAACATCTTTCTTAAATGGCTAAGGATACAAGATAATTTTCCCCAAGCATATACATTCCTTGAGAAAGCAACAAAACATTGGGTAAACAACACTAATTAAGGTGTATGTATTGAACAGATATAGTGTGCCGACATGTTTGAGTTAAGTAATCAGCAAGCCTACTGCATGTACCTCTATTAACAAACATGAAAGAAGTTGCAGTTCCATAACGAGTAAGTTTTCAAGAACAAGAGCAGTTTGACTAACCTGCCAATTCACAAAGCTTCTGTGCTCGTTTGTTGCAAGTTGAGATGACACCAACATTGCTAATGGGATTCTGGTCAAAGAACTCTTCCACAAACAGCTCCAGCATCTAGCAGAGAAAAAGAAGGATATGACAACACACTTCAGGAATCTGTAATATGTGTGTCCAAAAGCCCACTTCCTTTGGCCATTCGTAACACATATCATAATATGACCTCAAGAGCCCAACTATGTGACATTAAATATCATGTCAATTTTTTAAAATTAAAAAAACCTAATGAAAACCTAATAGTATACAACAGCAACACTACAAAAATATATGCCAGTTATGTGTGAAGTGAACAGAAACATTTGAAGAAAGCCTCAACTCTGGCCCGTTTACCAGAAAAAATCAAACTGCAGGCTTTGGGTAGTGGTTAAAGGCTGACCAACGCATTTAGTTCCTGTCTTCACAAAATTTTCAACAAAGCTGCTAACATTCCTTTGTCTCTGATATAGTACACACAATGTTCAGTACTTTCATCCTAACAAAGTTTACTAGCACATCAATAAAAAAATAGTGGGTTATACTATATATAGCAGTAGCGCTCAAACTTGGTTCTGTGATGCCCTTGGGTTCCCCGAGTGCCTACCTCCATGCATGCCTCAACCCCCACCTTTCTTATTCAAACTTCTATTTGGAACTAGCCATACTTTATTTCATACAGCAGAATCTTTCATTACAATGCAAGACATTACATTAATTGAACTGCAGCATTTTTTGTGAGACTGTGCATCCCCATCCCCTATTTTTGAATGCATGTTAGGTGGGAAAAGACAAAAACCAAGACATACGGGGTTCCTAAGCATTTTTTGAGAGCCACTGTGGTTCCCTGAGGCCAGAAAGATTTATGACTTATGGGGTATAGTATTGCACAGCATGGGTCAAAGTCCATTTTCTCCTCTCCTAATAAGAGATGCCAATAGGGCATGACAGTGGAGGGTGATCAGCTATGGAAGTATGCTAATCAGACTATGAATGAGAAGGGCACAATGTTTATGGGAGGTACCTTCAGTGTGCAGATGAGACGCGTTGGTTTCAGATCTGGCTCAGCCATGGCTTCAGAGAAATCAACAACAACATACAGGTGCCTCATCTGCAAGAAGGAAAAATTGGCAGTGGCTTAGCTCGGTTATGCCAGGATATACATAGCGAAAGCTAAGGCCTAGCTTGGTTAGCCTTGGTTAATCTTGATTGCAAGTCCAGGTTAGTCTGGTTGTCTGGCTAGTTGTTGTCAAGTGGTTCGTCACGCGGTTGGTCACGTGGTGCAGTGCGACCACGGTGGGAATGCGAGCATGGTGGGAATGTGAGCACGGCGAAACTACGAGTGCATGGCCAATGCAGCTTTTGCTACAAAAAAATTCATCAGTCCTGTAAGCTGGGCAATTTGTTGTGACATTTTTTATGAAAAGGCGCCAAAAGTGTACAGTACACAGAGCAGAACACACAAGAGACACATGTCGTGTGACACAAGATCATATACAGACACATACAATGTGTGTCTCAAGTGTTATCTACATGCTGTTTACTTTTTGCACCTTTCTGTAAAAAAAAAAAAAAAAAAAAGTCCTGTAAGCATACAACCAGCCCTTTATAAAAAGCATACAAGAAATATATACATGCTTCATGTGACTTCTGCATACATTTCAACTCCCCTTAATGCTACCTTGGTCCTCGTTGGATTGACAATATGTATTAATCCATAAATAAAAATAAATAACAGCAACATAAACAACCCGTAGGTTGCTCACAAAAAAAAATTCAATGAGCGCAAAACTAATTATGTGTTGTGGCTACATGCAGCAAGCAAAACGAAAAAAAACAGCACTAGGTACACTAAATTCTAGTACAGTGCATTGCTACCAAAGTAAGTCGAAGATATTTATCACATGATAAGGCATGTGAAAGATTCCCACCAATTTTGTATGAACATGCAAGATGAGAGCGCATGTATCAGATGATGCTAAGAGGGTATTTTAGATTAACGCACACTCCTCCAAAGTGCATCAGAACCAGTTGTAATTGTTTGCAGTTGATGGCCTTTCGACCACTATTTCCACAAAGAGTAACACATGTTCTGCATTCAATTTATTCAAAACAATATATGTTCATCATGGGTAAACAACAAACTCACTATTACGCACCTAAATGTTGCCCAACAACAAACACATGTAGGCAGATCATTGAATGACCTAACTTGAGAAACACCCTAAACAACAACCCATGTGAATCATGACAGAACATTCTTTAAGTGCTCCTCAACGCTTACCATCCCGAGTCGAACATTCTTCTTGGCCAGCATCTGTTTGCGCTTAGCCCTGTGGACAAAGTCCAGCACACTTGGTTGCAGGAGCCCCGACTCATCTTCCTGGATGGCTTCCCTGTAATGGACAGACAGAATATTGTTTTATCGTCAGCGCAAGCTTTGGACATTGTAAGCAAAACCACATAAATGTACGTCACTACCCTAGTGACATGGTTAAACTAAATTAAATAGTTCTAAGGACTGCAAGAGTAAGTTCATGTATGCATCATGTATGCATGATGTCGTTTGTTCCTTGTTTACAAAATACAGCCTCCTATGTCTTGCACATAAAGATGTTTGAAGTTTTTTGTTGGTTCGTTTGCTGTGAAAGTTGGGAATTATTTGCTATATTTGTGTTCTAAAACTCAAGCATGCACTATGTGCCCTTGTTGTACATGCAGCACTACAATGATGATTTCTTGTTTTTTTTTTTCTTTTCTTTCTGTAATAACTAAAATGTATTAGGGTCCTAATGTATGCAATAGTGTTTTAGTGCATAAGCATGTTTTGAACGTTCAGGAAGATCAGGCCATAGTCAGGTGGGAAAACCACCTTTGGCTAGGTTTTTCTTGGTTTACCAATGTAAATCAGAACAAACCAGTATAAAAAAAACAAGGGCAGCATGTGATTAGATTCTGTGCCTATACCCTAACATGTCACATCTAGTTGGGCACATGGCCATAGAAATCAAACTGTACCCAATACAAGTGCTTTGAGCATTCCTGAACTTAAAAGACAGCAGAATACTAATGCAAAGCTAAGTTGGTAGTCTGGGCAGCGATGACAAAAAGCAAGCAGGAGACAAGCAGAGGGCATTTTGCTTTCGTTTCCTTTTAATGCGAAAGCATTACTAGTCCCATTAAGAGAAAAGCCGACAGTGTGTGCTAGTGTGTGTACTTGCAGATGGTACCGAAAATACCAGCGATGGCAAGAAAAACAGGGTGATGTCAAGTGGCTGTAGGACACACACAGCAAGCTGTGAGCACCACCATTTCAGACAATCCAATACATGTCATTAATCTACGTCCACTGGCTGGCCTCAATGTGGCGCCAGTTTTCCACACTACATTTGTGCCAAAATTGTCAGCAACCGTTTGCAGTGTAGCGTTCCGGGTGGTGTCATATGAAGTTTGCAGTGTAGCGTTCCCGGGTGGTGTCATATGATTTCTCGTTGCATATAGTTTACATGTGCCAGTCACATTGGAGGCCAGCTTGCAACAGGGATTCGAACCAAGGATATATGCACCTTCAATTGTATGCCTTCCCAGACTCTTTGCCTCTTCCCTTAAGGCGAGGTTGAGGTGTCCACAGTGATGTGAGACAGTTACTGCGCCATTTACTTTTCTCAAAAAGCAATTTTTGCATCAAAATTGTGCCATAACCTTTCCTTGTACACCCTTGGGGTGGTGTCATTCAATTTCTCCTTGCATATAGCACACGTCTCTTAGTCAGGTTGGAGGCTAGCTGGCGACAGGTATTCGAACCGAGTGTTTCACTCGGACCTCTGCGGATTCTGCGTTTGTGGAATCGGCGTTCGGAGGCGCGTTTCTGTTTTATTTCTCAATGCGCAACCTGCGTCGAGGTCGAAAGCTCAGGATGACACGCATATGCTTTCGCCGTCACAACACGTAGCAGCCTTAAGTGCCGTCTAATCCTTTTTTTTTTTTTCACGTTTACATCATGCTTTACACCAAAGGCGAACGGGAACTGTTTCCGCGGTGAGCATGTTTTGTTTTGTTTTTTTTTTCAGGCAGGTACGCTCTCTGTCATAACAAAAAGCAATGTAACGCGCGTTTACAAACACCTCGTGTCTCTACGACATCGTGAACGACACACAACAGTCATTTATTTCGCTTTCTTTTCATTATCACTTTGCGCAGGATATGCGGGACGGTAATAGAGAGAACAAGGGCGATATGTTTGTAGTTGTCAGTTTGCTATAGGTGTAAATTAGTGCCAAAAAGTGTGTCATGCAGGACGAAAGCAGCATGCGTAATGTTTGACCCCTCGCTCTTACTAAGAAACAGAGACAGAAAAAGACAACCGAGTAGCAAAGATTATTACCGCGATGCGCGTACAAGAAACTTGCCGGCAACTAGTGCAAAGAAAGTTTATATTAAATTTGATCGACGTAGCGGCTATTAGTGTTGAGTTTCGGATAAACGCTTTGATTTAAGTGCACCTTATGGACCATTTTTCTTCTCTTTTTTTAAACAAAAAGGAAACGATTACAGCAAACGAAAGCACTGCTGTAGCGTGCGCAGCAACAAGAATGGTCACCGGTGTTTTCAGTAGAGTAGCACACTAAAAAGAAAAACATGCATCACTGTGATTTTGTGCGCAAAACATTGCCAATGCTTTTGTTGTATGGTGTAGAAAAAAAATTGTACAGGAATTACCAACTCACCAAGTTCTCTCATATTCGGTCTCCCACCGGTATCCTTTACCATCTTCTTCCTCCGCCATCTTTAGATCAAATGAATCGCCTTGTAGTTGTACTCAGTTGTATGCCGCCGGAGGGCGACACATGTCAGCCGGCAGGACTCCACCGCGGAATTTGAAATGGGCAGAACGCTGGAAACTACAAAGCTGTGTCAGTTTTTTCGTATTCTGATCCTGCCGCACTTGCAATATAATTAGAAAGCTGTTATACCAATACAGAAAGGCAGCCTTGCAAACAATCTTGTCGAAGCCGCGAGCCAACCACGCCCCACCAAACTTTTCTTCCCTGCCTGAGAAAAAGCAAACTATTTGAAACAACTAGTATTTCATTTCTTCTGATATTCTTTAACAAAATATGTTTGCCGTAGATACGCAAAACACAATACGCACACAAATGGTACCGTCAAGGTCCCGTTTTCATTACGTGCCATCGAATGCATTTAAAACCGAATCACGTTGGATGACGTAAATGTTATTACAGCGGTCCACCGAAGCGTGATGATGTGGCCATGAGCGCGTGCATTCAAGTGTAGTCTTGCAACGCCCAGAGTAGCTAGGAAGACCAGACCTCTTATCATTTTGTATACAGCGACTTCCGTCGCGCGGGTCTCGCTTCGCAGAGCTCAGTCCACACCGAATGGCGACGAGGCGGCGGAATTTTCCTCTCCACTCACAACGCGTAGTCCTCGTTTGCGGCCTGCGCAGTCCGTAGACCTTGGCGTGAAGCTACGCGCCACTTAATTTTTTCCAAAGGACCGGAAATTCGTATTTTTTTATCGACGGAAGTAACCCAGAATTCAGAGAAACAGGCTTTGTTAGGCAGTGCTACTAGAACTAGTGTTTGCGTTGTATGATTGTTAAAAAGAAGGGGGGGTCGGATCCCGGTTGCCTTGACGATTAGATTACAACAGAACCAACCTCCATTTTCACCCTTACCTGGGAGAAACTGCGAAGTGCAGACCAGGTGATCTTTGCCGCCGTTCAGAAGTCTTCCTCAGCGGGAGGCGCGTAGCCATCGTTGTAATATTACAGCCAGACGTCAAACATGAAACAAATCTAGACATAGACAACGCCATCCTCATGCCTGATACACAAGTTCCGCAATGCCGCACACATCTCATAGCAAAGACCACACATCGGGGATTACGTAAACGCGAAACACGTGCAATGTGTAACACCCTGCAAGACTAAAACGTATACGCAGCAGGTATTGTCTGTGGAGACCTCGGACATCAAATTTGCATTTGTAGTCGTTTCACGTCCTGTCGAATAGCACTACAAACAGCGCTAACCCTCACAGAATTTTCCTCACAGAACGTTTCCAAGGAAAGGCTGCATTTCGATCTTTGCGTCTCGACCTTTGCCTCAGTCTGACTAATGATCTTGGACTTCGGGGTAACGAGGCATCAGCGTTGCGTGTGAGGAAAACCATCTTGGCCTTCCTGAGGATCTAGATCGGGACGCATTGCAAAGCATGACCTAGAGTCCTAGACAGGCAAAGCAGAGCGGTGGATCTAAAAATTTATGTGAAGAAGTCTTAAGTAATACCCATTTGTATAGGAAGGGAACAACGGTTTACGATAGGCAGGGAAGCATTGTTATGTTGCCAAGGGATACGGTCGCGGCAGCCGCGTTCCGATGGAGACGAAACGGAAAAGGCATCCGTATGTCGCGTGATGTCAGCGCACGCTAAAGAACTCCAGGCGGTCTAAGTTAATCCGGAGTCCTCCGCTACGGCGTCCCTCATTGCCCATGTGTCACGTTGGGGCGATAAACCTTGCACTATACAATTTTTCCATAAACTTAGTCCAGGCAGTAATCGCTGACCCGAACTACGAGAGTGAATACTAACTATGAGAATTCTATTCACATGTCAAGTGGGAAGTTCTGCATCGCACAAACCGGCAGTTGTGACCGTTTAGGAAAGCACGCCCGAAAACTAGAAAATCTACACTATAAGCATGAATCTCTATTTAAGGAAGTAAAAAAGAAGTGCTCGTAGTCCTCTAGCGCGCTCCGCTTTTTGAGGGCAAGGTATGCTGTCGAAGTTCCAGGGTAGATTTATCTTCTACCTCCCACATGCACCATGAAGCGACTGGTTGGCTGTAGGCCTGACTGACGAAGATGAGCGCGCACTGCCAGACCACGTGCAAGTTCCCCAGCAGCCTTCTTCAAACGAACTGGTCGCTTTGATCCAAATAATATTCCGCAGACATCCCACATCGCACTGGCCTGGGCACCCGGATGCAACCCGCATTCTTTAGGAGTGCCCACATTACCAGTCATCCATGTGCAAGCACTTCAAGTGGTTCCCATCTCCCCCCGCTTCCATCCGTGATTGACTTCATACCCTGGAGGGGGCAGGTTGGGCCTGTAGTGTCGACACTTGGGGCACAAATTCGCCAGGTCTTGCCGCCCGGTGAATAATAATAATAATTGGTTCTTGGGGAAAGTAAATGGCGCAGTATCTGTCTCACATACCTCGGCGGACACCAGAACCGCGCCGTAAGGGAAGGGATAAAGGAGGGAGTGAAAGAAGGAAAGGAAGAAAGAGGTGCCGTAGTGGAGGGCTCCGGAATAATTTCGACCACCTTGTCGCCCGGTGGACGCGCTTAATTCAGGGCCCCAGAGTGGGATTCCGACTCTACACCCACCACCACCACCCACCACAGGACAGATAATACATGTTTGCCAACAACAAAAGCGCGTCCTTTCAACCCCACAGCAAACCGTGCGTGTAAACAGACATCAACTCTCAACCATGCAGCAAATCTAAGGAACGGAACGCTTCCTCAATAGCTCACTAGCTGGCTAAGCCTCCGTTGACGACATCCCCGCAACTGCTCCCATGGTGGTACGTAATGTGTTCTTACACTACTCCGAGCTGCTTATTCACTTCGTATTCGTCGTATTCAGATGAGCCGTGCATAGATGCACTCATTCCGAATGAGCTGGTGCCACATTCCTGCTAGGCTGAGACAAGCACCACGTCTGCACTGACTCCTGATGACCTGGCGACTGCGACGCTACTCTCTGCGGACTATAGCGACACGAAGCTACACAGGATGAAGCTAACAGGGAAGGTGTGTGGAGTTTTCTGCTCCAGAGAACAGGTCGTTCAATAATAAGGGAGGAAGATGGTAGCTGCGACGTGAAGGGCTGCAACAAATAAGATGTACAAACAGCTGTTCAAAACTGCAGCCTCTGTCGCCGGCCTTGAGAGAATCCTGATTCCCGGGAGCATGCAGGTGGCTTAAGTGGGTTGTGCAGGTGTAAACAGAAATTTCGATTAACTGGCGGTGCAGTTGGAAACAATTCATCACAGACACCATGCAGAACTTGAAAAGGAAAACCCCTTGAGCAACTGCTGCCTGGGAGAGAAAAAAAACGCAGCGAGGTCCTGGCACTGAAGGCAGCACTCTCAGAAGTAACACACCAAGGAATTCTAGGTCAAAAGTCAAAGTCAAAGAGTTTGTTCAGGCAACGTGTGGTGCAGTTGCCTAGGGCGCAGACCAAAAGGCAAATGGATGCCTGACAAAGAGTCTGCGCCCTTCTTGCTCCCAGTCGAGAGCACGAGTTCCCACATTTACAGTGTCTGGCATTCATGATGTCATTAAACTAGCTGAAATCAAAGGCAGCAGTGCATGACAGGGCATTCAAAACACAGCTAAATGTTTGTGCACTGAAGCAGTTTTGTTATAACATCTGAGTGATGCTAAGTAACATGCTATAACCGCCGAAAATAACTGAAAAACCAAAGTGCCTGGAAATCATCAGACTTATACCAGGTTGGGACGATCAACGCGTAAGAACGGCGTGTCCAGTACCATATGTCAATACCATATGTCATTCGTCCCAACCTCAATGTGTTTACTCTATCCCGAAACTACACCGGAACTCGGACAGCATACATCGCCCTCAAATAGGGAGTCCGCTAGAGGACCACTCACTCCTTTTTTTACTCCCTTAAAATGCTTATAGAGCTTATAGTGTAGACTTTCTCATTTTCGAGCGTGCTGCCCTAACCGGTCACTGACACAACGTCCGGTTTGTCCGATGCAGAACTTCTCGCATGACATGGGAATATAATTCTCCTAGTTATTTCACTCTGGTAGTTCGGGCCAGCGGCTACTACCTGGACTAAGTGAATGCAAAAATTGTGGCTTAACACACTGAAGCGACACATGGGCTATCAGTGACGTCATAGTGGAGAGCGCCGGATTAATTTAGACCGCCTGGGGTTCATTAGCATGCGCTGACATCGCACAGCACACGTTTCTGACGTTTCGCCTCCATCGAAACCCGCCCACGCGATTGTTCGGCACGGAAAGAGTTTATTCCCCATACTAAACGCATCAGTACACGAAATCAACAGTTTAATGTTTCGCTCTGTGAAACAAGTCAAATAGGTCAAAATATAAAAATTCATGGGCATATAATTTAGTCTTGTCAGCTTTTTGTTTAGTCAACGAGGGAATGTTTAACGGCGGGGTATTCCATTTTCGAGGGGTATAATGTGCGGCGGTAATGAATGCGAGCAGAGCTTCACTGCAGACACACGTTGCATCCGACTATACGACTGCACACACATCCCCATCGCATGTGTGTACGAAGGCGCACACATTTTGCCGTGTGCTTTCAAAACACAGTGTAAAGCAAAAGCCGAAGCCGCGATTTAGTGTCTTTATCCGCTGCAGTTGTTCGTGGCATGCCTTCGGTTTTTTTCCCGGCTGCCTTTCCTCGTGCTCATCTGGTGCGATCCTGACAAAAGGCGTGCTTTTACCACGTGCTGACGATACTTTTGGCGTAACCTTGGGGGTGTTCCCGATATAATATCCAGCCGCAGTGATCACGACGCGTTGGATTCCCGCTCCTGTTTTCCTGCGCATTTGATTGCACGTTGTACGGCAAATGTGAGCAAGGGATACGACTACATGCTCGCCGAGGAGCCGCCATAATTTTCGTACATTTAGCGCACCCACTTCTAAGTGGCATATACTATACTAAAAGCAACACGAATACCTCTTCTCTGGTCGTTTCTGCCGCGCTGAATAACAAACCGCTGCCTGTGGTCGGCTGCAGTTTTCGTCGACGGGGAGAGGACAGACGTATTTGCAGAATGCAGTTTTAGAACAAGCAAGCAAGCAGGACGTCTTCCAAGACCCTAGAAGCAGTGCATAAACGTTTTGTCTCTCTCTCTCTCTCTCTCTCTCTCTCTCTCTCTCTCTCTCTCTCTCTCTCTCTCTCTCTCTCTCTCTCTCTCTCTCTCTCTCTCTCTCTCTCTCTCTCTCTCTCTCAACAAAGCTGTGCCTTTAGTCTTCCAGTGTGTGTGGCTAGACGGACCAAACTTGAACGTAATCTGGAGCATGGGCTGGAGCATGTACTTGTGAATGGAAGTGAATAAAATATATTATTATTATTATTATTATTATTATTATTATTATTATTATTATTATTATTATTATTATTATTATTATTATTATTATTATTATTATTATTATTATTATTATCAAGTGCAGGGAACGTCGTGTGCTGTGTCAGAGTCGCGCTGCAGGTTCCTCAGTGTTGCCTTCACCTACGCAATGAGGGGAAGGGGTAGAGAGAGTGGGAGGGATGACGTTCTGGCCTAGCCAGCCCAAGGGCCGAGGTGAAAGGTTAAAGGGACACTGTGGACGAACTGAAGTGGGCCCGAATGTATTGATTACTGAGTCCAACGACAATGAGCCCAAGCAGCACAGGTCTTAATTGTTCGATGTGACCGATGGAAACTCTTTAAAAGAAGATTTTGCTACATGCTAGAAGAATGGACCATTACCTTCAATATTACCGTAAAAGTAGCGTACAATTTCGCAATTTTCAAAATGTTTGTCCGAAATTGGTGGGCTGGCTTGTTTGATTTCTTTTCATGCGACTTCAAGCCTAAGTGGGAAACAGCCTGGAGCCCCTACAGCTTCGCTGCTAAAAAACAATTGTTAAAATAAAGTTGTTCTCCTCGTCGTCTGTACTTAAGCATAGTTGCTTGTCGACTATAAGATCGATGGTTAGCGTTTACTTTTAAATTCGAATCACAGCCTTTCTGGGTGAATAATATCGTCCATGGCCACTTTTTTTGCAAACCCGACTCGACACATTTTTCTTTCTTCTTTTGTTCGGGCCATTTTTCCAAATAAATTCAGTAAACAGTAATTAAACGGTTTTTCTTATCACTATGACGTCTTTTTACTTGAAATGACCAAGTACACCTTAAGCCCAGAAAATGCTACGACCTGGTCTTCATGTCGCGCAGAGAGAAATATATGGATTGACATGAAACAAAAATGTTGACCACGCCCAAATAAAGCCAGATATTCCAATGCCTTGATGATAAAAAGGTCAGACATACGACTTTTCACGCTTTTCACTTACGCTAAGCTTCTTATGAATCTACGCTAACTTCCACTCATTAGATTCTATTTTGCTAATAAACGAAGGCGACAAATGATGCAGTGACTAAAGCTTGATAAGGCTTCTATATCCAAGCAAAACTTTCAATACCCTTCCCAAGTCACGGCACGAAGCTCGGCCGGACACATTACATTTACGACAGTGAAGTCACGTTCGACGGGGATATGCATCTCTGAGTCAGCTTATTCGCCCAAGTGGCTGCCAAAAACTGCACCTTCCCGCACAGTATGCCTCAGAAATTCGACTCCATGATCGACGCAAACGGGTATTCAACGGTAAAAACAAGAAAACGGAAGAAAAAACGCCAAAGACAACAAAATTGTTCTCCTGTGAGTCCACGTCACGTTTCCGTGACGCAGTGTGAATGGCTTTCACTTTGAGCATGCACATCGCTCGGCTATAACTGCAACCTTTGGTGCATAAGCACATCACAATGTTTTAGCACTGTGCAGGTTCAGGTTGCGCGAAGCGTTCTGAATATGTCGCCTAACCTGAAAATACTTGTTGTCCTTCCTTCTTTATATTATTTAATGCAACGCGAGAGCTCTCTCTCTCAGGATTCACGCGAGTGCTGAACAATTTGCAGCGCGGGTTGTTTAGATAAACGCATACTCGAACATCTATAGAAAGAGGTGAACTCAAACAAATGACAGAGCAGGTGACGACCACAACCGCTACATATATAACTGTTTTATTCGACCGAAGACAACGCATTTCTATGCTGTTAGCCACGCATGCGCGAATGCAAGCACTGAAACAAACAAACAAACTTGAGGGGACACTTTTAAGGGTATGACGCTACAGCGTTAATGGGTTCCTTCAGCGGCCTGGGGTCCTCCTTGCCTACCACTTCGCAGGCACGGTCATTCTCGACTTCGCATTCACAGACAGTGGGAACCCTGATGCCACTCCTGGCACAGTGGTGCACCGGTTAAGCGATGCGCCACTGCCTAGAAAGGTGGATGCTCCAAGCACAACCACTGGTGGGGGCTTGTGAGATCTATAGTTGCTCTCCCCGAGCAACCTCTCGCGACCCATCATCTTCCACCAGCCATGGTGGGCAGTTTGCTCCTAATCCGGGAAACAGGCTGCCAGCTGCCATGGTGTGCAGTTTGTGATGACGTCACAAGGTGACATGACCTAGGTGGTAGGTGGGCCACCTGCATTTTCTCTCATAGCAAAGACAACGCCAAAGCCGAATTCTTTTTTTTGTTTATTGCTTTAATTTTTATTGTTTTCCATCGCCATCATCATCGCTTTTTTTAATTCTGCCTACCTTCGCTGAAACAGCCTGTATATGCGGTGCTTGGTATATATGACAATGTATAGCAGCCGCTTATATAGAGCGGCTGTTATCCAGGTGGGCGTATAATATTCGGTCTTTGTGAGAACTGCCGTGCGGTCGCAGAAGTCATCGCCATCATCAGCCCGACAATATATACGACCACTGCACGGCAAAAGCATCTCCCGATATACCTCCAATTAACCATACCCTGTGCCACAAACTCTTTAATTTCATTCGCCCACCTGACTCTCTGTTGCCCCCTTCTATGCCTGCCCTCCCTAGGAATTCACTCTGTTGCCTATAATAGAAACATTGGTTATCTTCTCTTCGCATTACTTGCCCATTTCTTATTATTGATTCCCAATACAGGCGTACACCACACGTGATTGCCAAGAAACCGCGGCAGCCCCGATGAAGAACGCACCAACGCCGGAGCAGTGTGAAGCTGTGCTGTTCAGCTGAAGATCAGCAACAGCTGATTGGCAGGGTCCGCAGGACCCCGTCCACAGTCACCGGAGAAGACATCTAAATTTAGAGCTCAATAAAGTTTTTCACTCTGCCCTCTTCCTGTCCCTTAATGTTACACCTACCATTTTTCTTTCCATAGCTCACTGCGTTGTCCTCAACATAGACCTCCTTCACCCCGCGACGTCACGAAGATGCGGTGGCGCTGATGTCAACAGCGACTTTCGCTTGGTAGGCAAAACAGGATCCGTCTGCGCGTGCCTACCGCAGATGCAGCATGCATTAACCAGCCGCGTCACTGTTTGATCCGCGTAGTAGCTTAAAAAGGAAAATTAAATTATCCTCTATAGGTTTCTCGCAGATAAATACCGCATTAGGAAACTGGCTAACAGGATAGGGCCACGGTATAGTAAAGCGCGAAGTCTGGGAGTCGATCGGCACTGCCATTCAATGTACTTAATTGCATGCAACTTACTGCGTCCATTCACCTGAAAACATCAGCATAGTGCGCTTATAACTGCGCAAGGAAAAAAAAAGCACGTATGTAGCTGCACACGTACTTATCACTTTGAGCCGGTGTGCACGGGGCGCCGGCAGGTTCACTCGCCCCCAAGGAATGCGTTCTTTTGTTAATAGCACAGCATGTTTTAATGGCGCGTTTCATGGCGTTTAATATTTACTTGAAAGTGTTTTAATATGAACGACGTAATTATTTGATTCGAGTAGAAAAAAGCCTGGTAAGTTCAAGTTCTTGCGCGGTCACATTGGCGTACTTAGAATAGCGCACCTTAAGTGTGCTAAAAGCCACATGCTTTTTCATTGCATCATGCATGTGTCATGTTGCATGATGTAGTCCATGATCGCGAAGCTTGCTTGGAAAGAAGCAGCCGCAGGCATGCTACTAACAGACACATGGCGAGGTTGAGAGGAGACGCGGCAATAAAAAATGTTTTTCTTTATTTATGCATGCGATATGTAACTAAATTTGGTGCAAATATGAAATTGCTACGCTAGCTTCAGTAATGCGCTTCATTTTTAGCTATACCTGGTGCAGTTCTTGGATAATTATGATTAACACCCTCGTCAAGTTACCTCAAGGTCTTAAATAATTGAGTAGAAAGTGAGAAAATTTTTTTTTGTGCCAGCATGTTCACAAAGCCCTGTTCTGTATACGACGCTATTAGTTCTTTTTTAGATGATCAGTTCTTATGCATGCACAGCTACGTGAAAACATTTCTTACAAAATAACTAACGTTAAGGCGCCCGTGTGCTGTGCGATGTCAGTGCACGTTAAAGATCCCCAGGTGGTCGAAATTATTCCGGAGCCCTCCACTACGGCACCTCCTTCTTCCTTTCTTCTTTCACTCCCTCCCTTATCCCTTCCCTAACGGCGCGGTTCAGGTGTCCAACGATATATGAGACAGATACTGCGCCATTTCCTTTCCCCAAAAAACCAATTATTATTATTATTATTAAAATAACTAACATATAGTACTGCACGTGTAGGAAAAAAATCGAGGGATTTATTACACTCCTCAATTTTTATTTTCTTGCGTTAGGAAATTACGAAGGTGTGAGTGATAATAATAATAATTGGTTTTTTGGGGAAAGGAAATGGCGCAGTATCTGTCTCATATATCTTTGGACACCTGAACCGCGCCGTAAGGGAAGGGATAAAGGAGGGAGTGAAAGAAGAAAGGAAGAATAGGTGCCGTAGTGGAGGGCTCCGGAATAATTTCGACCACCTGGGGATCTTTAACGTGCACTGACATCGCACAGCACACGGGCGCCTTAGCGTTTTTCCTCCATAAAAACGCAGCCGCCGCGGTCGGGTTCGAACCCGGGAACTCCGGATCAGTAGTCGAGCGCCCTAACCACTGAGCCACCGTGGCGGGGCTGTGAGTGATGCCAATCGCAGAAAATGTGAAAGGTCAGAAACCGAACCTTAACGTTTATTTCCTCGTTTTTGGCCTCTTCGCTTGCGCTTTGGTCAAAGAAATACGGCCCTGAACTCAAAGAAGGCCTCAAAGGAATCAAAGAAGTTTCTTCACAATTATCGACGAGCACACATTAAAAAAAGTAATTTATAAATTTCTACTGAATATTTTACTATAATTTTTCGTCACGAAGCAGAAGATCCCAGGCCTAAGAAAGAAAATAATTCCAGAAATCAAACCTTTTCACCAAATCGACCAGTTATACAAGGGGAGAGAGAAGTCGGCCTGGCTGGTGCCTCATTCCGCGTCTAAAAACAGCGCTTATTAGCGAGACAGAGGAGACAGGGGACACGACGCTGCCCCCACTTTTCGCACAGCGCGGCAGGTACGTACGTCAGCATTTGGTGAGCGCACGTCTGCTCTGCCAAAACAACGCCAGCAATTCCTCTCACTACTGTGCTGAAGTAAAATCATTCTGGCTAGAGCAGAGTGCCAAAAACTTCTTAATTTATTCAATGCATAGCGTGGAAATCAACGGCAGAAACGCTTTCCGTTTACTACAAACCATACAAATAATACCGCAGTGGCGAACTATTTCTCTGAATACGCCCCACGTGGCCAACGCGAGCTCGTGTGCTTCGATAAATTACTAAGTTGAAAGCATCAATCACTGCTGTGATTCACAGAAACTGAAAACGCGCCTACAAGCCTTGAAAACCCCCACTCAACACCTCTCCGACCGCGGCGGCTGCGTTTTTATGGAGGAAAAACGCTAAGGCGCCCGTGTGCTGTGCGATGTCAGTGCACGTTAAAGATCCCCAGGTGGCCGAAATTATTCCGGAGCCCTCCACTACGGCACCTCCTTCTTCCTTTCTTCTTTCACTCCCTCCCTTATCCCTTCCCTAACGGCGCGGTTCACGTGTCCAACGATATATGAGACAGATACTGCGCCATTTCCTTTCCCCCAAAAAACCAATTATTATTATTAACACCTCTCCGCGACGCCCCTCCCTGTCCTTTTGCCTACCGCGAGCCCGCTAGCGACTGCAGCGCCACCTCGTTTATTTACAAACATGCAGGAGGTATATAAGATAAACCCTTTCCGTTAGCCTCCATGTTTCTGCCCCGTAGGTGAGTACCGGTAAGATACAGCTGGGGCGCGATTACGGATCAGTCTCAAAAAACTGTCTCAATCTGCCCGCATAATTAGATGGCCAACGTCACCACTTCTGCGCCATTTACGACGTCAGTCAGTGACGAAAAAAATCAAAATGGCCGCCGCCCACGGCCGACCAATAGGAGAGAGGCAAATGAGACACTTTTTGAGACAGTTTCGATTGAGACTGATCCGTAATCGCGCCCCTGTTGTACATTTTCCGGGCAGAGCCAGTAGCAGCCAACTTTCGAGAGTATCGTCGCCAATACCGCCTTTATCTTTTTGTTACCTTTTTGCAAGCAGACGCATTTTTTCACCTAAATCAACACTCGTTGCGTGAACAAAAAATATTTATTTCTTTTTGTCTTTTGATGCTCAGGTACGCGAACGCTCACGCAATTCTAATTACAGACGAACTCGGCAACGCGTTGAAGAGTGGGCAACTACAACTGACTTCAACGCCGTCGCTTCGTCCACCAGTGCCGTGGAGAGAGACGCAGCTGGTAAGTACCTGCACCGATCGCTTGACAATCACTGAAGGTAAAGGGCTACTTCTGACCCAGTTGTGATGTTTGATTTTGTTCGATTGCCTGGATTAGGCGTACCTAGTGAGAGAACGATAATAGGGCTCATGATTGGATTTATTGCGCTAAGCTGTCATATGGGTGTCATTGTTGCTAACAGGACGCCTGGCCGTGGCTACAAAGAGGAGGACGAAACCTTCACACATTGCGCGTGTCACGCAGTAGGCACGTATGCTGGTAATGGTTGAAATCGTCCTGCCTTAAGGGCTGATCGCGAGCGTTTGCCATTCATACATTATATGCTATCCTACCGGTGATCGAAGAGGTTGCTGTCAAGGGCGGCGCTTACCAGTAGCGACAGAACGGTACATCACGCTGCCATGGACGCTGATCGAACTGTCGAGGACGCTGCGCAGAATGGCCAGCAGCCACCAGAGATTTCTGCTTTGTCCGCTTTGTTTCTTCCAGATCAGCTGTTCCCTACTCAAGCTGCGGTCGTTGCTATCGACGGGGACACAACCCGACAAGGCACAGAAGCGCGTCCCTCCATAAGAGATCCTCGCCAGCAGGAACTAGAGAGCGTGGATCCCGTGGAGTACTCGCACACTGCATCTGTTGTTCCGGAGCCTGACTGCGTGTCACATCCCCCCGCGTCCGAAGCCACTGCTCAATCGGCGCGGACCAAGCCGGTGAGTCCTACACTGGAGTCGGTATTTGGGGGGGGGGGGGGGGGGGGTAGATACGGTCGATACCAGTGTGTCCCAGGAAAAAGGGTGTTAAAGCGCGGAGAGGATGTTGTGTAATTAACACCTACGATACTTGCTCAAAACGAGGTTCAACAAGCGTTGAATTTCAGTGACGGCGCCAAGGGGACTCACCCGCCGCGGTGACCCAGTGGTT
The DNA here is from genome assembly GCF_052857255.1 of Amblyomma americanum. Lineage (NCBI taxonomy): Eukaryota > Metazoa > Arthropoda > Arachnida > Ixodida > Ixodidae > Amblyomma > Amblyomma americanum. Next base: position 27,644,681 of record NC_135498.1, read on the forward strand.
TGTGCGTTCGGCTACTGATCCGGAGTTCCCGGGTTCGAACCCGACCGCAGCGGCTGCGTTTCGATGGAGGCGAAACGCTAAGGTGCCCGTGTGCTGTGCGATGCCAGTTAATAATAATAATAATTGCTTTTGGGGGAAAGGGAATGGCGCAGTATATGTCTCATATATCATTGGACACCTGAACAGTGCCCGTTAAAGATCTCCAAGTGGTCGAAATTATTCCGGAGCCCTCCACTACGACACCTCTTTCTCCTTTCACTCCCTCCTTTATCTCTACCCTTACGGTGAGGTTCAGGTGTCCACCGACATGTGAGACAGATACTGCACCTTTTCCTTTTCCCAAAAAAACAATTTTCAATTCTTCAAGGGGACGCGACGGGCAGCGGCAAAAATAGTCCAACAGGTATCATGCCTGTACAACAAATGAATTCTCCGCGCCTTTCCATTAAAAATTTTCTGGCGCCGTTCCCGCTTAAGGATTATTAAGGAAAATATTTTTTTGCCCATTTGAGCACCATGGGATCTTAAAGGGGTTTCAATGCTGCTATCGCGGTACTAGTTATAATCACGTGATCGCGTGATCGGAGACGCACGACGCGGGTGAGTACGCGCTGTATTTTGTCTGCTGAAAATATTCGGTCATAGTGCTTAGATTATTTGCAGAATTAACGCTATTCAGTACGCCCTGCATTTAGACTGCATTGTAATATTTGGCCATAGTGCCTCGAATATACTGGCACTATAATTTGGCTACTACGATGCGTTGCCATAATGGCTGCCACCGCTGTTGCAAGAATGTGGAGCTCTCTCTCTACAGTCAGCATATTTGCTCTGTGCAGAAGGACTCTGGTGTGGGGAACCGTACTCCGCCAGCAGCCAGGATCGACGCTGCTGAACCTAATCCAGAGGCGGACATGGCTAACCAGGAGGAACTGAACCGGGAGCAAGTGCAAAACTTGCTGGAGCATCTAGCGTTGCTCGCTGCTGAGAACCCTCGTGGCTGGACGGTTGCGGGTGCTATTGCCCACATCGCGTCAATTCCAAGCTGCACAGGATGTGTCGAAGAATTCAGTGCCCAGGTAACCAACAGGAAAGCCTTGCGCCTGCTTACTGAGGAATACCTGGTAAATACCATGGGCATGAACTTTGGGATGGCTCTCAAGGTATGCGACGTGATCAGGTCCCTGATACCCGCCGTGGATCACGCGACAACATGAGCTGTGTCAGGACTTGGCCGCCGACCAGATGGAGAAGGGCACCAGCATGCCTTCAAGCCTGACCAACGGAGAATGAAGGGCTACAAAATCCCGGTTAATTGCTCTACCTGTGTCAGCGTTGCGTCTAGAGTGACTTTTCCCCTTGAAGTGTGTCAAAACTTGCCCGAGAGTTTTTTTTTTTTTTCAAAATAAAGACCATGTTTTGCATTGTCAGCCTTGGTGTCTTTCTGCCCCTGCTCGTTGATATTGGCCAGTATACCGCTATTCACAAACCCAGAGCAAACGGGACTAAGTCACCACGTGCCATATCTGATAAACGAAGCAGCGTTGGCATGAACGCAGGCTTGCTGGAATTGGACCCTTAGTACTACGACCAGTATGAAGATCGAGCTATCAGAGATGCGAGCTTAATAATAATAATAATTGTTTTTTGGGGGAAAGGAAATGGCGCAGTATCTGTCTCATCTCTTTGGACACCTGAACCGCGCCGTAAGGGAAGGGATAAAGGAGGGAGTGAAAGAAAGGAAGAATAGGTGCCGTAGTGGAGGGCTCCGGAATAATTTCGACCACCTGGGGATCTTTAACGTGCACTGACATCGCACAGCACACGGGCCTCTGGAAGCCTCCATCGAAATTCGACCGCCGCGGCCGGGATCGAACCCGCGTTTTAAGGGCCGGCAGCCGAGCGCCATAACCACTGAGCCACCGCGGCAGCTTGAGTTTGCTAATACGATCTGTTGCTTTTATGCGAAGCATATTAACGTAGGTTTCGGGCCTTCGCGCGACGCCCGGCGGTGGCCACCATTGACCCTGAAGTGGGATCACGTGACATGACGTCACGTGATGACGTCACACAGGCTGCAGATGGGGCCTCATATCGCGCCGTCGGTCGCCTCCCGGCGGTGGCCACCATTGACCTTCAAGTAGGTCACGTGACATGACGTCACGTGATGACGTCACACCGGCTGCAGATGGGGCCTCATATCGCGCCGTCGGTCGCCTCCCGGCGGTGGCCACCATTGAGCCTGAAGTGAGATCACATGATGTGACGTCACGTGGTGACGTCACACCGGCTGCAGATGGGGCCTCATATCGCGCCGTCGGACGTCGCCCGGCGGAGGCCTCCACGCTTCGGTTCGCGCCGTCGTGCGCGACGCGGCGGCGGCGCCACCATCGCTGCATCACGTGATATGTGACGTCACGCCAGGGATGAAGCGGCGCGCGCCCGCCGTCGCGTCAGTCTCTGTGCCCGCAACCGCGCCAGCGTCTTTGCGCCGGGCGTGTATGCGGTCAAGATGCCTCCAAACGCTAAGGACGTTGAAGACTCAGTGGGGAAACAGTTTAGACTTGGTGTTGTGTAGAAATGCTCAAAGACAATATAGAATAATTGACGTGCAAACCAAGAGTCATGCATTTACGGACCATAAGAGTGTGTTTGTCGGGCTGCAAAGAATAAAGTACGACGATTAACCTAAAACCACGTCTCCGTTACTTAGCCCCATCCACACTGAGGCAGCTGCTTAACATGCTTCGCATCCACGGGGCTTAACCTTGATAAGCCTCCAATTTTTTTTCCTGGTATAGAAGAAGGTTTCCAGGGTCAGCAGTAGGGGTGCGTGCGAATATTCGAAATTTTCGAATACCGAATAAAATATCCTGCTATTTTATTCTCCGAACGAATCAAATAGTTAATGTTCACAATTATTCGAAATGAATCGCATATATCTTCAAGATTCCGAATACTTTTCGAATAACTGTAATTCAGTGCGAATAAGACGACCCGTGTTTTTTTTTTTCGGCAATTGCTCCAAAACTAGCACACTCCGCGGCGCCGCACAGCATGCTGCCGCGATCGGTCTGCGCAAGATGGAGACCTCAGCGCTGCGACCTTGTCCGTTCAAGTCGCGACCTTTATAATGCTTACACGTAGCCTCTGAGATTGTACTGCGGGCAATGGCTCTGCAGATTCAACTCGTACGTAGCTATCGGTGTTGGTCAAATGTTTAAGTTGAGTTTAGTGGCGCATAAGCAACTAAGGATATCATGCGCCAAGCTCAAGGTATAAGAGATTGTTTTCTGTAGAGTTTTACAAAAGTATATAAAAACATGGAGGTGTAGACTGCCTAAAAGGTGATACCCTTCTGCCCAGTATTGAGAGCAAAACAATATTCACAAATGGCCAATATTAAAGGTTTCAAACGAGGCTGGGTACCCTCATCAGCCGTCCTTGGCTGGGCAAGGACTGGAGGCCCCCAACGAATCAAAATAAAAAACCCTCACCCCAAGGGAGTATATTTGTAACAAGAGAGTAATTACTCATTGGCATTCACCCAAGCGCAGTCGTAAGGCTACAAAGGAAAGCTATACAGCTTTTTTTAGAAACTTCGCAGTTGAAGAAAAATTCATCCTGGTCCTGGTACGAACTTTTCTTGCTTACTGAGATGTGGCGCTAGGTTATTCGTTGTTGTCATAGGAAGCAAAAGGTAATTTTTCTATACTTATGACACGTCAGTCATAAAGTCAATATATACTTCATGTTGCGACACCCCCTATCGGAAATCAGTTCTGCCTCTTTTGCAGTTATAGCTATAACTCTAAGACTATAGCGCTGCACCGCAGCACCTCCGCTAGTGCTTCGCGGTTAATAATAATTAATAATTGTTTTTTGGGGAAAGGAAATGGCGCAGTAGTCGAGCGCCCTAACCACTGAACCTCCGCGGCGGGTCCTTCGCGGTTTCGCATGATGCGTATTTTTGTACGAATATTCGTAAAACTAGCGAATATTCGTTAAAATATTAGATTCGTATGCGATCCGGTTATCTCCTCGTTCTGTTTGTGTGCGATCCGGTTTATAGCAACATTATTCATATTCAATTCGGTTGTGTAAGAGACCAATCCCACACCCTTATTTAGCCGAGCATGTTCACTTCCTCTTCTGCCAAGAACAGTTTTCTCTTGAAAGCTAAAGACGCACAGTGCCAAATCGCGAACAACCATCGAATTGACCATTTGCGGAGAAGTTTCTGCGCATGCGTGGTGAAGGCGCAGGCAGCGCCCTCTCTGGGCGGTTTGGTTTTTGGTTGAAAAACATGAGCCAGCCGTGCATTCCTGCGCTGTAGTGCGACGACTGATGTGAGCTGTAACTTCCACGTAACTGACATGTAACTGCAACGCGATTTATCTAAGCTAACCACGTGTTTTGCAACAGTGAGACTTGTACGTAATAAAGGTCGCGACGACATACAAGGCGCAAAAGACGAACCCGTTGATGGGGCCAGTAATGCGCACATCCAGCACGTTTCGAAACGGGTGTTGCTGCTTTATTTCGCGCTTACTGCCGAGTACACAGTGCTCGGTCGTTCTAGAAGAGTTTTGCCACCGACGCAGGAAAACCGAATGATATATGCTAGTATGAACATTCACCATTAATGCTACAATGTGCTTCCTGAACAGCGGGAGCACGGCCGAGCGCAGCCTCGCGTATATCCGCGCATTCTAACGCTCCCGCGGCCCGTTAGCACGCAAAGCAACGCTCTGCCGTATCAGCACGAGCCGGGATTGAGATAGTACAACGGGTCCTTTAATAATCAGCTAAGTGTGCCCTGAGGCAAAAGGTGTTGTGTTAAGTTAGCAGAAACTCCGGCCCTGCCAAGGAAGCGCAAACGTAAACGTCTGTGTGCATTAGGAAAGTGCATCCCATTATACTGTCACACTCGCCCGCGCATAGGCGCACATTCACGCACATTTTCACCTGGTCATTCGGCGCTCCGTTGAAGTAGCAGAGTGCAGGTATTGCCACACATGGTCGTTTTTCAGGCTACAAGGCGAAAATAATTCGCTACACCCTGTTTCTAAAAACGGAAATTGGATGTTCTCCTCTTCCAACATACTCTTTCGTTAGCTGACACATGTTTCCGGCCAATAAACAACACTAAAACAACAAAACAAGCGCACGTGAGCTGCTGAACGCTGCCTTGCTCATGCTTGCTCGAGAGCCCCTTTCCAACCAAAGGTACCGGCGGAGTTTCTCTGTTTGCACGACAGGCGGCGCTCGCTTTTCCGCAAATGGTCCATTGTAGGTCAAATGCTTAGGGGAATCCCCCCCGTGGAGTGGATTTGTAATAAGGGAGTAATTACACCCCGGACCAGGACGAATTTTTCTTTAACTGTGAAGTTTCTGAAAAAGCTGTATAGATTTCCTCTGTAGCCGTATGGCTGCGCTTGGGTGGATGTCAATGAGTAATTACACCCTTATTACAACCATCGAATTGATTCTACTAAATATCCCGCCTCCTGTGAAATTCTTTGGATTCTAAACCTGCATCTGAAACTGCCGCTTCAAGACTTGCAGCACGCCTAGCAATCGTTTTAGTGCAATGACAATCAAAAATAAGAAGAAATTATGTCTCAGCCGACTACTTCCTTGTTGTACACTTTAAAAGGCTTCTATTGGAGCTAATGGATCGACAACTACAGTAATCGTTCATAATCAACGGCGGATTTATATTCTATGCAGAGCACCTCTCCCACATCCGGAGTGTCAAAAATCTTGAAAGCGTAGGCCATACCAGCAGCAAAGTTACCCTTTCGCTTTCTTTCTATACCTCCCTTTGTGAATCAATCGTCCCTTCCACGCGAAGGTTTTGAAACACTTTTATGCGTTGCATATTGCAATTACTCAGTTCAGCCCTTGGGCGCGGCCGGGCAGCCACCATTGACCTTTAGCGCAACCACGCGACTTGACGTCACGACAGCCGCAGGAAAAGCTGGGCCCCAACTCGCGCGGTCGCGCGCGGCCGCAGCCACCACCTGACTCCCGCTCCTCCCGCTAGGGGCGCTGCGCCGGCGCGTGACGTCACGGAAGAAAAGCTGGGCCCCAACTCGTGCCCCGCCGCGGTGGCTCAGTGGTTAGGGCGCTCGACTGCTGGTCCGGAGTTCCCGGGTTCGAACCCGACCGCGGCTGCTGCGTTTTTATGGAGGAAAAACGCTAAGGCGCCCGTGTGCTGTGCGATGTCAGTGCACGTTAAAGATCCCCAGGTGGTCGAAATTATTCCGGAGCCCTCCACTACGGCCCCTCTTCCTTCCTTTCTGCTTTCACTCCCTCCTTTATCCCTTCCCTTACGGCGCGGTTCAGGTGTCCAACGATATATGAGACAGATATTGCGCCATTTCCTTTCCCACAAAACCAATTATTATTTTTATTACTCGCGCGGTCGCGCGCGGCCGCAGCCACCACCTGGCTCCCGCTCCTCCCGCTAGGGGCGCTGCGCTATGATTGACGTCACGGCATATGTATAAAAGAGCTGCGCTCCTTCGCCGGGACAGTCTTATACCCCTGTCACACGGGCATTTCGAGGGCCCTCGAACCGATAGTCTATCGACTCAAAGGCGATCGAGCGCTGCTACACGGGCAGTTTCAATGGCGATCGAGTCAATAGCCTATCGAGTCAACGGAGCAGCACGGAACTCCATCGAGATATGCAAAGCATTCTTGGCTTAACCAAGCTAAGCCTGGCAATTTTTTTTTATTTTCCCACTCGAACTATTAAAGAATGGAACATGCTGCCTGATTCCGTTGCAAAAAAATGATTCCCTCGATGCCTTCCTAGAATGCTGAAATGATACCTGCACCATAATCCATCAATACAATAGTTCTTCCTCTGCACGCTCGTTTTCTGGTTTACTGTTTGATTTTTGTGGCTTTATGTCCAGTGCATTCTGTGGAGTTTTACGTCGGATGCCATAGTTGTGAAATGTACCTTCTTTTGAATGTGCATTTATCCAATTTTCTATTCCTGTAATAGCCTGCAAAGGCTGACACTATGAATGAATGAATGAATGAATGAATGAATGAATGAATGAATGAATGAATGAATGAATGAATGTATGAATGAATGAATGAATGAATGAATGAATGAATGAATGAATGACCCGGGTTCGTACCCGACCGCGGCGGCTGCGTTTTTATGGAGGCAAAACGCTAAGGCGCCCGTGTGCTGTGCGATGTCAGTGCACGTTAAAGATCCCCAGGCGGTCGAAATTATTCCGGAGCCCTCCACTACGGCACCTCTTTATTCCTTTCTTCTTTCACTCCCTCCTTTATCTCTTCCCTTACGGCGCGGTTCAGGTGTCCAACGATATATGAGACAGATACTGCGCCATTTCCTTTCCCCAAAAACCAATAAGAATGAATGAATGAATGAATGAATGAATGAATGAATGAATGAATGAATGAACGAACAAACGAACGAGTGGGCTCTTTTCCTTCAGACTGCAAAGAAGCCTTATTCGAAACAATTTATTTCGGCGAAGGGCCAAAGCAGGTCAACCGTATGCCAACCACAGGCGTGCATTGCTAACTTCGATCCGAAGCGTTGTCCTCGTCCAGCGACCTCCTGGCAACAGCAGCCTGGCTTGGCCTATACAAGGCTGCCAGAAGCGCGTCCTCCGCGGGGCATCGCGACCTTGCCCCTGACATGGAGAGAGAGAAAAGAAGCGCGTTATTAGGTGACCCACATTTCAACTATCTTTTCCCTCGCGAAGCTCTACCTCTACCTTAGAAAAAAAAAAAGACCTTCATCCACCTAGTGCAAACTAAAAGCACGCACTCTTGCTCTGCGACAAAAAAAAAAAAATGAGGTCGGCGTCATTTCGTGTCAGTCGCCTCGCTACGCTGATTCATAATGCAAACCGCTGTAGATGAGCGTTTTTCTATGTATTTTTGTCGCAGAGTATGCCGAGTGGGCTTATTTTTCTCTCGCACGTAACTGCACAGTCACGCGCTGGTTATGAAACTACTCTATCTGGCCGGGGCCATTATAACTAATACTTTACATCTTTGCCTCCGTTTCGAACGTGCATTATTACCAGGAACTTGTGACAGGTCCTATAGCCTGCGCTAAGCCTCGCGGGTTATAACATTTCAATTAGAAAATTCGCAGTTTTTCAGTTACTTAATCGCACGGAATACGGACTATAGGTTTCATAGATTAGCTAGAACATAATTCCTGTGGAAAGGATTTACCTTCCAGGTAATCTTCCGAACACTTCAGACTCAGCGGAGTTTTTGTGCCACTGAGCACATGTTCCAAAATCATTCGAATTTTAAACAAATGCAACCTGTAAAAGCGGTCAAAATTAAAGGTCCCCTTGGACGATAAAAACATGATTCTTGAAGGACCTATACAGCGTCAATTCTCCACTTTTTTTTCAGCGGCTGCAAATAGAACAGAGATCGAGCTTTCCATTGGTCAAAGTAATGAAAGTAGAAACAAACAGGAAATTATATATATAATTGGTTTTTTTGGGGGTGGAGGAAATGGCACAGTATCTGTTTCATATATCGTTGGACACCTGAACCGCGCCGTAAGAGAAGGGATAAAGGAGGGAGTGAAAGAAGAAAGCAAGAGAGAGGTGCCGTAGTGGAGAGTTCCGGAATAATTTCGACCACCTAGGGATCTTTAACGTGCACTGACATCGCACAGCACACGGGCGCCTTAGCGTTTTGCCTCCATAAAAACGCAGCCGCCGTGGTCGGGTTCGAACCCGGGAGGAAATTGTCCAAAGTGACATTTTCAGGGCACCCGAGCTCACGTTGTACGGTATTATTTTAGTGCGTCCACTTTTAGCCTATTCGTAGCGCCGGGCTGAGAAACGGCTTTGACAACTCGGTTACATATGCGGCACCTGAAAGGCCGCCAGTTGCGTAAATATCTCCCGGGACATGCCCAATATCCTTTTGGAAAGCAGAAGGCAGCGCAGGATGTCGCAGCTTATCACCTTATACGTCACCTTACCAAACATTCCTGTGTTGCATATCGCCTAAGTGTCAGTGATCTTCACGGCGTTATTTATATACGAGAATGTCATCGCATGTACGCAGCATAATGACATAAATGCCTTTTTTTTCTTTAAACGAACGCACTTGAATGGAAGAGGGGGACGAACGAGGTAACACAAACGACATGGACAGAGCGCAACTCCCAGCTGTTTTGTGTCTAACAAAGCAGCTACATTTATTTTACTAGCTAGAGCAATCACTAAAGATCAAAAGGCAAACACGTGCGCGATTCAACTCAGCATAGCCACTCCATGTGTGATAAGCGAATCCAAGAATCGACATATCTGAACTCAGATTCAAAGCAAATAGTCACAACGTCTTTTAAAAATTCTAGAAGTGAGTAAAGCAAGTCGGCGACCGGGAAACAAGAAAACACTCATCGTATCGAAGGCAGTCGAAAAGTAACCCAACTATTAAAAAAAAAGATGACCATAAACACGGCCGTCAACAGAGTAAAAGGCGCCGTACAAAGGCTGAGTTAAAGATAAACGAAGCGAAGGCTGCGTCATAGAACACACCCAAAAATGTCGAGGTATATACTAGCACATTGCGCAGCGAAGTCACACATGCTCATCTGTGCCCAGCGTGCTAGTCACAAACGTCCCACCAGTACTGTTCCTCGTCTTCTACACCCTGTGCAGACTACCAGGTCTCCTCATTTTCCAAAGTTCCACGCCTGCAACCGCTGGATCCTAAACAATAGGTCCCATGAATGGTGATCGGCGACCGAAGCCGCCAATTTACTGCCGATGTCGTCAAAGAACTCCTTCGTGTGTGCACATCGCAGTTTAGACATTCTGCCCCCTATCATCCGCAAACTGTCTGTCTGTCTGTTGTTGCAAGGAAGAAAGAAAAGGAAAGGAAAGTGCACAGGCCAGCCCACTGGCTCAAGCCGAGCCACAATCGCTACCACGTGCAGATAGTAGGAGAGTTGAAAGATGGGATAGAAAGACAGGATAGTAAAGACACGCTAAAGACAAGGCCGATCCCGGAGGCAGTGCAATACCGGGCCAACCGGTGGCGGGAGTGAACCATCCTTCAAACTCTCCGCCACATTTCCAAAAATAAGTCCAATTGGACCCGTAACAGATACTCTACGGGGTCCGGAGATTCGCTGCCATCCACAAACTAATGGCTTGACAGAGCGCACCAACCGGACACTCACCAACGTAGGCGGTGAGATTCATGGCGGGCAATAAAATTCACCGAAAGCAACCGTAAGCTGCCCTTCTGAAATAAACACACAACCCGCTGAGTTTTCATTGAATAAAAACCGAAAGGTCTGGCGTCATGTATGTTGTAAATCAATAAAAGAAAGACTATGCGCTTGCTGTCCGCTGTACTATAGATGCGCGTCCATTGCTAAATCAAATAGATCATAATCATACCGCAATCGAGCGCTAAGTTTCCCTACAGCCGCCTACTTTCGTATCACGAGGACGTGACCATTAAAGAAAAATACCTGAAATTGTCTGTCGAACAAAATTATTCCACTCGTCCTTATTTCCACGAAGGCTAGAATTATAGAATGGAGAAAACTGGCGCAAGCCATTGGGCGGATCAGTGACAAGCGATTCGCCAGTGTGCTAAGACAGCATCTTTGAGTTAGTGCCTAATAAGAGTTCGCCGCTATGTCACTCTATGCCGACGGCTTTCTTCTTTAGCTTATTTGTTTCGTCGTAGTAATGATATGCTACTCTTTTTGACGCTTCTTATGTGCCTGTTTTGTCGCACTGATGCTATTTTGTTCCCTTAACTCGTGTTTGTCTTTTTCATTACCTGTAACATACCCCTACTGCAGTGCTCCCAGACTAACTGGAGGACAATGATAAATAAATAAATGAGCCCCCCATTATGCGACGAATTGCTCACGAAGGCCTAATTTAAGGCCGGACTGCTAAGATAATTCATAAATAAAACAAGCCCTAGCAGTTGCGCAACAATTTACCGCTCATAGAAATTAACCTTCGTGTTTTTTTTCTTTCTTGAGATCGTTACTGTTAATATGCTGGAGACACCAAACAAGCAATGGGAAGGACATGATGCAGGTGGCCGTAGAGGAATGGCTCAGAAATTCTTGCCTCACCCTCAGCCACCGCGGTGGCCCAGTAGTTATGGCGCTCGGCTCCTGACCCGTAAGACGCGGGTTCGATCCCGGCTGCGGCGGTCGCATTTCGATGTAGGCGAAATGCTAAAGGCCCGTGTATCGTGCGATACCTGTGCACGTTCAAAAACCCGAGGCTGTCGAAATTTCCGAAGCCCTTCACTACGGCGTTCCCATAGCCAAAGTCGCTTTGGGACGAGAAACACCCATGAACTAAACTACTTTTCTAGACACTGTAACTATAAACTAAACTTAACCTCACCCTCACCTGATGCATGTTGTTCTCCCTGGCTCTCAATGTCGCCAATTTTTCTGAGCTTATCCCCTCTTATTCTCAGTTCAACACCAAAAATAAGGATGCACCTTTCATATCTCCCCCCCCCCCCCCAAAGAAAAACAACAAAAAGAATCGTAGGTATGACGGTACCTACGTCTTATTAGCAGCTATATACGCTAAAGTTTATCGCGCAGTAGCGCACGCAGCAGCTCGGCTGCATCAAACCCCTTTTTTCTCCCAGTGATTTCCGGCGAACCGTGATCCAACAGCTGTTTAGTGCCCCTACGCGATTGCCTGCTTTCAGCTCGCTGCAGGTTCACTAAGACCGAAGACGGCGCGAGAAAATGCGCGAAAAGACTGCGCCCACGCGGTTTCCAACCACGATCCACCGCAGAGGCATCAAAGGCACCCCTCCATTTAGCCGCGCATTACATCTGACAAGCCGGAGACCGAAAATAAAAACACACATCAAGAAACCACAGCAAGAGGCTGACCGGTTTTAACGACTGCGCCGCTCTATTCTTGCGTCACCTGGCGGCAGAGCGCGCAGACTAGATGGCAACACTGCACGTGCGCCCAGCGCCGCCTCCGCAGCTGTCAGTTGCAGCGAAAGGCTTCGATATAATAAAGTAAAAGAACGGCCAGCGACGCACGAACATCGCGCACGCGCCGGACGTAGACCGGCTTTTCCGGCAGCGATCGTCCTGGCAACCGCGCCAGGGGCGGAGAAAGGGCTTGTGTGTATAAAAACCTCGCGGCGACTGCAGCGACGCCATCATTGACTGCGCGTGTGCCGCCCTGGTTGAACGGACGAGTTGTGAAGCATAAACGCAGAGACAGTCGCCCAGGCCCGTGTCGGTCCCTGCAGTCGCGACGATCATGTTCGTTCAGCTGTTTTCAACGCTGCTTCTTCTGACGTTATGCGTCCACAACGCGAAAGCGCAGGATGCCAACGCTACAAACACATCGATGGCTATGCCTGCAGCGCCGGCAATGGCTGGGCCTGCCGCGCCGGCAGCGGCGGGAAACCAGACGACGGCAAACCAGACGGTGGTGGATTCTGGACAGTCCGTGTGGATTAAGGAGGAACTGGTCGCCGACCTCTCGCTGCCCGGAGCGCCGAATGCCACCCTCGAAGTGACTTACGCGGGCGATTTGAAAGTGACGCTGGGCAACACGCTGACGCCTCAGCAAGCCAGCACTGCGCCTACGGTGAGCCTGAATGTTCCGGTTGACTGCGAAGGTCCGTACGCGCTGCTCATGGTGGACCCGGACGCGACCAGTCGCAAGAACCCGGTGTTCCGCAGCTGGATGCATTGGATGGTGTTGAATATCAACAGCACGGAGAAGCTCCAGGAAGGGGACGCCGCGTTGCCTTACAACGGGCCCGCTCCACCCCAAGGATCTGGACTGCACCGATACGTGTTCCTGGTGTACTGTCAGCGCGGAATGCGCTTGCAAGCCAAAGATCTGGCGCCAAAGGAAAGGAAGAACTTCAACCTGGCCGAATTCGTCAACAGGACGAGCCTGGGCACGCCGTTGGCTGGAAACTTCTTCGTCGCTGAGAACCCCGCAGCTGTGTAGTTCAGTCTTGACGCTTCACAGTCTCTTTCCTGAAAGCGCCGCCGCGGTAAGGACGGACTGTCGATGATGGAGTAGACCGCGGTCGCCTAGGAAACCAGTAAGGAAGCTCCGTCCCGTTCTAGAAATTTGTCAAGACGCCTTTAGCTGTCCGGCCGCACAAGTCCTCTGTGACACATTCACCGTAAGCCCAGCCGATTGATATGTGCTTCGTCAGTGTCCAATCCCTCGAGAAATGCCTGCGCTTCGCCACACATCGTTTCTTGCAGCAAAACTGCCGCGATTGGCAAGTGAGCGTCGTCGTGTTCGAAGCTATCAGATGTAGACACAGCCAACAGTGAGTCAATAAAAACTTGCACTTCATTTGTGTTGTGAAAACTTCGTGCAGGGCAGCATGAGCTTCTGTTCGGTGCGCGCCTTCCGTATATGGTTAAAGTTACCTTCCGAAGGACGATGGTTTAGAAACGAGGGAGTGATACATATTACTGCTGGCGGCGGGAGCCGATGGCGAAAGCAGCGAACTGAATCGGCTATTGTTTTATTATTTTAATGTTTCCTCCTTTTCATTTATTTGATTTCATTTATTTCATTCGGCAGATCATGTTACAGATCCAGGCGGGGAGGAGGGGGGGGGGGGGCTACAAGTAAAAAATGGGCAACTAAAAATAAGGATTTAGATCACTCTTCGCTGCCACTGTATGGACGAATTAAAATGTATCAGTTTAGGCAAAGTATACGGGCTAAGTGAACCGGGGTGATGGTGACGTGTGAGGCGGGTAGACAGGCGGAATATATAGAATGTTTGTTTAGAAAATGAGCTAATCTACATAAACTTACTGCCTGATCTAGTAGGCTTGAGCAGCACCTGAGTCTTGAACGAAGCTTGAGATGCCGGACAAACCTGCTGTAAATTCGAAGCCCACTAGAAAATCCATTTCGTATTCTTGTGACTAGGTTTATCTTTTCTTTTACTTTTTGCCACGTTCACGCCAGCGAGGCAGCCGGTCGAATTTGTTTAATGCGGTTTTTATGGAAGCGGAGATGTCACGTGATAAAGGCCGCAACACACGGGGCAGAAGCAGGCGTTGCTAAAGATACGTGCTCTTGAGGAGGCGTCGCATGCAGAACTCCTTCGTCTACTATATCACCTCCTCGAGACGTATACGTATTACTGGCGCGTTTTCTCATGCAGGCGTTTTTCTGAGCAGATGTTTCTGAAGACATGTCAAGCATACGTACGGTTTTATTAAGCCCTCAAAAGCACGGAGGGTCACCCTTTTATGCGCGGTTAGGTCGAGTTGCCGTAGAAACCAGAGTCGCAGAAACCGAGCTATTGATTTGTTTTTCTCGGGCCCGCCGGGTACGCGTACAGTTCGAGCGCGTGCTCTCCTCCAGTGCATCAGCCCGACCTGCGCAAACCCAAATCAGACACAGCTGTCTTGGGGAAAAAAATAAAAAATGACCGCGAGCTCTGGACATAACACAGAGGTGTATTGGAAAGAAAAAAAACGCAGAATTTCTGCAGAAAGACACGTTTTTCTGCAGCGCTCCATATATCGCGAGAAAATTCTGAACCCGATTTAAAGTGATTCTTCTCAAGATGGCGTTAAGCGTTACCTTCACGTAATTGTCGCGTAATTTAAAAAATTTTTTGCTTCTGAGGATGGGCGTCCGTTTTCTTTGACCAAAAGAAAACGAAGAATAAGAAGACCAGACCACTTTATTTCCAAATGTGCGTATATGTTCAGTATAGGCCACAGGACAAAAGCTAAGAAAGAAAGCTTGAAAATGCCTGTGGCTTTTATAAAAGCCACGTGAAAAAGAAAAGACATGCATGCATGCAGACATATATAGCCGCTCTGTAACGCTGACACGTCGGGCGTATTGCAATTTTCGCATTCCCATATGCCGATTTCGTGAATCTCACAAGCCCATATGCGCACAAAGAATCGGAACGGATTTCGGCTCCGGGATAATGGAAATATGAACGGGAAGTTTTCGACCTCCGCGAATGTTTTCAAATGGCACGTTGGGAGAAAAACACGGCGCAACCTTAAATTCGACAGGAACGCACATGCAGCTAGAATGAAAAGTGAAGTAGCTCATTTCATAAAAATCTAACCAATCTACTATTCCTGTCGGTTGCTTCGTTAACCATTCATTTGATTTCATTGATTGCTCCCGCAAGGACCTGAATGCACTGCAAACGTGGAAGGCAAGAATCTTGTTGAATGAACTTCGAATCGCTGCAGACGGGCTTTGGTAAAAAATGCCCCCCCCCCTCCCTCCCTTCGAGAAAAGCCCCACCAAACATCTCGATTTCCTACAGGTATAGCTCTAGCCTGATCGTTGTTTCGGCGCATTGCACCAAGGCCGCGGAACCACCGACACACTCGATGCTGCGGCCACAGGTGTGTGCTGATAGCGTGTAGCGTGTGCATCTGCGCTTACTTGAGAGTGCCTAGGCAGTGAAAAGTGGACACTGGCCTTCATGCGCGGGGATATTCAATTTAGGTGCTCAAGCCACAGGCATTTCAAATTTCGACCGCGTTTGTCTGAGCGCTGTTTGCCCACTTTAGACAGATGTCATTGGGAGACGGGGGAATGGAGGGGGGTGGGGGGGGGGGGGGTGGGGGGGGGGGGGGGTGGGGGACTCATGGCTGGACATTTTGTAACTTCTGCTCCGAGTTGTTCCGTGGTATATCTGCTGTTATTGTTTCATTATATATCATATTGTGTTAGATATATTATATAAACACGAGCTGACTGATTTCTCTCGGGAGCAACTAAATTATAACCTTTGAGTCTAGCATCCCCGAAACAGCTCCAATGATTTGGCGTGGTTCGTGTTTCGAAACGTAAAAACGGCTGAGCATAAAAGACAAGGTTACCTTTCGCACCGTTTTCGTTTCTTTTTTTTTTAATCTGGCCTGAGAAATCACACAAAACTCGCACGCTATAACCTCTCGTCAAACAAAGTCTGAAACGAAGTGGAAGATTTTCAGTCTCATTTTGCGGAGGCGACAGCGGTTCATATAAGATAAAAAAAGTGACCCCGAAAGCGGATGTCGAGCTCGTTCCACACGTCTGCATCCGCGTCGCTACCGGACGTGTATCCCCTCCAGGCGAACGATAATTACGATTCAGCCCACACTTTGTGTTGTCTTCATACTTGAGGGTAACAGCGCAAGAGACCACGACCACAAAAAGACCACGAAAGCTCCATAGCATTGTCTTTATACTTGGGACAACAGCAGCAAAGTTGTGCAGGCCATTCATCCGGGAGTCGAAAGAACTGCAAAGTCATTTCAGTTTTCTTACGGCCCGGATAGCGTTGGGGGTGGATGTAGTTCTTGCCACAGATGCAGGAATTGAAAAGAAGTGGAAGTGACACTGCTGCTTCTTGCCTGGAATGAAAGAGTGTTTCCATCTGCTGTGCCCCTTGAACGCTTGTGCATATGCTCTTTGGCCATAAGTCCCCATGGCCACAAGGCTTTTCGTTGAGCTCTGTAGTCGGATATGCGTACGGAATACCTGAAACTCGAAATCTCTAGAAGACGAGGCGAGCTCTTTTCCAGACCCCTCCAAACCTCTGGAGCTTCGTAGGAGCCGTGTGTGCGCGACCACACAGCTACACAGAAAATCCTGATCACGAAATACCCGAAAAGAGACGTACTACACTGACGTGAATGTGGACTCCGTGATTGCTGGCAGCGAAGGGTGCAGCCAAGCAGCAGCCGAAATGAAAACTGCCTCCGGCCGGACGTTGAAGGTCTCGAACAGTCGTCGGCATACCATCGCTTCGTTTACATTTGCACCAGCGTTACAATGGATCCCGTTCCCGATCCCGACCGCAAAGTTCTCGCGAAGAACTGCGGCCTGCACTTCAGCGGCCTCAACCCCACACAGCATGCGATGCTTTTGAGAGCTGAGGCAGGATATTCCGAGCACTGAGGAGTCGGCAACAAGCCAAGCTAAGTGGTGCGGCAGCTGTCACCGCCGAGCCATCATCACGACTGATGAGGAAAGACTGGAGGAACTCTGAGACCGATATACGTACAGACATATTTAAATTGTGCAATAGTAGTCCCCGTAGAGCTGGTTATAAGGCTATAAGCGTCTTGGTATGTTGACGAAGCGAACACGCCGAGTGGTGCGTTGCTGGTCGCAGGTGTGTGCTGCGGTATGAACTTCATCCAAGGAGCACTTCGAGTTTCTCTGCTGCTCCGCGCTTGTTAATCGAGGCGTGTGAAAAACGAGACCACGCGGGTGCGTAAAGCACATAGCCACGAAGCACCAAAACACAGAAACACGGCTGGACGCATGTTGCGCCGCCAAGTATAGATTTTCCTTTCATGCTGTCTGTTTTCCCGTCTTCCTTATGTGATAAAAGTGCACTGGCAATTTCAAAACAAAACATATAATTCAGCATCCAAACGTGCAACCTTCATGCACGTTTGCAAGGCTCATAGATTCATGCTGCTTTCCGGGCATACAGCTATAATTTTCCGGGTACCTCATCATTGCGCTTGTACTCGCGAGATTGGCCTATGGAGGCGATACCTGCATTCTAGTTCTTGCTATTTTCTACCTTATAAGAGCTTTGTTTTCAGTGTGTGTGGTCTTTTTATGGTTAGAAGCTGCTATTCTATCGAAACAAGTGAAATTCAATTTCTCCTCAATGTCTCTTTAAGGCAGAGCTTAAGACTCCCCTCCAGTTTTTGACCAATGTTGTGCAGTACTTGTTACCAAAACAAAGAGAAGTGCGTCAAAAGGAAAGTGGCCGTCTATGCAGCATGCTTAATACAGCTGCAAGACAGTGCTGAAAGCTGGATGAGCCTAGCTTGTAGTTAGCGTGAGCATGCTAAAAGCATTCCGACTTCTCGCCATCTCCCGCAGTGAGTAAGTGGCAGCGACACAGTGGTGTCGTACCCGTGGCCTCCCTCATTAGTTTGCCGACTTTCAGGACCGGCCGTACCACGTGACCACACCAGGTACAGTCTTTAGGATACCCGCAGGGCTCCACATATTCCTGGGTAACGTTCGTTCTAGCGTGTGGAAGTTTTTCGACTACGGCTTGAGACGAGAGCGCCATTTGCACGGAATGCCCACATCAGCTCGCTGAGTGTTGTAAGGACACTGTGGATAGCACCGGGCATTTTCGGCGTGCCCGCCAGAGGAAGAGAAGGAGAAATTTCTCGAATGGACTAGAAAGCGGCCGCGAGCGCATCCCAGCTCCTGGGTATGGTCCTCCTCTCGCCACGACCTAGGCGAAGCGGCGCGCGCTGACACATGGGAGACGGAGAAAAATAACCTGATCTTTATTAGTACTACCGTGTTACGTTACGTCCTGGTTACGTCCATGTTGAGTCCATGCTACGTCCACGGCACAATAGAAACTGCGAACTTTGTGCGAAGAACAAACAGCCTTGAGGCGCTAATGAGGCGACTGAAGTGAACGAGCTAATCGGTAAATGTGATCTCCACTGTTTCGGGGAGGATTCTGCAGAAAATAGAATCGGGAACCGACGCGGTTCCCCGCCGCGGTGGCTCAGTGGTTAGGGCGCTCGACTACTGATCCAGAGTTCCCGGGTTCGAACCCGACCGCGGCGGCTGCGTTTTTATGGAGGAAAAACGCTAAGGCGCCCGTGTGCTGTGCGATGTCAGTGCACGTTAAAGATCCCCAGGTGGTCGAAATTATTCCGGAGTGCTCCACTACGGCACCTCTCTCTTCCTTTCTTCTTTCACTCCCTCCTTTATCCCTTCCTTGACGGCGCGGTTCAGGTGTCCAACGATATATGAGACAGATACTGCGCCATTTCATTTCTCCCCAAAAACCAATTATTATTATTATTACCCGACACGGCGGCTGCGTTTTTATGGAGGAAAAACGCTAAGGCGCCGGTGTGCTGTGCGATGTCAGCGCACGTTAAAGATCCCCAGGTGGTCGAAATTATTCCGAAGCCCTCCACTACGGCAGCCCCTTTCTTCTTTCACTCCTCCTTTATCCCTTCCTTGACGGCGCGGTTCAGGTGTCCAACGATATATGAGACAGATACTGCGCCATTTCCTTTCTCCCCAAAAACCAATTATTATTATTATTACCCGACACGGCGGCTGCGTTTTTATGGAGGAAAAACGCTAAGGCGCCCGTGTGCTGTGCGATGTCAGCGCACGTTAAAGATCCCCAGGTGGTCGAAATTATTCCGAAGCCCTCCACTACGGCAGCCCCTTTCTTCTTTCACTCCCTCCTTTATCCCTTCCCTTACGGCGCGGTTCACGTGTGCAACGATATATGAGACAGATACTGTGCCATTTCCTTTCCCCAAAAACCAATTTAAAGAAAGGAGGGCGACTCGAGAGAAGAACGGCAGTCTGTGCATGCGATCCCGTACCCCCAAAGTTTTCGCACAACTTAAAGAAGGTGGGACGGTACAATGCGAGTGGTCTGTTTTCTGCCCCGTGCAAGCTATCAAGAATATGCTTTATCATGAAAAAAAAAACGCGAAGAATGCACAAGAAGACATGGCGTACAGTTCAAGTGATGCGCTACGGCGTTGCGTACGAAATTCCGTTATATGGCAGTTCCAATATCGGCCAGACCAGATGATATTTAATGACAGGGCAAGCGAGCAGCTCAGGTGTGCGAGTAATAATACAGGCGGCCATTTTGCGGACCGCTGTAACAAATTTAAAAAGTACTTAAACTGAAGTTGAATATTGAGGCGAATTTTAATGTGAGCCTCTGTTCCTCGAGTCTAAGAAGCAGGCGCAAAAGACAAGTATCAGAAGGATATTACTGAAGCCTGGATTACCACGAAGGTCCACTAGTGCATAAGCACGCCGTCAGTTGCATTATCAGATAAATAATTCGCCTTTCTGGATATTCCTTTCACATTTAGTTATTTGATTGCGGTTTCAGACTTTTTTTGTTCTCGTTACTTGTTGCTGTTGTTTTCATGGTTTTAGTGCCTTGTTTTTAAGCTTTAATCTAATGACTGCTTTTGCTAAGACTGCCTGACGCTGCTTATGCTCCGATGATATGCCACTGCTTCTGCTATGATATCTTTTTAGCATATTCTCCCGGTAACTTTGCGCTGCTTTCAAGGCGCTTTGGTGTCTGCTTATCTGCCTGTGCGCGTGTTGATCATCTGGCATCCTACATGACATTCATGTTTCTGTCGCTGTCGCGAGATGCGCCTTCATGTTTCAGAGCGCAGCTCTCAAGCGCCCGTTTCTGCGTTGAGCGGCGTGCCTCGGCGTAACCGAGCGAACGAACACATCGGAGGAAAAAAGAGCGAACGCAGAGCGCAGCGCAGGACGAAAGACGGCGAGAGCGAAGAGAGCGCGAGGAGGAAGGCGGTAGCGTGAAGGCAGGTCGCGCGGCGGCGACCGGGGGCAAAAAAAAAAAATGAAGGAAAAGACTGTTGTGGAGTACGCTCGAATGCTCGGGCTCCCGCTAACGCATTTCAACTACGGCCCTGCATGGTCCTTCTCTCCCCGCGACCTTGACGAAGCTGCGCGCGCAGGCAGACGGTTCGAGATGTTTCCAGGCTCCAGCCCAGAACATAGGAGACGCAGCTTGACGCGAGCTGCGGCGGCTGCTCCCTTTCTTGGCACCGCTGCCCGCTTCGATAAATTTCGTGCTTGGCTTTTAGTGGAGGGCTCCAGAATAATTTCGACCACCTGGGGATCTTTAATAATAATAATTGGTTTTGGGGGGAAAGGAAAATGGCGCAGTATCTGTCTCATATATCGTTGGACACCTGAACCGCGCCGTAAGGGAAGGGATAAAGGAGGGAGTGAAAGAAGAAAGGAAGAAGAGGTGCCGTAGTGGAGGGCTCCGGAATAATTTCGACCACCTGGGGATCTTTAACGTGCACTGACATCGCACAGCACACGGGCGCCTTAGCGTTTTTCCTTTAACGTGCACTGACATCGCACAGCACACGGGCGCCAAAACTGGATCTTTAACGTGCACTGACATCGCACAGCACACGGGTGCCTTAGTTTTGGCGCCCGTGTGCTGTGCGATGTCAGTGCACGTTAAAGATCCCCAGGTGGTCGAAATTATTCCAGAGCGCTCCACTACAGCACCTATTCTTCCTTTCTTCTTTCACTCCCTCCTTTATCCCTTCCCTTACGGCGCGGTTCAGGTTTCCAACGATATATGAGACAGATACTGCGCCATTTCCTTTCCCCCAAAACGAATTATTATTATTATTTAGACAGCGTTACATGGAAAATAATAATAATAATTGGTTTTGGGGGAAAGGAAATGGCGCAGTATCTTTCTCATATATCTTTGGACACCTGAACCATGCCGTAAGGGAAGCGGTAAAGGAGGGAGTGAAAGAAGAAAGGAAGAAAGAGGTGCCGTAGTGGAGGTATCCGGGATAATTTCGACCACCTGGGAATCTTTAACGTACACTAACATCGCACAGCGCACGGGCGCCTTAGCGTTTTGCCTCCATAAAAACGCAGCCGCCGTGGTCGGGTTCGAACCCGGGTACACCGGATCAGTAGCCGAGCGCTCTAACCACTGAGCCACCGCGGCGGATACCCCGTACTCGCGTTTAGACGACTCGCTTAATGCGCTATACCTTCGGTGCGCGACAAATGTCTGCCCACTCTTCCTCCCAATCCATCTGAATGAACTTATCGAAATTACTATGTTGAAGGGCAGATGTGCCGGCCGTTGCCCGTGGCATTTCGCCGTGCCGTTTTAATCAGCATATGCGGAATCGTCCTTCACCCGTTTGCGGCCGCTTGTACTCCAACAGGGACGTGTGACATTTTGTGTCAAATGGCGTAGCGTAAGAGCAAATATTGCGTAATATGGCGTGTTACGTGAGCAGCTATGCGCGCGATTGGTGATCGTTCCCTCGAAATTAAAGGAATCTAGAAGAGAAGAGGCGAGACGGTGAATAAGGCACTGAACTGCGCTGCGGATCCCACTGTATCCCAAGCAACTGTATTAGGCCCCTGTCAGACGGCGAGTTTAATGTCATTTCCGACGAATGACATTATAGCATGAGTTGACAGCCTTGCTTGCGCCGTTCTCGTGTGTCTGAAGCTGTTATGTCATTTGCAAATGCACCATACACGTATGCCGTGATAAGGCCTATCATTACAGGGACAATACTATTCGTGCTTGAAATGTACCCGTTAGTCATCAGTACCTAGCGGTGTTTCTTAACAAATAGAGCCTCGTATTTACATATGCCCTTCTGGTACAGGTGAATCTTCATTTAAGAAAGATAAGTTATGTACCTGATAATGTCTGCAGTGTCATGGTCCTTCAGGAATTCCACTCCAGCATGGAGATTTCCTCTTGCAATGTTCTCTCTTTTGCTGACACCAGAAAACTCGCACAGTGGCGCTTAGCTGGTCTTTAATCTCCTCAGTTTGCAAACATCCATGCAACAACGCTGCTCGGATATTTTACAGCACTGCTCTGACAATAACGTGTGAACGCGCCGGCAAGCCCCGCACACACAGAGCAGACGACTTAATTCCGCGCGCGCCGAAGCTTCTTGGACTAGTTCGCGGCGCCGCCACGGCATGGCGTTGATTTGGTGAAAATCGCCGATAATAAAGCAAGAAAACGGCCAGCGACACACAAACACTCCGTACGCTGCTTGTAAAGACCGGCTTTTCCGGCGGCGATCGTCCTGGCAACCGCGCCAGGTGTGGAGAAAGGGCTTGTGTATATAAACACCTCGCGCGACTGGGGCGACGCTATCATTGACTCCGCGGGTGCCGCCCTGGTTGAACGGAAAAGTTTTGGCGCATACACGCAGAGACAGTCGCCCAGGTCCGTTTCGTTCACCGTAGTCGCGACGATGATGTTCGTCCAGCTGTTGTCAGCGCTGCTTCTTCTGACATTATGCGTCCACAATGTTAAAGCGCAGGATGCCAGCGCCACGAACACAACAACGGCTGTCACTGCCGCACCGACAACGGCGGGAAACCAGACAGCGGCAAGTGAGGCTACGGCAAACGTGACGGCGGTGGCGGATCCCGGACAGTCTGTGTGGATTAAGGAGGAGCTGGTCGCCGACCTCTCGCTGCCCGGAGTGCCGAACGCAACGTTGGAAGTGACCTACGCGGGAGATTTGAAAGTGGCGCTGGGCAACTACACATTCACGCCTCAGCAAGCCAGCACTGCGCCTACGGTGAGCCTGAATGCTCCGGTTGACTGCGAAGGTCCGTACGCGCTGCTCATGGTGGACCCGGACGCGACCAGTCGCAAGAACCCGGTGTACCGCAGTGTGATGCATTGGATGGTGTTGAACATCAACAGCACGGAGAAACTCCACGAAGGGGACGCCGCGTTGCCCTACAGAGGGCCCGCTCCACCCCAGGGATCTGGACTGCACCGATACGTGTTCCTGGTGTACTGTCAGCGCGGAATGCGCCTGCAAGGCGAAGATCTGGCGCCGAAGGAAAGGAAGAACTTCAACCTGGCCGAATTCGTCAACAGGACGAGCCTGGGCACGCCGTTGGCTGGAAACTTCTTCGTCGCTGAGAACCCCGCGGCAGTGTAGTTTAGTCTTGACGCTTCACAGCCTCTTTCTACAAAGTACGGCAGCGAATCGATGGAAGACCGGACCGCCGATGACGGAGTGGTAGACCACCGTCGTCTCGTAAGCCAGTCTAGAAGCTCCGTCCCGTTGCTCGAGAAGTTGAAGACATCTATAGCTGCTGGGGCGCATCAGCCACTGTGATACGCTCATCGTGAAGTCTGCCGAGTTATGAGTGCTTCGTCAGTGTGCAATCCCTCAAGTAATGCCCGAGCTGCGTTGCACACCGTTGTTTGTAACAGAACTGCTGTGACTGGCAAACTAATGTATTCGCGTTTGAAGCAATCAGATGTACACAGCCAACACCAAGGGAATAAAATGTTGTGCTTAATTTGTGATGTGAAAACTTCGTGCATGCCTGGCAGCAGGAGCTTCTGTTCGCTCAAGGCCTTCCACTTATGGGTGTGGCCTCACTCCGAAGGAAGTGATCAAAACAAGGAACTGGTCGCTACAAATTACAGCTGGAAGGCATGAATAGATGGAGAAAGTGGAGAACTAATTGAATGTTTTTTTAGAACATTTCCCATTTTGTTTTTGTTTTTTAGGAAGTAAGCTGATCAAGGTAATCTTGCTGCCTGGTCTAGTGGGCTTGCGTAGCTTCTGGCGGCCTTGACGAAGCTGGAGGTATTAGCCTAACTGGCTGTAAATCCGACAAATTGGACACGCATGAAGCGCGCTAAAAATCTATTTTGTAGGCTTGCGACTCGGTTTATCTCCTCCTTTGACTTTTGGAACGTTCACACTAGCGAGGCAGCCATTCTTAATTGACTTGCGGCATTACAGAACGTTCCACCTCCGCCGCTATGCACGAGGGTGGCGCTGGTGAACACTCTCGAGGTTATACTAAACTCAGCACGAATGCACTCAAAAGTAAAAGATGGACAGCTGACATAGCTCAGTAGGTAGAGCACCGTACTCGACTTGCAGAGGTCGTGAGTTCGGGTCCCTCCGGCGATATGTGGCTGTCTGTTCTACTTTATAATTAGTTATTTTTCAGGCAGATATTATTGCAGTGGTAATTTCGCATTAGTCAACGCCACAAATTAAAAAGAAAGCGTTCCCTTTGGACTTCATGGTTTCAGAAACTGTTTGTTGGCTTTCTTCATACGTAGGGCAAGACGCTTGTCTAGAATATGTACTGCCTTATAAAAATGGTCTATAGGCAGTCTATAGATTTCTTATAGGTTCTGTTGCCTTCCTATATATATTTCTTTTGGTCTATTCATAGTCTATAGACTGTGTATAGACAAATGTCTATTAAAAGTGTATGGCCATAAATCTACAGATTGTCTATAGGTTGGTTATATGATTTGTATTGCCTATAAAGTGTTCTCTAGGGTTTGTCTATAGAGAGTTTATAGACAGAAGCCTATGGACAGTCTAAAGACTGTCTAAAGAAATTTTGTAAGGGTGGGCTTGTTTCGGGCTGAACACGCGATATCTGGCAATAACACTTGGTTAAATATGGTCTGGACGTAAGCAAGCGCAGTTACACATAAGATTTCATCGCCTTCTTGGTCGCAGCGGCTTTGAGAGCTGCCGAACACACAGTTCGGTCATTCTTGGCATGTGTTTTGCCCTCTGTATACGTCGACGAACCCTCATCTCCGTTCCCTTGCCTACACTATTCAGGACCAGCGAAGCTGACTTATTCTCGAAATTACGGCACCTGTTATGCACACTTTTACATGAATTCCTGTAAAAGTGATTACGTAGATTAAAAAGCCAAGTTCAACTGCCACTTCTAAGGCTGCAGATTAGGCCGTGAACTGTGGACTTGCCGTGCCAAGACAAGCATGCGACCTGCCCGTTTATCCAGATACGGACAACAGTCGATTCGAATCGCTGCGCATCGCCAACAAACCTCGCGCAGCCGATGGCCTCCATTGCGGAACGGCTTCACGCTAAGCGACGCTCGCCACGTTGTTTGGCCCGGAAAGGCTGCCAGCGCGCCAGCGCCACTGCGCCCCATCAGCCCCGTCCTTGTAGATTGCAATCTCGGTCGGAAATGTGCCAGAGAAACACAGCCGGAGAAGTAAGTGCCCTGTTGCTTCGGGCGCCACTGTATAGATTTGGAACACTTTTTCGTCGCCTCTTGCTTGCTGTAGACTTAGTGCTCCTCCCTCTCTTCGCTGTGTTTTTCCATTCGCGAGGAGGCTTATCGATTAGGCCAGGTCAATGGCTTGTATAATGCGCCGCCAAGCACGTAAAAATAGAAAGTTAGGAAACTTTGCCAAATGAACTTTCCAGCATTTGTTTATGCCCACCACAAGGACTGCTAACCATTTATAAAGCTTCGAAGGGCGTATTATCGGCACTGAAAGTTTGCGAAGCGCGGCGGGTGTTGGGGGAAGAAATATTTATTTCGGCGCATTGACGTAATCCAGACGCCATAAATGCGTGAAGGTTGTGCATGCTCATCAGCTAGTAACAACACCAGACGAGGGGATGGCGAAGCAATGCTGCAATAATCGTGCCAGAAAATTATCTCTGCTTTCTTCACTGGCCTGTACCATGCCTGACAAGAAAACTGCGAGAGATCAAATACAGTCAAAAAACGCAAAAAACAAAACTAACTTGAAGTTTCCTCCGTTAGGAAAAAGGAAGGAACGTATGCTGCTTTGATTTATGAGGGTTTAACGTTCCAAAGCTACTCAGGCTATGAGGGAAGACGTAATGAAAGGCTCCGGAAATTTCTACCTCCCGGGGTTCTTTAACGTGCACTGACATCGCACAGTACACGGGCCTCTAGAATTTCGCCTGCATAGAAATTCGACCGCCACGGCCGGGATCGAACCTACGTCTTTCAAGTCAGCAGCCAAGCACCGTAACTACTGAGCCACCGCGGCGACTAGGAGTGAACTCTGGTTCAAAGACTCTTGGTAATTCTTGGCGTGGTGCTTCACATATTCTTTGTTCTCATTTTCAGCTGCAAGTACTAAAATTAGGCAAATATAGCATGCTGCTTTTGTCTGCAATCAGGCCAGGCTAGACAAAGCAGTAACGACTAGTGACTCATGCTCTATATACGTGGTAGTTGCAACTTGCATTGAAATTTGCGATGCAGATCAAACCTGCCCAAGTGCAGAAAAGCAGGTGAGGACAGCAGTAAGAACACCAGGCTCTGCCGTTAGAACGCCATTCATGCTGGTGACAATACCAAGTCGCAGCGCTTTCATGCGTCACTCATCGGCAATGTTCAGGTTTTGGTCTGGTAAGCGGTGCTCAAGTGGAATCAAGCTGCCACGATACGCCACAAGTTTATGTTGGCCTGTGCTCGAATGCATCCTGCCTCGATGAGTCTTGACAAGAGAAGCCCACCTCACGAGTGTTCTCAGACTCTTCGGGGTCGAAGGCGAAGCAGACGACTTGACGTCCGGTGCTGGTCACCACGAGGCGCCCCGTTTGCACTGATGCTGTTCGAACACTTGGTTTTGAAGTGATTTGGCGGCAGTTGTACTCCCTGCGCGTTTCAGTGGAAATAATCCGCATTTCACGCATTTGATGTGATTGCAAGCATAACTAACCCTACAAAACATTCGCATTGCTTTAGTCAGCATACATATTAGGCAATGTTGTGCCCGGACAACCAGCCCGGATTCCAAATCTACACGATGCAAAATTTCTCCTGCGAACGCCCTTAGACAAGCCCGGTGCTGCGCCGCAAGGCAACAGCGCCCTAACGCTCCCTTGACAAGCTAAGATGCTGCGCTGCCAGGCAGCGGCGCCCTATGGAGAAGCATCGCCGAGCGACATGTCCAAACGTGCAGCAAATTGCTAGACGGCCAGCCGCCGGTTCCCCTTTCCCCCTGGATGTCACCGCGCGCGGCAGACTTGAAGCGGGTGGCCAGCGCGGTCGCTGGTTGGACCTCTCGGACGGCCGTCAAGTGCTGGCTTTGTACTGGGCCGTTTGAATGACAACCGTTCCTCGGGGCTTTATAAGCCCCAACGCTGCCGCCTGGAGAGCACCTCCGTTCTACGAGCCCCGATCTACAGAGACCGACCCACCGTGAGCCGAGTGCCGCTCACGAGTGGAGGGAGATGTGTGACGCGTTGGAGCCTCGCCGGACGTCGCCGTGCGAGAACAGTCGCGTTTGCTGTTAGTTCTCGGCCCCTGTGCCGATCTTGGCCTGTATAATGACTTGTACATAGTGCATAAAATCCGTTTTGTTCTCACCGACGGGACCACCCCAAAGTCGCAACAGCAAACAAGAAAACATCACGTCTTCAATATACACGAGCAGGCGCTTGTACCAGAATATGGAAATACTAGTTAGAACAAGTCAAGGATAACTTAGCCACATGCACTAAAATGAATAACGTGCAGTAGCTCATATTCGACTTCTGAAAAACTTGGAAGCAATACAGCTTTTCTCAGCGGCAAATTAGAACAATGGTAATTGAGGCCACTGTAAGGCTAATCCCGCCAGTACATTAACACCACCACCGGCAGCACCGCTAACCCATCCACTGCGAACAGAATGCCCGTTGGCCGAGATACGATGCAAGATGGACATGCAGGACCGTGCTTCTTTCGAATGACATACCTCAGCAAAAAGAAATGGGAGCTGAACACCGACGGATGCAAAGACACGTGAGCGAGAATCGCCTTTCCGGCGCCGATAGTATCGCTGGAAACTGAACGACGGAAAGAACAGCAGGCACACGGAAGAAAGCAGAGGCATCGAACGCAGAGGCATCATGGTATCGATAAGATACAAGCCAGTACGCGATTCGATTGGAACAAATCCAACAAAGCGTTCGTGCGCTTTTCCTTTTAAATAGTATCGTAAAACAACTGACAGCTGATCAACGTGAGTAAGGCCTGGAGTCGAATCAACAATTAAAGAGGAGTATTTTGCACGTTTCACTTCGTCAACGAGACGTTCCTTGACAGCCTTTGCCATATGTTCGATAAATTCGTCACAAATTGTTCTTGACAGATACGATGGGTGACCTTTTCCTTTGTTCCCGTAGCGTTTGATGTGCTCCTCTAGAAAAGGATCAAACTTGGCAATGGCCTCAAGCAGTCCCATATAGTTGCCATTTCTCGGTGAACCAAAAATCTCCTCACTGCCCCTAAACGCTAGGTTTCGCTCAGCTAGAAGCTTAACTACAACGACTACGCGCTTCAACACCTCTTTCCAGTAAGCGGTCTCAGTGACAAGATGCTTAACCAGCTCCTTGCCAATTGTGTTGCTCGAGTTAGAGTGGGCGAGGCATGCTGCCACGCAGTTCCGGTGCTTGACGCTATTTTCATGTGCGCAAACCTTTTCTGCTGCTCTTTTCCAATCAGAAAAGCCATGCGTGGTGAAAGCACTGGGGTTGCTTGAAATCGAAAATGGTTTGCACATGAAACAGTAAACGGAACCTTTGGACTCCGAGTACATTAACCAGTGTCGCTCGTACGCCTCCCGATTTACAGCCTTTCGCACGATAAGATGAGGTGACATATAGCGTTTCTGAGTTTTGTATTGCCTTTCGGAAGACGGAAAATTTTCTGCCCGATTTTGAAAATACAATGGCTCTTTCTCAAGGCATACACTCCGAAAGCTGTCAGTAATAACGTCCGGCCACTTAGCTGGGTCACTTCGGAGAATCTCGCAACGTACCTCTTGCTGCGGGGTGTCTGTACTTCTCTGTTGCCTCAACGAGAAGCCGTCTCATTCGTCCTCTCGAGGCACGCTTTGTGGGTGGGAACATGATTATTGAAGCCAAACTAACAGGAAACAAGTGAGTCGGTTCTTGGAGTGTTGTTTCCTGGCGCTCGTCAGTAGAAGGAAGCTCATCGCGGAGGTTTGGCACCTGTTGATCAGCAGTAGTAGAAATCGGGCGTGGCGGACCGGACACCTGTAGCTCTGTGGCAGGGGCCCGGCCTAGTAGCATAGACGTTGCTGACTCAGGAACAGGACAGGGCTCGGTTAGCTTCGGCTTCTTGGCCCTACGGTGCTGGGATCTACGGGGCCCTATATGGGGCTTGGAATGTGGCGAGGGCTCCTTGCCACCGGTGACATCGGTTGCTAAAGCCGTCGTTATTTCGGCGAAAGCGGTTGCTGTTTTCCACCCATCACGAGCATAATTTTTAAGGCCTTTTAATGGAGGAAGAATCCTGTTGCAGGGAACAGTTTTTAGACCAAAACTTTGTTTACCATCCTTTGAACAATATAATTTTGTTCAGAAAAAAAGTCCGACTTGATGCTTGCATGACAAAGGCACTGACTGAACGCTGTCGTCGAGCACAGTAAGGCGCCCAGGTATACCTCCCGAGAGGAAGACAAACGTCACCGGTCGATTATTTAAAAGGCAAAGCGCAGGGCAGTGTGCTATCCTCCGGAAACCCCGCTCTCGTGCATGCCATGTGGTGCAGCACTTCATTTTCCGATTCGCGAGCCCGTAGCCGCAACTCTCGATGGTGGTCAGCTCACTGGTTTTATGCAAGACATAAGAGTTTTACACAGCCATACTGCTAATACGGTCACAACAGTAACGCACTGCCGCTGCTATACAGTTTCTATGCTTGCCCGGCCGCATTTGCCGTGCGACGGTGCTGAAAATCTTAATACTAAGCGCGCGCTTTTGCAGAGTGCCGGCTGTCGATTCTACACTCTTAACGTCGTACCTTTAACGGTCTTTAACATTTACCTTCGAGGTACACACGGTTGTACGTTTTTATGTTTTCTTTCTTTGGTAAGTAAGCTTCAAAGGTTACGTACTTGTTCGCAAAGGTCACAACTCACATTTAAAGGTACATAGTTCCTGTGTACCTCAGGCGGTGACCTCTATAGCTGACCGAGTGGGCGCCCTATATATATACGGAAACAGCACGTTAACTGACGTGACAAGTGCGAGACGCTGTCGCTCTAAAATGTTGCGATGTTCGGCGTAAGATTATTTCATGCTTTCACCTAAACCACGCACTCCACCTCACACTGCAACATGTTGTTCCATAACACAGTACCTTCGACCAACAATGGTGGCTTTGCTGCAAAATTTTTGCAAAACCTGGAGCCAGCTGTAGGAAGTTATGGTCAAAATAACACTGCATCTAATATAGCAGAGGGAAATAAAACGATACACCACATTTACCTCATCAAGCAAAAGCAACAACCAGCCCGCCATGTTCGACCACCAAAGCAATTTTCAAACACTTTATTTCAGAACTGGCCCTGTAAAAAAAGATGCTTCAAAAAGTTTGAAAGCGTTAAAAAAAAAAGCACCGTGTTGTACCACCATCACCAATATGGACATATTTCCGTGACATAATTCGAGGCATACTGTGGAAGTATGTATAAATGTGGCTGAATTCCTCGCAATAAATCAGTTGTAAGTCCAGCGGTGTTGTTTGTGTGCCTACTTGTTCTTCTGTGGGCGTTTCGCTGGTCCCACCATTCGCACTGTGGAAGGATTCTCGGTAAATTGCTGCCCTCATACACGCATACACACGTGCCGAAAAAACGTGCCCCGTGCAAAAATATGCGAATAAAACTTGTGGTGACGACCAAAATGAACAAGAACACAAAAAAGAGCCTTAAATACGTTATTATATCTATAATATGTATATACCTTTAAAATATGCAAAGACCGCCATTTGCTGCTTAAAAAAAACTTTTTTGTTTACTGGAAGGCTGAAAAGGGGCACTTTTTTGTTATGAAATTATTTACCCTCGTTTCCCTACCCACAGATAAAGTGACGATAGGACATGAATGAGAAGAGTTGCTGATTGGCTGAGGAGCAGGATGGGGGAAGGAGTCACAAGGAACATACACACACGCACGGACACTACCCCTAGATGCCGCGTCTGTGCCCAGGGAGAGAGAGAGAAGTAAACGTGGAATCTCTCGTTTGAGCAGAAAATGAAGGAATGCAAAAGTAAAGAAAACGCGGTGCCGCAGCTTCCACACAGCATGACACAGAAAATCATGATCATGATGCAAGATGCCGGAGATCATGATTCAAGGTAGATATGCAGAACCGCTCTTCTTTCGCATGACATTCCTCAACACAAAAGAAACGGGAGCTGTGCGCGCCGACGGGTACAAAGGCACACGTGAGCGGGAATCGCCTTTCCGGCACCGACGGTACATGGAAACTGAGCGACGGAAAGAACCGCAGACAGACATAAGAGCGCAGAGGCATCGCCATTGTCTCGCCGGCACCTGCCATACACGCATCAGGCAGTGGTCTCCCAGCAGGAGAGCAGGCCAGATCTTGCTGCCCGACTTCGCCGAAGGCAAGTGACGATGACACTCATCGGTCTTGCGACCATACTCCTGTTGATTCTGTTCGGCAACAACCTGGGAGAGGAGAGCTCCGCCGCCAAAAAGGCGGTCCCGGAACCGGCGAGCCTTTCGGAGGCCGACCTCAACATATGGAGGACCTCTGGCCTGGTGGACGACCTCACGCTGGACGGCGCTCCGCGCCTTCTTCTCGAGGTGAAGTACGACAGCAAGACCCTAACGAAACCGGGCGAAACGTTGACACCAAAGGAGGCCGCGAAGGCCCCGTCGTTGACGTTGAAGGGCACCCTCCACTGCAAGTCGCCGTACGCCCTGCTCATGGTCGACCCGGACGCCCGCAGCAGAGCGTGTCCAATGTACCGCAGCTGGCTCCACTGGATGGTGGTCAACATCGGCAACACAGCCACCTTCCAAGATGGCCAGGAGGCGTCGCCCTACTTGGGACCCGGACCACCCAACGGAACGGGGCCCCACCGCTACGCGTTTCTCGTCTACTGTCAGGGTGGCACGAGGCTTAACGCCGCTGAAGTGGCACCCAAGGATAAGAAGAACTTCGACGTCGACAAGTTTGCTCTGACAATGGCCTCAACAGTTCCCGATGCGGGCAATTTCTTCTACAGCGAATTTACCGCACGACGTGCCTAGGACAGTGCTTTCGAGCTTCTTCAGCTGGAAGGTCTGCAAATTCGTTACAAACAGATGGATCGACATCTAATCGAAGACTGACCAACCACTGATCTACAGCTTACCGGCGGCGGACGGACACGTGAGAACTACAAGGGATCGTATGTGGCCAGCCCAGCAGCATTCGTGTCATAGCGTCGCCGTCTTGGGCGTGTAACATCCAATGCCGTTGTGGCCGGTATGAGCATGTGCACTTTGATACATGCGACGTGGCGTATACTACGCAATGCTTCTCTTACGTAGTTTAACCTGTCAAAGTGCTGAGACTTATACGAAGTTAATATTGAGCTTTGAGCAAAGCTGCAAAAGCCATCAGCCATTGCCAGTAAAGTATGAAACGATGCTTTCGCTTGTTTTTTGTATACTTGCTTCAAGCTTGAGCCAAATAAACGGTAGAGCTTCAAAACTCGTACAGGGATGTTCCTGAACTTTGGGTACAGCTGCAAAATGCAATCAACAGTTGCCGGGAAAGTATGAAATGATGCTTTTGCTTGTTTTTATGTTCGCTTCATGCTTGAACAAGAAAAAAGTTGTGCGCATGTCTTTTTTAAGCTATGCTGCGCCTGACTGTATCCGCTCGCGCGGCCGCTCACATCACCCACCTGCGCCCCCATGGTGCATGCACACAAGTGCAGAACTTGCATCACTCTGTACACCACGGCAGCATGAGTGTGCGCAAAAGGTAAGGTAGGAGGTACAAACAGGACGGAGCCAGATATCCGCTGGTGCTGTGTTATGAAGTCAATGACGTCCGACATACGATCTCGCATTTTGCAAGCAAAAAAAAAAAAACATTGAGCAGGAGGGGACGGCAACACAAGGCTAGGAACGCCGAACTTAGCATTAACAGAACGTTTGTAGGCCTCCCAGACTCCCGATCTACATTTAAAGCACACCCTATCCTAAGTGCTACATCTAATGTAAGATATAAATTAAGCTTTGATATTGTAACCGAGGTAGAACGGAAGCTAGAATCACGAAAGAAGCGCTATATGCAGTACGAGGGCATTCGACAACGAGTTTGCTGAATAATGACACAATAAGCCACAATGAACCGGTGCAGCCTTAAGTAGGACGTCGATGCTCGGTGTTAAACCGTAAATTTTTCGGGGCGATGCAAAAGAATCAAACCTTGCAACTCGGAGCGCCATTAGGTTCTTTCCTGTAGCATACACTGCACTCGCCAAATACGACGTCAAAGACGAGGCGCAGTGCCATCGCATGCACCATATATGTAGGCACCCAAGAAATCCACATAAATCGCCTTAAACTATGTATGCACTATTATACTATGCAATAGTAATATCCTCTCATTGAAACGGCTACCGGACTGAGACTTTCCTTCTTCCTCTGGTTTATTTCGTACGCTTTCAAGAATTCAATCTTCCCTGCTTTCTGCAAACAGCGGAATATCGAAGGTAAGTTGAGCCTCCATGTTTCACGTAAGTCTTTCCTTTTTACTGCGAAAGCTGCTACGTTTAGCCATATATATAGTCCTGCATTCCACCGTGCCTTCTACAGCGTCAGACGTAACACCTTAATTACTTTGAGGGCTAATTTGATTCATCTTAATTAATGGAATTTAATTTAATTCAGTTAAATTCAACTGCCACCTGACACGGTTGGAAGATGGCAGTGTGAAGGGAGGTAAGTCTCTCTCTCCCCGTTTTCGGAAAAGCAGGGATGGGGAAAGTGCGAGAGGGCAGAGAGGAGGGAATAGTGACGGGTGACATAAGAGAGTTATAGCATATCGTTACCGTGTTTACGTTTCCGTTTACCGTGTTACCGGACTCCGGATTTTCCGGTTAGCGCGGCGCACGCCAGAAGACGTTTTAGCGTACCGTCTCTCACGTAACAAGTTACCGTAGGGTTAAAACGAGTGATGATGATGCCAGATGCCCAGCTTTTAATGATAAAAAAACGGATGCATTGCAATCATTTCTATGAAGTGAAATGCTACACTTTAATATTTTTCTCTGCATATAAAGACGTACCGACTACACTTCAGCTAACAGCCGACACAGCGGCTTTTCAAATGTTCCCGAGAAGCTAGACACCTTCGCCTACCCTGGCCAGTAGACAATTTCACTACGTAGACCTCAGTAAGCTTGCATACACAGTGCACGTTGCGTTGCGAGCGCTGTAAAAAAAAAAAAGCACAACTACGACACCTGTTCGCCGTACCGCAACGTCGCTTCTTTATGCGTTTGGATGTGAACACTGTGGCGCCATCTAGTGGCAGTAAGTTAAAGCGCGCCAACACCGGGCCAGAGAAACTTTTTTATTTTCTGAAATTACTGATGAATATACCAAGAGAATTACCAGTCTTTTTTTCGAGGAAAAAATCATGAAAATATAGAAAAATGTTAAATCGGGCACGAAACTGAAGAGCTGCAGTGTAGTCGTTGCTATTTGGCTATGTACACGACACATAGTCAGGCTTAACCGCTCAAAAATCGACAAATAATCTCAAAAACATGGCCTAGTTGTTACTCAAACCTCAACGTATGAGTGAGAGTTTTCAAATTAAAAGCGAATGCCTTCATGTATAGCGACAAATGGCGCCGAAGAACGCGGCGGCGGTGCTGTATTTGGTCCGAAGCGGCCGTGCAGGGCGCCGCCATGTTTGTTTACGAGCGGACCGGTAAGTGGCGGCGCATGCGCAGACGTCGTTTGCCGGGCCCGGTAAACGGTAAGACGGTAACGTAAACACGGTAACGATATGCTATAACTCTCTATAGTGGCCTGGGAGGTTACGGTGAGTGCAGAGTAACGAACAACCGCCGGAAAGTGGCTATCCCGGGGAGAAGCCAGAGGGTTGGGCTTCCGCGGAAGGAGGAGCTAGGTTATGACGAGGGTCGAGGAATGCGCAACCTGAGAGTGGTTCCACGGTAGAATGTGGGCTGTAGATGAACAAAAGTTATAACAGCTTTCGCCTATCATGCTATTAGCCGGTAAGTCTAGCTGTACAATTTTTTTTGCACGTTTTTTCGCTTCTCACACGGTTGTCTTTCATAAGCAACACTACGCCCCTGCGACTGCGCTTTGGACTGCCCTTGCGACTGCGCACTTGCGACACGACGGCCCTTGCGACTGCACCTAAAGACTGCGCTTTCATGTCGCAAGAGCGAGTGAAGTGCCATTGTGGTCATTTACGCGGTCCAGGAGAAGTCATTTTCTATCCGCACCAAGTCACATTGGAGGGTCAGGACGGAATAGGCCAACGCCGCCACCGTTATGCTGCGAGCGACCTCAATCTGGCCACCACAGGGAACACGTGGTCAGCTCTGTGTGGCTAATGAAGGTATCGCTTCCGGGAAGGTGTCCATCCCCGGTTCGTTTCAGTAGGTCAACCGCGAAAGCATCCCAGAACGTACACGCTGAGCACAGCAATGATCATGTATAGGGTAGCTGTGATTAGGTGGAGTGAAGCAAACGCTACCTAAGAGTTCAATGGCGGGGCTCCTGATCAAAAGTTTCAGCGAACGCTTTCAAAAACTTTCCGTCAAAAACATAATCAGCCATACAAGGCAGGCACATTTTCTGTGTCCCCACATATAACATATATGGTTGACTGGTCAAACTGCGCCTCAAAAGGTATAGCTGAGACTTGCGCTTATCGACTGTGAAAGACATACACCAAAACAATCTTGAAGCCCCAGCCTGTTACACTTGGGCATTGTATAGTTCTGGTCGCCCTCATTGTCGCTGTTGGAAAGCTCAGTGCCAACATTGAAGGCTTTGATAAAGAAATAGCTTGACAGGTCACTGAGGCCGTCGCCGTAGCTCAGTTGGTAGAGAAAAAATTCGGTGTTGGGGAAAGGAAATGGCGGGGTATCTGCCTCACATCTCGGCGGACACCTGAACCGCGCCGTAAGGGAAGGTATAAAGGAGGGAATGAAAGAAGAAAGGGGAGCCGTAGTGGAGGGCTCCGGAATAATTTCGACCACCTGGGGATCTTTAACATGCACTGACGTCGCACAGTACACGGGCCTCTAGGATTTCGGCTCAATCGAAATTCGATCACCGCGGCCGGGATCGAACCCGCGTCTTTCGGGTCAGCAGCCGAGCGCCATATTCACTAAACCACCGCGGCGGCGCCTTATAGCTGGAGTACTGCATGTCGTTACCATTATGTTAAATATCTGTGTAACGCTATTTGAATACCTTTGTACGCTGATAGTAGTAATATTCCCACATAACTTATTAAATGTCAACACTTGGCGAAGTTTTATTTTATTTCATTTTTTTCGGCCCCCTTGTCGTAAGTATGCCGGCAATCATTCGAATTTTCGTTGCTTGGAGTTCTACATCGCTATACACACACACTAACGTCTGGGAGAAGCCATCGGATGCACATATAATTACCTCATTGGAGCACGAGCTCTCGCAGATCTCAGTGCAGTGCCTATGATCTGGCAGTGTAATTTATTTTTTCTGCATCGTTACCGCATGCAGTCAGAACTCATCTGCATTAGTTATAGGGTAATAAGTCAGTAGTTCTAACCCGACACATCTTGTTGAATTTTGTCGAATCGCGTTGAATGTTTGATACGCCAGTGTATAGTTACCGATTCCACCGAACATACCCGACATGACTGACAACCTACAAAGAAACTTGTTTTCGAAACATGACACTTTTTGTGCCCAGTTTCGCGTGTATTTTTATGACAGGAAAGTGAGTACCTAGATCAAGAGCACGAATTAAACTGACGCGTCGAAGGTCGCAGTTTATAAATGTACAAGTCTACTGTGCGAGGCCAAGACAAGTGGGCGACCCACCAGCTGATCAATATGCACGGACGACAGTCGATCCGAATCGCCGTGCGCCAGCCCTGCATCATCAAATAGAGCAGCTCGAGTAGGCGCCGACCTCCACAATGGAGAGGGTAGACGCTAACAACACTCGCCAGGTTGCTCGGCCCAAAAAATCTGCCAGCACACCCAGCTCCACTGCGCCTCATCTCTACTGTCCTTGTAGATCGTCATCTCGGACGGAAACGTGAAAATTGGCCCAGAAAGCAGGAAGAACTCAGCGCCGACTGAAAAACTACGTGCTCTGTTTCCCAGAGGTATATAAACTATACACTAGGAACACTTTTTGGTCGTTTATTGCTTTCCGTAGATGTGGGCTTAGTACTTCTTGCTCTCTTCACTCTGTTGCATTCGTGATAGGGGCTTACCGATCAGGCCGAGACAACGGTTGCTATCGATGAAAAAAAAATTAGTCTAGCCCGCACTAAAGGAAGTTTCCAAGACTTATCTCTACGCCTCAAGGAAATGGTGGATGTTTACCGAGTTGCCGTGCATGTACACCTGAGCGTGCGCAGGCACGTCCAAATAGCATCGCCTATACTTACCTTCTTAGCAGAATAATAATAATAATAATAATAATTGGTTCTTGGGGAAAGGAAATGGCGCAGTATCTGTCTCATATATCGTTTGACACCTGAACCGCGCCGTAAGGGAAGGGATATAGGAGGGAGTGAAAGAAGAAAGGAAGAATTGGAGGTGCCGTAGTGGAGGGCTCCGGAATAATTTCGACCACATGGGGATCTTTAACGTGCACTGACATCGCACAGCACACGGGCGCCTTAGCAGAAAATTTAATGGTTTTTGGGGAAAGGATATAACGCAATATCAGTCTCACATATCGGCCGACACCTGAACCGCGCCGTAAGGGAAGGAGTAAAGGAGGGAGTGAAAGAAAGAAAGAGGTGCCGTAGTGGAGGGCTCCGGAATAATTTCGACCACCTGTGGCCTTCAGTGTTGTTTCATGCGGACCACGCAGATGACCGAACGGGCTGGAAAGCCAATTTGCTGAAATATGGACAATACACAACTTACGTCATCACCTATTCGATGGGCCGGACACATACCAGTCGTCTCCCGAAAAATATTCCTGGGCTTACCGGTGCTCCGAACCATATCTGACAAGAAAACTGTGCATGGCGAAATGCGGTCTGAAAATTCAAATATTAACTTGCGTGCATGATATAACCACCAGGAAAAAAAGAAAGAATCCGATATTATAGGCAAGAAATGCACGTTCAGTCTTCATGGAATTTCATGGAACATAAAAATTTAATATGTATCAGCCAACTGGGATCCAGACCAAGCCTATATCAAAACCGTGCTGAGCATTTCATTTTCTAAAATAATAATAATAATTGGTTTTTGTGGAAAGGAAATGGCGCAATATCTGTCTCATATGTCGGCGGACACCTGAACCGCGCCGTAAGGGAAGACATAAAGGAGGGAGTGAAAGAAGAGAGGAACAAATAGGTCCGTAGTGGAGGGCTCCGGAATAATTTCAACCACCTGGTGATCTTTAACGTGCACTGACATCGCACAGCACACGGGCGCCTTAGCGTTTTTATGGAGCCTACTCGCATGCAGCTTCACTGCCTTTAAAAACCGTACTGACTGATTTAAGTTCTTTCCGCGCTCTTTAGAAGTTTGCAATTCCGTTCCTGGCCCTACTCGTGCTCTGCCTTTAAAAGAAATTTTAATACTGCGATTTGTAGCTGAGATGTTTTAGAGCGGTAGCTCTACTCAACGCAAAAGTCGCTCACCATTCCGTGCTTTATTTTACCTTGGTTTAACCTTCAGGAGCACAGAGTAGCAACAGACTGACTCTGACAGCTTGACAGATTGACCTTGGCCAATTGGACCAAAGTCGATGTCCAACCATACTTGGCCGTGCCCGACGCGATTGTGACCTCCAAACTTGGCCCGGGTCATTTCCAAAAATTTGGCCCGGGCCACCCCCGAAATATGACCTCGGCCGATTTGGACCAAAATCTATGTCCAACCATAAGTGGCCGTGCCCGACACTATGGCGACCTCCAAATTTGGCCCCGGTCATTTACAAAAATTGGGCCTGGGCCACCCCCGAGATTTTACCTTGGCCGATTTGGAACAAAATCGATGTCCAACCATACTTGACAGTGCCGGACACTATGGCGACCTCCAAATTTGGCCTGTATCATTTCCAAAACCACCCCCGAAATTTGACCCGGCCGATTTGGAACAAAATCGACGTCCAGCCGTAACTGACCGCGCCCGACGCGACGGCGACCTCCAAATTTGGCTCGGGTCATTGCCAAAATGTGGACCTGGACCACACCCAAAATTTTACCTCGGCCGATTTGAACCAAAATCGATGTCCAACCATACTTGAAAGTGTCAGACACGATGGCTACCTCCAAATTTGGCCCGTGTCATTTCCAAAAATTTGGGTTGCGCCATCCTCAAATTTGACCTTGGCCGATTTGGTCCAAACGCGATGTCCAACCGTAACTGACCATGCAGACGCGACGGCGACCTTTAAATTGGGCCCGGGCCAACCCCGAAATTTAACCTGGCCGATTTGAACCAAAAGCGATGTCCAACCATAATAGACCGTGCCCGACACAATGGCGACCTCCAAATTTGGTCCGGGCCATTGCAAAAATGCTATCGCTCGACCTTTGGTTACAACTGTGTTAAAACCCTGCCTTTTTTACATTGCATTTCTGTACTTTCATATAGTGTCTCCTACACTGCTCATAGCTACCATTTGTTTTTACATTTTTTTTATCTCCTCGAGCCATTGCGTTATGCAAGACTGTAGTACAAATAAATAAATGACCGATTATTTAGCGTGTTTAGGCGAAATGCGAATTAGGTGCGCCAGCACTTCGGTCTTCACTACGGTTTCGGTTCGAGGCTCGGTTTCCAAGCTCAAGCAGTCTTCAGAGAAAGATAGGCGAAATCGGACTTCAGCTCCGCCTTAAGCATAAGACAAGATAGCGTCAATGGGTTAATGTCCATATATGCGCAATAGGTCATTCCCTACTTTACATTCATAGACCCCTGTGAGCCCTCATACCACTCCTGGGCCCTAGCGCAGTGGTACAGCGGTTAAGCGATGGCCCTGCGATGCAGGTGCTGCCACCTGTAGGGCTTGTGAGACACAGGTTGCACTTCCCGAGCAACCTCTCGCGACCAATAATTAAACTGCCACCTGCCACGGTGGGTAGTCTGCCAGACAGAGAACATTAGCCAGACAGCGGCGGAACCGGCGAGTGGGGATCTTAGTGCTGTGCACTATTGCTGTTTCTGTTCGTGCATTTGTGGTTTATGTAACATGGCTAGCGTTGGTTGCACCAAACCGCACACCATTCGGAGCTGCGTGGGTTGATGCCCATATATGGAGAAATGGTCATTCTCTACTTGGCATTCATTCATGGCGGCGAGTCCTCATAGCATTACCAGCGCAGCGGTTAAGTGATTCGCAACTGCACTGACAGGCGGCTGTTCCTGTCACATCCACCCGTATCCGGATTGAGCGACCCATGTTGCCCTTCCCGAGCAACTTCTCCAACAAGTTTCCTCCCATTTGTACAGCAAAACATATTTTCCTTCCTTTCTATTATTATTTGTAATGAACCACCACTCCACTACTACTACTACTGCTCCCATTGGCTGCAGCTTGCGCGGCGCTCCTCCGAGCTTACCGGAGTTACTACCAAGTTAACGATTAACTCGGGTAAGTGTTAACGCTTCCTGTTAACGCCACGCATGAGCCAAGTAATGCGTATGCATTAAAAAATAAAAATTGGCAGTGGCTTAGCTGAGCTATGCCAGCTGGGATATACATATTGGCGGTTTACATGATCCCGACAAAAGTCGGGTTAAGTCGGCTGTTGGGCAGAAAACCGCTTGTCGGGCTCATGTGTACGCTAGCGGGTCGAGCTAAGCAATCGTCGAGTCGAGCTGGGCCAGCCCGATTGCAGGGGGTGGGTTTACTCGTCCTGACTTTGGCCCGACCCTGTTGGAGGGAGCATGTATACGCTGCCGCGTCGGCTTAGCACCTCCTCTCCTGCCTCCTCTCTAGTCTGGCGGCACTGCGCAAGCCTTCTTCTTCTTCTCCTCAAGTAATATGGCAAGCCTGGGCGCTCCTCCTCCTCCTCCTCTTCTAGAATCCGCACGTGGTTTGCTTGCTCGACGCTAGGGTTAGCGGCGATCTCTGCCCGACAGAAAACGGGTCCATGTAAACGCGGTCGCGTCAGGCTGGTCAGCCCATCTGGCGCACTCCTACTCGACCTGCAACGTCGGGCTCATGTAAACAAGGCTATAGCGAGAGCTGCAGTTCTCCCCTGGTCTAATCACGTGGTCAGTTATACGACGAGCCTTTTCTCCCTCATCTTAAATTGTTGCTGACGATGTTGTTGCCATTGCTTCATCTTGATTTTCTTGCGAAGGAACCATGCGAGCTGCTATGCGCCGCTTGTTACACTCCGCCTCTTGGCGTCTCTGCTTGGCAGGACGTTCTTCTCTTTGCTCAGGCGTATGCGCCGCTCGTTTAGCCTTCTGATGTTCATTCTTTCTCTGCAGAGCGGCCAAGTGCCAGGCGACGTCCTCTGGGTCCGAAGAATTTATCTTCTCCTGACGATACCGCCGTATAGCGGCGGCTGGAGTCTCCTTTACGTCAGCCATACGAAGCGATTGTGATACACCGAGTCGTATCACCTCAACTTTTATACACACAGGCGCACATACGCAGTGTATCCACACGACCCCACACGCGGCCGCGGCCGAGCTCTGACGTCATGTGCCGCGCACCTACTGCCCTTCTATACGGTTGCCGCGCATGC
Organism: Amblyomma americanum; assembly: GCF_052857255.1. Classification (NCBI taxonomy): domain Eukaryota; kingdom Metazoa; phylum Arthropoda; class Arachnida; order Ixodida; family Ixodidae; genus Amblyomma; species Amblyomma americanum. Next base: position 27,686,849 of record NC_135498.1, read on the forward strand.
GCATTCACGCGCGGCTGTGGCGAACTCTGACGTAATGCGTCGGCAAATGCTGCTTCTTTCTGGTTTCGCGCATGCGCACTATCGGTCTACCAGGCTCACGGCGAAATGCTCGGCTGGGTAGCGTAGTGTAGCTATCGCTACAAAAAACTCAGGCGATCGTCAACGGTAGCAGCCAAATGTTCGTTATATCCTAGGTTGACACACTAAAGTTCATTTTATCCGAGGAGATACACTTAGGTTCGTTATATCCGAGGTCAACATATTAAGTTCGTTACATCACAGGTGGCATACTAAGGTTTGTCATACCCTATGTTATATACTAAGTTCGTTCAAAGCCCGGTGGGCAGGTTGCCACCTGCCACTGACAGACAGCGTCGCCATTTCCGCTTTCTGTGGTTTTTCTAATACTAACGCATTAATAAATATCCAACTCAAACTACTGTTCACATTGCGCAGTAACAACTGCTATTAATACTCCACGCAGCTGGATGGCATTCCAAGTTGCTGAACTTCGGCAGCGTACAGCTTTGGGCAGCCGACAAAAGGAAGACAGCGTACGTGTGCGTACAGGACGCTCGCGTCCGGAGATCACGCTTACATGGCGCAGGATGGATATGCGATCCGCGCTGCTCTTTGGAGGAATCTGGTGACACGCAGTGCCGCACAAAAGAACCAGAACAGAAGCGGTACGTTAATGGTATGTGGAAACCCGATAGATCCATCTTTCCAGTGCCTGTCGTCGGCGAAAACTGAGCCGCCAATAGAAACCCAGACCCGCAGCACAAACCGGAGAGACATCGCCACTGTCTAGCTCGCTCCACCTACAAGCAGGCAGTGGTCTCTATAGGCAGCAGCTCAGATCAGGTCCATCCACCTTCACCGAAGGACGCGATTATGGCGCTCGTCTGGCATACGACGTTGCTTCTGCTGACTCTATGCAGCCACAGCCCAGCAGAGGAACGTCCCTCCGAGACTGACGAAGTTCCGAAACTGACGAAACTGTCGGCGGAGGACATCAACATGTGGAGGACGTCCGGCCTCGTGGATGACCTGTCTCTGGTAGACGCCCCGCACGCCCTGATCGACGTGAAGTTCGGAAGCACCACAGTGATGAAGTTGGGCGAAACGCTTGCGCCTGCACAGGCAGCCAGTGCCCCTATGGTGAGCCTCGACGGCTTCCTACACTGCGGCCCGCCGTATACACTCGTCATGGTCGACCCGGACGCGCCCAACAAGGGAAATCCCACGGCCCGAAGCTGGCTCCACTGGATGGTGATCAACGCCGAGCACAAGTCCCGCTTCCAAGATGGCGAGGTCGCGATGCCGTACAACGGACCCACCCCGCCCAAAGGTTCTGGACCTCACCGCTACGCCCTCCTGGTCTACTGTCAGGACGGCAAGCGACTGAATAGCGCAGACGTAGCTCCCCAGCAAAGGAACAACTTCCAGGTGACAAGTATCGCTCAGAAGGTGCCCTCGAGCATACCCGCTGCAGGAACCTTCTTTTACGCGGAAAACGCCTGAAAACGTTGCCTTCGAGCATGTTCCACAAGAACGTCCTCCATGGCTTAGTCATGAATGGGCCGGCGAGCAGACAACCTCGGTCACCGTCAGTGAAGAACTGAAGGTGTCCGTGTACACAGCCGCCTTGCCATTCCTCCTATGATCGATTCGACACAGAGCTTATCACCTTCAAGGCATTTGTCGAACTGGAAAACGCGTATTGTGATATGTGCGACGTTGTCTGTACCACGATTGTTTATGGCAGGCAACCAGTTAAATCACGCATTTTTTTATACTATAAAAGAAAAGGTTTAGGAACATGATTATAACCGCAAATATTGACCACTTAGAGGCAATAAAGTATATGGAATCACATCTTTGTATCATTTTTTTCACATTTGCACGAAGAAAAAAAAAGCTACAAGCACGCTTTCTGGATATATCAGAGTAACTTGGTTCTACCCTGTGTAGGAGCTTGCATGGCCAACCATAACCTTCATGTCATTTTCCTTTAAATCCATAAAAACTTTTTTTCACTTCACCTCGATGCCATAAATTGGTATTTTCCCTGATCAATAATTTAAATTTTGTAAAATGCAGAAGACAAAGAGAACTCAGAAGGGAGAGGGGAGGAGTATGCCGGTTTGAACTTCACCATGTTTTGTCAAAAAGAAAAAAGAACATTTCAAGTTAAGCATCCAGCAATTTTCTCGTGTTCGGAGCTGAAAGCGGCCATATCGCTGTCTCAATTAATTTAATAACTGCCTAAAATGAACAGGAGGTTTAACTAGGATGAAAAGAAGCAGTACCACCACAGTGTGCAAGGAAAGTCCATCCTGACAATTATTCCTTGTATTAAATGCGCTTTAAATCCAATTACTGTAAAGAAACAGCAAATTTTCAAGTTGCCAATATGTGCTAATTCAAGAACATATGCCTTTTCTTGTCAGAGTGCATCCTAGACACTGCATTTTGACTGCCGATTTCTGCGATTCCGTGAGAGAGCCGTGCACAAATCAAGGTTTAAAGAGAGGGCTATACATGCTGAAGAAAAACTTGGCGGATACGTAATTACCATAAGCTGTGGCAATGCGATAGCATAAGAAGCTCATTGCGAGCTGCCATGCACCACCACACAAGTGGAGAGATTTCCCTCTGTTCACTTGCCACCTGCCAACCGTGGCAGGTCGCAGCTGGCTCTTCCGTGTACCAAGCTTGACGGGTTTCTTTCCATGGCAGCCACTTTCCGGCATCTCCTAGACGTTCGGGATTTCCCTCTATCTACTTTGCCACCTGTGGCGGCAGCAGCTGGCTTTCATGTACCAAGCTTGACAGGGGACAGATTTATTTCCTTGGCAGCCACCTTTCAATTTCTCTCCCCTATATGTGAGGGGTACTACCCTCTACATTGCCACCTGTTAACTGTGGCAGATAGCAGCTGGCTCTTTCATTTACCAAGCTTGACAGGTGACAGATCTTTCCCTGACAGCCACCTTTAGGTCTCTCCCCACCTAGGTGAGGGGGATTTTCCCACTCTCTACTTTGCCGCCTGCCAACCGTGGCAGGTAGAAACTGGCTTTTTCATGTACCAAGCTTGACAGGTGACAATTTCCATGCCAGCCACCTTTTAGTCTCTCCTCCCCCTAGGTGAGGGGGTCTTCCCACTCTCTACTTTGCCACCTGACAACTGTGGCAGGTAGCAGTTGGCTCTTCCATGTACCAAGCTTGGCAGGTTTCTTTCCATGGCAACAACCCTCCAGTCTCTCCTCTCCCTAAAAGAGGTGAGGGGTATTTCCCACTCTCTACTTTGCCACCTGCCAACCGTGGCAGGTCAAAGTCATGGCGTTTACCATGACTGACTGCTTCATGTTTGTGCCATCAACCTCACAGGTAACCTAGGACCCATTCCCTTGCGACTCTCAGAAATACCACTTCAGGAGAACTCCATATCCCCTTGCCTATCCCCACCGAGGGGATTTCGAATCTTTTACACACTCGGTGGGGATGCTCCACAACCCAAGAATCCTGCACAAAATACACTGCTCAGCGCAATACATCCAAACCTTCATTCTACCTCCCTCCATGACTGGCTTGCTCCCTGTAACCAATCTTGCATCAACATTCCAGCATGTCCATAATGTGCTGGGCGAGATTAGAGGTGACATAGTAGGCAGCCACAGTACTGAAGAGCTCCTGACAGGGGGCTAAAAGTGCAATAAAATATATTCTCTCACAGTCACAGGTAACCTTCGTAAGAACTAGAACAATCGAATTTGACTACTTTTCAAATATCTTCCTCCCATACACGAGTACCACTTCAAGAACAGTATGCAGTTTCATTCACAGTAAATTCTGCGGGCCACAACATAAAAGTTAAAAACAAGAGGAGAGAGGTTTTTAGTTGTGAAGCTCATAAGGAGAACCGATTGCAAATGAAAATTTCTCAATTAGCAGTAAGGGCAGTTTAAAACAAAAACAAGCACTTTTCCATAAAGTGCAACAGCGAAAAGAGACATTGCAAAACAAATTTTTTTACCCATCATGAACACAATTCTTAAGGCCTAGCAGGCATTAATGGAGGAAGAATCATGTAGCAAGGAACAGTTTTCAGACCAATAACTTGTTTGCAATTCTTTGAACAATATAATTTTGTTCAGCAAAAAGGTCCGACTTAATGCTTGCACGACAAAGGCACTGACTGAACTCTGTCATTAAACATAGTAAGGTGCCCATATACATCCAGACAGGAAGGTTGATGTCAGCGATCGATTACTGAAGAAACAAAGCACGGGGCAATGCTAGTGAAATGAAAGAGGTCTCGCTAAACGAAAACAGCAACTTGAGCCACAAAGAGCGAAACTAAACCTCCACTCCCCCACTACAATGCCTGAATGCAGCGCGTTGGCCATGTTTGCTATCGTGTGTCATTTCGCTGGACTGCATTCCTGCAAAACCCCATGATAGTCCCTCACACGCTGTCTCGAACCAGAAGCTCAAAAACGAAACCACACCGCATGGTGGTTGGAGTCATTTCCCCTCCTGCGGGTTGCACTGTAGTTCGGCATGTTGGATTCAAGGGTTCCGATTTAGTCGTAATTTTTCTTGTCCTCTGTGGCCAAAGATACATTTCTTACTTTCTCATAGAAGACAATTGCGGATGGTGACAACGGTCACTGAGAAACAGTGTTGGCGGTAACGCGTTACATTTTTCGGTAACTTAGTTACGTACACATTACCATTTCGGAGCTGTAATGTGCTTACGTTAACATTTTTCGGTAACGTGACGTCTCACGTTACTAGTTACTTTTTGTTCCAATTGTGAGCCACTCCGGCTCCTTTTTTGGAAAAAAAGGCGCAGAGCACCTAAAGTGATGTTGTAAATAAACAAAATGTACAGGTGCTCTCGACGACCCTTGTTGCAGCTCGCATGCATGTCAACTCACACACACACTTCTCTTAAGAGTGGAAGCATTTCGGATTATCACATTTTTCAGTTACCTTAAATTTGTTGAGTTCAGCGATGTTTTCTTTGTGAAGTTAGAATTGATGATGAAATGACATCTTGTGTTTAATGTCACATCCAGAAAATGGCCTCACAATGTGCTACAGATTTAGAAGCCATCATGTGTAACTCTACAGGCAACTTTAGGCCACTATAACATTGCTAAGCTCCTCCACATTTATGTAAAGTATTCACATTAAATCAAGATTTCGCATAAAATCTTGTTTGGGTTAGAAGTTTTGTGAAATGCGAGCTTTATAAAAAATTATTGTGAAGACTAATTAAAATTAATGGCCATGAAGTAACAGCAAAGTAATGTGCAGTACTTTTTTTCGGTAACAATAACGCGTTACCTTCTTTAGTAGGTAACGTAGGGTGGTAACGAGTTCCTTTTTCTTTAGCGTAATGAGTAACATATTTATTCATTTTTTTTGGTTACGCCTACAACAATGCTGAGAAACAACCACAGAAGCACAAGTAGGCTGCAGTATGGCCCGTTCCGCTATCCTCTGGAAACTCCGCTGCCGTGCACACCGCATGGTGCTGCACTTCGTTTTCCGATTCACAAGCCGGTAGCAGCCACTCTCGATAACGGTCAGCTGACTGGTTTTATGCAAGGCATAGGAGTTTTACACAGCCATACAGCTACTGATGTCCAAAAACGTGGGTGATTTTGCAGAGTGCCAGTTGTCAATTTTGTGCAGAAAAGGCAAGTTAACCGATGTGACAAGTGCGAGATACTGACGCTTTAAAATGGTGCGATGTTCGGCGTACCATTATTTCTTGCTTTCACCTAAACCACACGTTCTACCTCACCTCGCAACATATTGTTCCCTAACTTAGCACCTTCACCCAACAGAGGTGGTTTTACTGCAAAGTTTTGCGAACCCTGGAGCCAGCTTTAGGAAGTTATGGCCAATATATTAACACAGCATCGAAAATAGCAATGGGAAATAAAACAATACACCATATTTACCTCATCAAGTAGAACCAACAACCTACCTATCACACTCAACAAATGAAACCACCAAGGCAATTTTCAAACATTTTATTTCAAAACTGGCCCTGTAAAAAAAAAAAATGCTTGAAAAAGTTTTAAAGCGTTAAAAAAAAAAAAACACCGTGTTGTAGTATAGCTGTTGTACCACCATCACCAATATGAACATTTTTCCGTGACATATTTCGAGGCATACTGCGGAAGGATTCTCGGTAAATTGCTGCCCTCATACACACATACACACGTGCAGCAAAAAGCTGCCCTGTATAAACATGCGAAGAAGACTTGTGGTGACGAGCACAATAAACAAGACAAAAAAAAAAGAGCCTTAAATACGTTATAATATATATAATATGTATAGACCTTTAAAAAAAATGCAAACACCGCCACTTGCTGCACTAAGAAAAAGCCAGGCAAAAAAAAAAAACTGCTGTGAAGTGCTCGCTCTTCCTCTCCCCATTTTACTTTTTTTTTTTTTACTGGAAGGCTGAAAAAATGGCACTTTTTGATTATGAGATGATTTACCCTCGTCTCCCTCCCCACAGAGAAAGTGACAATAAGACATGGACAAGTGTTGCTGATTGGCTGGGGAGCAGGATGGGGGAAGGAGTTGCAGGGAACATACACACACATACTCCCCCTAGATGCCGTGTCTGTGCCCAGTGAGAGAGAAGTTAGGACAACGTGGAACCTCTCGTTTGAGCAGAAAATGAAGGAATGCAGATAAGACGTTACGCACAGCAAAGAAAACGCGGTGCTGCAACTTCCACACAGCACAGCAAAGAAGTGCGCTGCATGGTCCATGTATGGTGCATGCAAGTGCAGTCACTCCTAGCCTGGTAAAAAAACGTGGGCAGGTGGTTTTACTCGCAGCAAAAATTGTGTGCACATCGCAGCAGCATGCCTTCTGTGCTAGTAGGGTCGCTACAACTAAGGCTATAATCTTACAAGGAGTAGACAGCAAGCTGCACGGCAAACACTTATCACTGTAGACAGTCTCTCACTTCCTACAATGGCAACAATGCACTGCAGAAAAGGCTGCAACTGCCCAGGCAACTAAAGAACGAAAATACGAAGGAAAAAAAAACACCCACAAAAATAAAAGCAGCCAGCCAAAACAGCAGTTCAGTCTGCACGCTGCTCGAGCCTCAAACACTGCACCAAAGTCCTTGACGGTAAAATCGCAGCACATATTCACACATAAATCAGTGCTGACCGCGGTTACAAAAGATACAAGAAACGGCTAGGGCCCACGGTTGGCAGCCAAATTACAAGGTGGGAATGCCCTGCTCTGGAAGTCATCTCTGCTCCGTTGACCCAAAATCTTAATTGTGGCATTGATATTTGTGCTAATCATGGAGCAGTACACATAGTGTGCATCATGGTACAGCAGCAGCGAGCTGCTCGCATGCTTGGGCAAAAAGGCACTTACGGTGCTCTAGAAGTACACACACAGCCCACCCTGGAATGATCTAATACTGATCAAAGTTACAAAAAAAAAACTGAGACCAAAGGCAGAGACAGAGAAAGAGAGGGGGGCAACCCCACCTAGTAACTTGGCACCGTAAAACAGTGAGATGAAATGGGATCAAGTGCTTGTAGACTTGCACAAGACAAAAAAATAAACAGCAGCAGTCAGACACAAGACTGAAGCGCGGCAAGCAGGTGCCCTTCCCTTCCAGCTACGTCCTTACGTGACTGTCCACATGAGACATGCCACTTCATTTGTTTCACGGCAGCTGACTTGGTAGAGATTGCATATCGGATGCAGAGGTGCAGTCATAGCCTACTTCTCCTTGCTTTACAAAACGTGGATACCGTGCAATTCCACCACTGCACTACAAAGGGGGAGGAGGATTGTCCGGAGCAGTGCTTCATGATGCAGTCCGCCACTCGCTGCCATCAGATGGCACTTTGTGGAAAGCCAGTAAAAAAAAAAAAAAAAGGAACACCTCCTTTCCTTCCACCCCTTCCTTTTTGCCAGGAAGGGAAAAGAAACAAAATACAAACAAATGCAGCTGCACTTTCCTGCTCTCCCACCTTCCTTTCCTCCCTCCCAAAATGTGTCCCTTAACCACAGTGCAGAGAAAATGCACATCCACATGCTGGGACGCACGAACTGAAAGCCAACATGCACGTGCACACACATCTGTGCTCCGCTATGCAACTGTGCTTTGTTCCTTGAACCGGAAAAATAAAAAAAAAGAACAGAGGACACGAGAGAAAAAAAATATGAAACAAAGAGACCAACAAGTAACAGGAAGACTTAAAAACCACCTGCTGCTATGAGGAACTAGCTGCAAAAATAAAACAACAGTGTGGAGGGAACGAAAAATATAAAAGAGGGGGGTGGGGTTGTAAATGCGCGTGGTGTGAAAACGATACAGTTCCAAGCGGCGGCTGCTAGCTGATGACGGCTGTCTTCAATTTGTTGGAGAGCTCCTGTTTTGAAAAAAAAAAAATGAAAAAAATGAAAACAGTGTCAAATGGCTATTGGTGCTTTCACAAGTAAGTCAACATCCGAGAAAGAAAATGACCCAGAATCACACAAACTGGCAGTGGCTAGCATTAAGTAGCACCTTCATAATATGAATTACATGGGGTTAAAAAAGATATCAACATCCCAAAATTTGTATCATCCGAAACGAGCAAAATCCACGTGCAGAAGCATGGGAAATGCATTCAACTAGACCTGTGTAAGGCTGACAGGATTTATTTACTGCCGCGCACACACTGTCGCTTGCAACTACTGCTCTGTGCAGGCTGTGCACCACCGCTCACTGCGCCAACTGCATCACGGCATCGGCGATGTGCAGGGGCGATGTGATGTTCAAGGGCGCAATCGCTGCTCGCACATTCGCATCATCCATAGCGGCACAGAAGAGCATTTGGAACACCTGCAATTCTGCACGTTTTACACAATCTAATGCAGCCAGTGTATTTCACGAATTCGTACCATCCCAAAATTCGCATAAACCGTGTTGGTATCACCGAGATTCTACTTATTATTATGCATGGGTGTTGCACGGACAGGAAAAGTGCTCTCCCCAAGTCCCTCTTGCCTGTCGAAAATGTTATCACGAATAACGTTAACGATCTGTACACATACAGCAGCTTACTATTTTTGTTTTTTACACTAGGCATCAGCACAGCTTTCAGAGCAGCTTGCTCCAATGCAGACAGCCCGAAAAGAAAAGGATTACATCAGGCGATTATAATTGTTCTAGTTCACTGCAAGCCAAGATGTCATAACATCCCTAGCATTCTCCTGATTTGCTTTTAGGCGAGAACTTGTCCCTGGCTGTTGTAATTTCTTTCTTTTCCAATTTCATGAATAAGGTTATAGCAGCGCCACACCACCATCACCATTGCTGCGTCTCATATAGCCTGTGGCACATGCCAGCGCCAGCTTCTGGAGCCTTGCGCCATACAGAATTAAGTCAGCTGGAATCTAGCACACGGCCTATTTGCATTGTCTACTGACGTGTCCTGTAGCTTGTAGGAAGCAAGTCCTGCTTTGTACAGGCATGCTAGTCTATGAAATAAAAACTAGTCAATTATCGAAAAAAAACATTCAAGAGTCACGTAGACAAACATTCACTGCTGAACGTATGAAAGGCAGGAATAACAGGAAAAAGACAACGAAGCAGGGACATTCCAAAGACAAACCTCCCCACTAGCGTAAGGACGGAGAGACGATCAGCTAGCGTCACGCAAAAAAGGGACACATGGAGGACCACATGTACAGTGGCACCTGATGACACAAAATACAAGCTTCATGAGGGATGGTCGAAAGGGCCACCAAGCACACTTCAAAGTGAATGAATATGCTCTAGAATAGGCTGCTAGGTGCCTCGCTGTGAATCACTGGTGGCACAAGAAATGCAACGAGTGGCTTCTCTGTCCGCCAGATGCCTCCGGGGTGCCAACAGCTCAAGAGCCCCGTGAAAATGCTTTCGACACAAATCGCACCATGCCAGGCAGCAGGAGTTTCCGTTCTCGACATTCCTGCTACACCAGTGAGTCAAACAAACAGCAGTAGCAGCGGGCTTGGTAACGAGAAGTAAAAGCTCACCCATTGACGAGGGTCTCCTCCCGGACGACGACGACAGTGCGCTTCTCGCGCACCACCTCGATCTTGCACTCAGAGCGCAGCTTTTCGGCCAGCGCTTCGTGGTCAGCAGGCAGCAGGTCCTCAAGCTCGAGCGACTTGAGGTCGCCCACTGTGCTTGTGGTGGTGGTGAAGTTGGACTCGTTTTTGGTGATCACCAGGCTGCTGATGCCACTGATGTGCAGCAATGAAAGCAGGCAGAGAAAAGAGGGTGGGAACATTTTGGTTACTCGGCATATGCACCTAGCTGCAAACACAAACTAGCGTTATGCAGATTAATGCATTGATTAGGCAACAGTGGCTCTTCTCACTCTTGAAATTTTCACAGAAAGACAAAAAGATAGCCTGTGCAACACTAGCTCAAAAGCAGAGGATGCTTGATACCCTTGGCAGTGTGTGAGCAGCTGAATCTATAATAAGAGATGCTTGCATGGTTTTCCATGGTTTCTTCACTGAACCCACTCGCAAAACTTAACCCCGAATGCTAGATGCAACATATGCTCCAAGGTGTAAGGCAACACAGTGCTCTACTGTTGACTGTATTTTGTGAGGCAGAAAAAGCGCAGTTCTGTACCATTTGGTTTCGTCACTGAATTCACTTGCAAAACTTAACCACGAATGCTAGATGCAACATATGCTGCAAGGTGTAAGGCAACACACTGCTCTACTGTTGCCTGTATTTTGTGAGGCAGAAAAAGCGCAGTTCTGTACCATTTGGTTTCGTCACTGAATTCACTTGCAAAACTTAACCACGAATGCTAGATGCAACATATGCTCCAAGGTGTAAGGCAACACAGTGCTCTACTGTTGACTGTATTTTGTGAGGCAGAAAAAGCGCAGTTCTGTACCATTTGGTTTCGTCACTGAATTCACTTGCAAAACTTAACCACGAATGCTAGATGCAACATATGCTGCAAGGTGTAAAGCAACACACTGCTCTACTGTTGCCTGTATTTTGCGAGGCAGAAAAAGTGCATTTCTGTACCATTTGGTTTCGTCACTGAATTCACTTGCAAAACTTAACCACGAATGCTAGATGTAACGTATGCTGCAAGGTGTAAAGCAACACAGTGCTCTATTGTTGCCTCTATTTTTCGACACTAAAAAAAAAGCGTATTTCCGTACCATTTTGTGGTTTAAATCTCTGACTACCAATACACCAGGGATCCAGCTGCAGAGAGAACCATCGATTGTCGACCCGTCATTAACCACAACACTGATGTTAAAAGGAAGCTATAACACTACTTTTGAATGCTCTAGGCGAAAGCCGCCAACAGTGACTCGAGCCATTTCACCATAAAAAGCATTCAGTAAAGAATGAGAAACCACTCTGACTGAGAAGATGGAGCAGAAGGCAATTAATGAAAAGGTGGAAGAACGAAGAAAAGAACCAAAATGAAAAGGAGAGCTCACCTGTCTGGCGGAGAGTCCAAGCCGCCCTTGTCGTCATCACCACCTTCCGAGGATTCTTCCTTGGGCGAGGTTGGGGATGTGGCAGGGGAAGAGGAAAGTTCAGGCTTCTTCTCCACCGACTCGACTGTTTCCTCAGCCTTGGCTTGGCTGGCTTCTACGTCTACGGCGACTTCCTTCTGGTCCCCTTCTGCGGCTACCTCGGTGGGGGCTCCTTCCTCCTCCTTTCCACCCTGGGGTTCCTGGGGCTGAGGTGGCTGCGGCCGCACGCCCTCTGGCAGGTCCACCTGGCAGTGGGGGGCCACCATCCGCTTGGCCGACAGGGAGAAGCGCTCAAACTCACACGGTGAGCTCAGGTAGAAACCCTCACCATCCTTGGTGAACACCAAGCTGCAGATGCCACTGCAAAGGACACACAAATAAAGGCACATCTGTGAGTGACAAGGACATGACTCAATGCCGTAACGGTGGCTAGAAAGAATAATGAATTTTTACACATTGCCGGGAAATTCTAACTAGCCAATAAAAAGCGTCAAATTCGTCACGTGGTACAAGGCAGCCAATCGTGAGGCCACGTCTCCCGTTGTTTGTTTTTGGCGTTTTTCTTGGCTTTGAATAGGCGCGAAAGAAAGCCGGCGAGCTGCATCATCAAACGAGACCAAACAGAGAGCATTATCGCAACCGGTTTTGAATTGCACAGGCACAGAAAACGGGCATGTTTCTGTGTATCCTCGCAAGTTCCTGCGCATGGGCGCGTCTTAAGGGGGGACGCGGGTCTTTCGGGCCGAAAAATCGCGAAAAAATCAGTTTTTAGAAAATGTTATTTTCGAAATCAGCAGCCATTTATCTACCTCTCTGTTAAATTTCTCGCCTCTAAGGTCAGTATTTTACTCACAATACCAATTTATATAATCCATGTCGCCCGAATTTGAGCTATCGGCGCCGAAACAGCAGTATTTCGCAAAGCGTAGCTCCCGTTTCATGCGCGGCACCGCAGCCATCTTGGTCTCATTTGAAAAAGCCGCCTTTCGCCTTCAATTTACCGCCACTACGGCTTCCGTTCGCCCATTGGTTGCCGAGAAAATAGCAAAAAAGAAAAGGTAGTATTCAAAATCCTATTTGCTGCCGCGGATCACGTGACACCAGGTCGTCATCCGATTGGTGGAGCTGGTTGGCAGCGTCTGCTTGATGCGCCCGAGCCGCGGGGAGACGCGACTCTCTGTGCCGGACCGTGCAGTGCAAGAAACGCGCAGCGATGCCTGGTTCAGCGCGCAAGGTGCACTCAAGGCATAAATTCGGCAAGAAAAGGAAGAAGTCGCTGGTCGATAACCTCAAGAGACGCCCTGCTGTGCGCCCCGACAATGATGAAACTCCTGCGCTGAACGATCGTGTCGGCGAGGCCGCGCAGTTAGGCCTAACGCGCTCCGCAGCACGGGAAGCTGTAAGCGGCAGCGCCCGCATCCGCCGTGATACAGTGATGCTGGAGCCCTCAGATGTGCTCCAAAATAAGACGAAGACTGAACAAAAACTGCGAGAACTCGCCTCAACTCCAGCAACGGAGCAGAAGTCTCGTTGTTTACGTGACGGCAGCGCGTCGGACTGTCTGCTCGACGAGGCAAGCTTCACGATCGTTTGTTTGGAATCGCTCAACAGTTTGTTGAAACTTGTGAAGTGTAAAGCGTGTGGCGGCAATGACTTGAGCTTCGTAAAAGATGAGCGAGATTACGGCCTTGCCGTTAAACTTTCTCTTCAATGTGCGAGCTGTGGAGACGCATCGTCTGCATTGGAGTTCGCCGCGGGTACGTGGCGATCAGAAGATCAACCCTTTTGTGGTGAATGTGCTCGCTGCTCGTGCAATGCAGAGCACTGGCAACCAGCAGACAGCTCTAAATGACATTTTTTCATCGCTGAACGTTTCGCACCGCGGTCTCCACAATAAAACGTGGCAAGACTATGTGAAAAAAAAGTTGACACCTGCAGCAGCTCGTGCAGCCGAAGAAGTTACACAAGAGTGTGCGCGGTTGGTTCGAGAACTTTATAATGAATTGGACCTTGGGAACCCCGGCAATATTGCAGTATCATACGACGGCACTTGGATGACACGCGGCCACACATCCCACATTGGTGTGGGAACCGTCATCGAACTGTTTACCGGGCTTGTGCTGGACTATGTTGTGCAACTTCTGTGCCGGCTGCGAGCGAGGCCCAAAAGAAGGTGACCCATCATACCAGTCCTGGAGGGCTGGGCACCTATGCCAAAAAAACTCAGAAAAAAAGGCTGGAGAGATGGAAGTTGAGGCAGCCCTTATTCTTTTTGAAAGGTCGTTGAAGAAGTGTGGCCTTCGCTATACCACAATGCTTTCGGACGGTGATAGTCGGGCTTTTCTAGCTGTGCAAGAGGCAGATGTGTATGGATACATCAAAGTAAAAAAAGAAGACTGCATAAACCACGTGCAGAAACGTATGGGAACAGCGTTGCGGACTTTGTTGTCCAAACACAAAGGTGCCGAAAACCTTGGAGGAAAAGGCAAACTGACAGGCAGCCTCATAACAAAGTTAAGCTCCTATTATGCCTGGGCTTTAAAATCCCATAATGGGGATGTAGAGGCTACGCAGAAGGCTGTGATGGCCACCTACCACCACATTACTTCTACTGATGAGGCATCAAACCATAGCTTCTGCCCATCGGGACTGGACTCTTGGTGCCAGCAAAATGCGGCAGCAGCCCGAGGCGAATCTGCTCCAAAGCATCGGTACAACATTCCACCCCATGTTGCTAAAGCATTGCTCCCTGTCTATGAGCAACTGTCGGATAGGAAGCTCTTAGAGCGGTGCCATAGGGGTAAAACCCAAAACAGTAATGAAAGCCTACACTCTTTGATATGGGCCTTGGCACCCAAAGAGCGCCACGCATCATTGTTTACTGTTGAGGCTGCCGTGGCTGAGGCAGTAATGCGGTTCAACGCAGGCAGCAAAAGAACTTCTGCAGCAATATTACCGGAACTGGGCCTCAATACGAATGCTATGAGCGCAAAAAGAATGCGAGAGAAGGATGAGCGCCGAGAGCAAAAGTGCGCTCGAAAGCATTCCATTGCGGAAAATATTCAAGGAGTGCTCAAGGAGCGGCACCTGGATACTACTGGCAATCAAAAGGACTACATTCCTGGTGGCTACTAGCCATTTCCTATTGTAAATATATTACTGCACTTGTAAATATTTATTAAACTGTCCCCTGCTTGTTTTTGGGGCTTTTCTCAAAATGCATATGGTTGACTGCTAGCAGTCTTGAGGCCTTGATATCTCAGCAACCAAGTCACATAGAGCTGAAATTTCGGTTGCAATGGAAAGCCTAATGTATGCTGTGTGAAATGTTGGGAGCAGATTTTTTCATTTTACCTTAAAAAAATAATTATTTTCGTTAATTTACCATTACTTGGTACACACATTTTTTATACTGAAATTCAGAAGGTTGTAAAATGAGTAATAATTGACATATCAAAAATCTGCTCTCAACATTTCATAATTCACTATTCTGGCTATCTAACCATGCCTTAAAATTAATTTTAGATGAAATCATTATTTTGCTATTTGGGCCTCAAACAATGGGCATTAATTGTTAATTATCTTGAAAACTAATTGGCCTACACTTAAAATAAATGCATATTTGAAATCAGCATAAAAATTTGAATAAGTCTATGCATTTTTATTAAGATTGGTCAAAAAACAACAAAAACTGCTTTAAGACCAGTGTCCCCCCTTAAACAGGCCATGGTGTCTTGGTCAAAAAAAAAGAAAAGCAACAAAATAAAGGAAAAAAAGAAAAGGTAACAGCAGCGGACAGCATTAAGTTACACAGAAGCACCTACCATCTCTAAATGAGCACAGTTGCCTGTTTCCTATTTTGAGTTCCCTGACAAACTGCAAGCATCATAGCTGTAACATTCACTCCTGCACTACAGTTATTGATCCAATGGCAACTGCAGTTTCAGACAATCTGATGCAACACGGAAGACGGATCAGTTGTCGTCACACAGTCATCCCTTCCACTTATGGGGTGCCAGACAACAACAGCGTGGACTGAAGCAAATACCCCAAAGGTATGGGCCTAGGAGTCTCAGTGGCGACAAAGTCAACACGTTACAAGTTTCCAGCATCTCCTTGGCCTCAAGCAACAATGGAAACTGAGGCGCCGTCTGCCCCGGGACTCACTTGATGTCCTCACGTCGGAGGCAGCTCTCGAGCATCTGGCGGCGCAGGTCAGGCAGTGAATGCAGGGCCACCTCGCCCAGATTGGACAACACCGCCAGGCAGTACTCAACGCGGGCAGGGTCGCTGCGGCTGTGGAAGCGTGCCACGGCAGACTTGCGCAGGCGGGCCCCCTCATGCGCCGTCAGTTTTAGCTTGCCAAAAGGCTTCAGGCTGGGCAGTGTGAAAACCTGCAGCGTGGGGATCACAGCACAGCACAGCGACAGTGTGAAAATGAATAGGCTTGCACAAATAGTTGATCATTTTAATTATTTCAGCAAATGTCAGAATGTTCAACAATTAATTCGGCCAGAAAACTTGCAAGTCCAAATCTTGTATTTGTCAAGGGCGAAGAACATGTATGGAACGCTTAAACTCAGTGCTTTCTTCAGAGTACTCTTTCCTTCTGTATGCAATGGCCTTGTGCGTCACAGAAATGGTTCTAAAAATGTTGAATTCTGCCAGTCATACCCTTTTGAGCACCAAGATTATTTGACATATTCAACCTGAAATAGTGTGAAGGGAATTATCATTGCTCATTTCAAGACGAAAAATCCATTTGCACAAAACTAAAAGACCAAGGCTTAGAGAGAGCTAGTTTACTGTGTGCTGCGTTACGCTGCTTTGCTTTTTATTTGCTTAGAGCAGAGCAGCTACACTAAGCACAGGCACATATGCTGTGCCAAATATGTACAATAAAAATAGGCCACACTTTTAAAACTTTTTTCCTTCCCTTTTTTTTGTTTGTAAGCACAGCAAGGGCTTCTCTGCAGTGACGACTTTTAGGCTGTTGAGTGCAACAGCAGGCGAGAAGTTCTTCACCTACCCCTACAGCAGAACTACAGCAGGTACACACACCACCATCTGCCTCTCCTCTCCTTACCTTAGGCCGCATTACAGCTCCTGCATCATGCTGTGCAAGAATTTTGGTGTCCTATCAAGTCTGGCTCCCACCACCTGCTTCTGCATGGTTCTAGCCCACCTTACAACACCCGATTCTCTTTAGTTCTATGTTAGAGAGTTTTAGTTTCACGTACGTAGAGCTCTTACGGGTGACTAATGCGCATGCGCAGAACGCAAAGTGTATGCGCGGATCTCACGTACGTACGTGAGATTCGGATTTTTACGTTGCAGTCTTTGCGTTGCTTGCGTACGTAGCATTGACAAACATGGCGGCGCACTGCCCGGCCGCTTCACAGCGATAACAGCTTCGTCGCTAATCCCTCGACGCGACATCATGTTCTAAACTGTTGTATTCGCCCATTCTTACCTCACATAAAGTTTCAAGCAACAAATAGCTTTTGTTTTTCAGATATAAGGGCGATTTCCCAGCAGTTAAACCTAACGAAGTAGCGCTCCGACGCAGTTCGACTGGCTTGGCTTTGACTCGTCTTGTCTTAGAGTTGCTGCAGCAGTGGCTGCATCTGTCAGTAGATGGCGCTAGGAAGAACATGCGGCGCCTGTCGCGTACGTGCAACTAAAAGGGTTTGAAACGACATGCACGTATGCTACGCAGACTTCTCACGTTTGCATACGTGAACTCTGTACGTACGTGAAACTAAAACTCTCTCCATTATCTTAGGCTGTGTGAGGGCTCTGGCATTGAGCCAACTGTACCATGGGATTACACTTAGGCTTGGCTCAGGGGGCTCCATAAAATGGCTCTCACCGCGAAATGATTCAAGCAACTGAAAAGCTACAATGTGCACCCAGCAAGTGCAAATAAGTAAGGTGGGTGCATGGCATTGAGCCATACATGCTGGCAGAGAAGAAACAGTTGCCCCCGAAGGGGTGCAGAGAGTACGCTTGCACTTGGCTGCTCGCACCTTCAGCTGCTCCTCGGAGCAAATGAGCACTCTCTGTGGCGGCACCAGGCCCTTGGGGTCTTCCTCAAAGGGGTCCGAGATGGGGTAGCCGCGGGCATCTATAATGTGGATGGATATCACAGGGGCCTTGTGCTTCAGGTGGATCTCCTTGCCTGCAAACACACCAGCAAATGAAAAACTGTCCGCTGTCTCTATCATACGTTTGATCTCAGCACATCAATGCAGACGTGGGTTGAGGGTAGTCCACACCATTCTTCTAAGTGCTTGTGTAAAAAGAAACCTCATATCGCACTTTTGTTTCCCTGTTTACTACATATGGCTGCAGCACGACTGGTGCTTTGATACAGCAGACACTCCCTTTTTAAGGCGAACTTGAAAAGACCAGAAAATTTGTTTCTCTGAACCAAAGTGCCTTAGGAAAAGGCTAGGTGTTCATATACATGTCACAAGAAAACAATGAATAAAATCACCTTTCAGAGAGAGGATAATTGCAAATATACTATTTATAGCACCATGCATAAAGTGTGCTGAACAGACAGCATAAAAAAGCTCACATTGTTGTACTTGAAAATGGCACTGGTCTAGTTTTTTTTTCCTCACCGCATCCCACAGCAGCTGCTGTTTGTGCATGCTTTTTTTCTGATTTTATACTTTTCATTTTTCTGATTTTATACTTTCCATCCCACTCTGAGAACTTAGAAAGTGCCCAGCACAGTAGCCGGTTTCCTTTTATCTAGCTCCTTCTGCAGCACAGCATCTACGAACTCCAAAGCAGGCACACCCCGCCAGTACACAGTTTTAGCTGTGCATACGCAAAGCGCTACGGCGCTGCGTGCATTACGCTGTCCACTCCGAAGTATAGTTTTAGCTGGCCGAGCCATAGCACCCCTCAAGCGCGCACGTAAACAGTAGCGCCACCTACTGTAAAGACGTCAAAGCACATCAACGCTCGGTTGAAGAAAATTTCATCCGTGATTACTGGTAACTAGGGTGAGTGCATTGGGAGCCTTTTTTCGTTCCAAGAAGAAAAACTATGCAAACCAAAGAAAATGTAAGAATTACCGTAAAAACCGGACTATAGGTCGGACCGGAATATAGGTCGACCCCCTAACTAACCAATTCTAAAAATGAAAAAGATCTTTTTCAATGGGAAAAGTACCGAAAGACATCCTTACTTTGAAACAAATGCGACTCGAGAGGTTGCACAATGGTGACAGTATTTAATTTCATTTAAATGCTGCTTGTATGTACACCCGGCAAATTTTTTAACAATATCGCGCACCAATCGGCCCGCGTGTTTGTTTCTGGCACAGGCAAGTACGGCGCCGTAGAGCAAAGCCCTCCTCTTCATGAATCGCCGCAACCAGGATGGCGAGCCTTTGAATTGCGCCCTCGTGAGTCTAGAGGCACGCGCGATCTCTGCCGCTTTCACGCAGATGCATTCGGCAGTCACAGGCAGCGATCTTGCTCGCAGCGCAACGTTTCCTTCCTATTCTCGATACACTACGGTCTGCCCACGAAATGATGTTTTCTTCTGGTTGCTGCAAGTTGTAATACACAGCTTCTGCCTCCGCCAGTACTGAATGCTCTTTTCGGATACTCCAAATTCGCGCTGTACCGCCAGGTTCCCGTGAGCTTCCTCGTACTCAATCGTGTTTTTCTTGAAGGCGACGGTAAATTGCCGTTAGCTTCCGCTTTGCATCTACTGAAACGCAAAATGGCGGCACTGCTGCTGATGGCGATGGTGATGGAGGCTGTTGACTTCAGCCACCCATTGTTGCAAGACTTCCGTATTTTTTCCGCCAATGACCGGTATATAAGACGGGGGTCGACTTTTCACCATGGTTTTTTGAAAAAAAGTTCGTCCTATATTCCGGTTTTTACGGTAACTAAAAGCTAGAAAACTGCTTCACCAGGTGTCGTTGCTACGAGGAAAACACACTGCATTTAGTTAGGCCTACGAGCTTGAAAATCACCAAATTATCTGAAAAACGGGCTAGTTATCGCATTTACCACTATGTGTGGGCAAGAGTAGGTGAAATAAAAGCGAACCGCTACCATTTGAGCGAGCTATTGCGTCGGAGAATCCAGCGGCGACATGTATTTATTCCGAAGTGGGCGAGCAGGGCGCCACCATCTTGTCAACATTAACGTACGCAAGCCACGCAAGCACCGCAACGCAAAGTCCGCAAACTCCTTGCGTATGCTAAACCGTTGTGTATGCACAGCTAAAACTGTATTATCTGGTCATCTCTGCACCACGATAACGTATGTTGAGATGCTGTGTCAATCTGAGGGTGGTGTGATGGTGACTCGCATTTTCTTCGCTGCAAGGAAGCTTCCCCCCAAGGAAGTACACTCCTGCAAGACAGCTTACCCGGAGTTTAGTGCGAAAGTGCACAGAAGTCATATTTCTGGGGTTGCATTTTCTTGTGTAGAAGCATTTTATGTTTTCTTTCCCCGATACAGCTGTGCGGATGTCCCGCAAGCGGCACTGCACAGGATCGCTCTCGTTCGCGGTCGCTGCGAAAGTTCGCCTTAACCGGGCTTTTTTCACACTGATTGCCATGGGAAAAACCAACCAATGGCACCATATTGATCATCTTATCCGAGAATTTGTTTTAACCAGAGTCTACTGTATCCAGTTTACCATCTGCACAAATAAGGCAGCACATTCTAAACAAAAGTTGACAAACCTGCCCAGAAAGGTACCCAGAACACTAGAACAAAGAGAATAAAAATTCGACTTTCAAACTGATTTTCAGTCCCAAGCAGCTGAGTCCCCATCACGGATATGCAAGATTAATGACAGAAACATTTGACCTTGACACACCACGTGATGACCAGAGAAGAAGTGAGTTAAACTAAGCTTCCCTGAAAGTACTAACTCGAGCAGGAATAACCACGGTGCCAAGTGCTTACCAAGCGTGCACTGCACTGGATCAGAGTCCCGCTTGTCACTGGGAGGGAAGGCAAGGGTGTAAACAAAGATGGCGCCAGCATTGGTGCCTGCCCAGAGGGTCGGTGTGGTCGCGGCACCTGATAAGGGAAGAAAAGCAGAGAGAGACAGAGAGAGAAGGAAGCTTTAGGGCTCAGGCAGGTAAAGTGACAAATGAAGTCGCCGTTAGCGACCACACCATGAAGCAAAATTTTCCAGCCAACTCAAGCTACAATGGCAGGCTTCCCAGAACAGTACAGAAAGCCAAAACTGCATGTTGCTGACTTTGTTCTCGCTACCTGCAAGAATAGTGAGCACATTCGAATCAGGGGCAGATGAAAATGCAGTAAATGCCACAAGCTCAACAAAAATAAAACTGCTTCTTGTATGTTCCCCTCACCGTTGCTTCACATTTTCCCAAATTCCCCATACGTCTGCGAAGCTACAAGGCTTGTTTTCAACTCCCTTCTGTTACAAAAGCATTAAAACACTAAATCACACTTCACTACAAATACAGTAATATCTCGTTACAAGAGACACGGTTACAAGAGACACTCAGTTACAAAGGACAACTTTTTAGGTCCCTAGAGTAAATTCTTCACTATTTAGAAGAGAGACAACCCAGATATGCTCATGCACTGCAGCCAACGTCGTACCAACTCGTATGCGCTGCACTTTTCATTCCCTTGGCTCGATTCGGTTCTGTTCCTCAGCTGGATGTCACACATAACATGGTTGCGATTACTGCCTCCCTGCACCAAAATTTCCGTCATTCTGTTTCTATAATAGCAGTCGTGCTGCTGCGCTGGCTGTTGAGTTGAATTTACATTGGGTTGGATTTCAGTCCCAGCTTCCGCAGTGCCGGTTGCTTTGTACGCGGTAATCTGACCCGTCGGACTCTGGAGCTGTTGCCATGTATACACGGGACAGTTCTGTTCGACGATTTATCTGCTATAGTTTCGCATCAGACACAAACTCAAATGTCTAAATGTCATGTTGAAGTGCAGTCATGCAAAGTCACATAAACAATTTCCTGTTAATGTGTGTGAACATGTTTAAACGCGCTAATATCCTGATATGCAATACACTGACCTAGTCCGACTCCTCAGTGTTTTTAGTTTTTGGTTGCAAAAGGCCTTGGTTACAACAGACATCTTTCTCTGGTCCCTTGAGTGTCTCTCATAACGAGGTTCTACTGCACCACATTTGGACTGATAAAAGTCACTTCAATACACTTCAAGGCACAACCCCCACCTGCTGCTCCCTCCTGCTCTTTGCTTTCTTCATGCAAGACTCAAGGACAAGATGAGAGAGGGAAAATAATTACAACTTTTCCAACAGTTACCACGCTTGTGTAACGCAACATTTTGTGACAGCAGTTTGCAGCAAGCCCTAGTTCGCACCGTTATACACCGGGCGCCACAAATCTGTGATGCGGAGCACAGTCCAAGCGCTAGTTTGCACCACTGCGCAACGAGGGCACCTCGGATCCGTGAAGCCCCGCTCTGTGCAGCACCCCTCATCATTCTCCCTCCCCATCCTGCTCAGTACTACGCCAACAGCGATACAGAACAGGGAAACGTGCTCTTAATTGCTGTCGCAATAAAAACAAAAATCTGAAGGGAGACACAACAAGCTCCTCGCCATGCACTCACTGTGGAGGATGAAGCTGCTGGAGAAGCAGAGGCAACGGACCATGGACGAGAGGGCATCGTCGGAGGAACGCGCCTCCACTTGGCGCTCCACGGGCTTGGCTTCCGAGAGGGGCGAGCCCGGGTCGATGGCCGACTCGTTGTGACGGGAAGCGGGGCTCGCCACAGCGGACGAGGGGCCCTCCTCCTCCCCTCTCCTGCAGCGGGAAAACCCAGCAAAAAAACAAACGAGCGCTTACCACCTAAAAATGCCAAGGACAGCACAGGGCACCAGTTAACGAAGTGCCGACAAAAAAACATTGGAAGACAAAATAATTGTAGCGAAGACTGAATTAAATTGAAGCTTTATTCCCCCCAAAATTAAGAACAAGCCACAGATAAAAAGCTCAAATATTGGCTTGAGGGAGTCCCTGGCCTTATACAAAATGCAAAAAAAAAGTAGAGGAAAGGAAGCTCACACACAAGCAATGAGTAACACAATTTCAAAGGTAAAAATAAAACAAACTCCACAGCACGATGGCACAGATGTTTTGCATAGTCCAGTGATAGCACACGCAGCAGATAACATGTTTAAATTTTATTCATCTTCATTTTCAGGACTGTGTCCAAACCTGAGGTACAGCAAACTTGTGGCATGGACATCAATGCAATAAAACTCGGCTGCTTGACAATCAGCTGCAGTAATCCCCCCTGGCACACGCTTCAGTCTGGTGCCTTGACTGAGCAAAATTAAATTTTTGTAGCATCACCAATTGCGATAAAATACAGTGCCCTAAACTGCTGAAGAGCTTCAGGTCGCTGCAATGTCTAAGTACCAGTGTTCCTGTGTTCTAGCCTTTGAAATGTACCACGAGCGACCTTAGTATTTTGACTCCGTATAGGCCACACAATGCATAGTAATGCAATAAGGAGCATGAGTGGTCACAACACTGCTTTGGCCAACAGCTACGACATATTGCTGCTGCTGTTCTCACCTGACCAGCTTGTCGGACTGCTTTGCTGCTGAAGGTGTTGAGGAAATGACTTCGCATACAGTACACCTAATAGAATTGTGTTACACCTTTCGCGATAGGCAGTGGCTTTACCTAAAGCGCTTCCCTCAGGAGGCAAATGTGAGAACATTTGTTTTTCCATCCCTGACGTGTGAAGCCAAGATGCACGACTTACCTGGGTCTCCGACTATCAGGTGATTTAGTCATCGACTTGTCCTTCCTGCCCCGCTGGGAACGGCCCTTGCGCAGACGTCGGAAGGACTCGCGCAGGGATTTCTTGAAGGACTTGCGGCGCGACATCATGTCACCCGAAGCAGCCAGGTCTGCGTATGCATGCCGAAGTGTCTTACAAGTTCTTACAAAAAGTTCTTAAAAGTTCTTACAACGGAAAAATACGGCTTGGGGTCACACACACTCCACTCCCAACAGCCTGCATGGGCATCATGAGCACAGCTAAGAAGCAGACTGAAAAATGTGAGTGTCATTCAGTGGTGCAAAACTTTTAAATGAGCGTTATCTGCTCTTTCCAGTGTTTCCATTGGCCTTCCTTTGAATCATATGCAAAGTTGTTAAAAATAATAATAATAATGTGGCACTAATGGCCAGCATCCTCACCCCAGAGGTAAAGGAAATCCGTTCTGGGAAAAATACGGGGGGTGGCGGGGGCTAACAAAGAGGCAGCAGCATGCGGTTTCAAGCACATCACAACAACACCAAAAAGAGAGAGAGAGAGAACCTTGGAGACTAATAAACAGCAGCTATGATAAGAAGAGGTTAAAGGGCAGTCCTTTGTTTTTTGAGGCGCTCAATTTCACAGATGCGCCGTTTCAGTGCCGGATCAACAAGCACACTTCCTCATAGCAGAGTGGGGCTTACCGTGAGGGTTCAGCGTGCACTTTGACACGACAACTTTCTTCTGTACAAAGTCCAGGACGCCAAATCCATGGGCAGTTCCAGCTGCAATGCTGTGGAGAGAAAACCAGTCAAAATGCCCACTCAGCACACCTTCAAGTCAAGCAGCTCTCCAAAAAACAGAGGCAGCACAATGCCTCGATGAGGCCATTTATAAAAAGAATAGACAATGCTACGTTCAACACATACATGATTTCATAAAAGTCTAATCTGTAGATGCTCTCTCATGCGCTGGTGATGGGGGAGAGAAAACACCTGCCTAACTGGCATGTCTCAAGGAGTTGCAATTGCTCACTATTTATAGGGACTGTGGGAAAGAGCAACTGTTGGATGGGAATTAATATACTGGTGCGGGCAGAAGTGAACGGAGTGCACTATGGCCTTCTAAACATATTTACATGCTGCCTTATCAAAATTTGAATATATGACGTCTGCCCACTGTTAGTGACAGCTGGTGTGGTATTTCCCGGGAACACAATATTACTCGATTACCACTAGGGCAGGCGTGACTACTATTAGAAAAAAAATGCCAAGCTCTGCTTACTTATGTCCACACTTTAAACTCAGCATATCCCGTCAGGGCATCAATTCTTATCTACAACAGGGAGAGGGGGGGGGGGGGGGGGGGTAAAATTTTTAAATTTTTGTGATAAGCATAGCAAGAATACCCAGAAAAAAAATTTCCACCGCTTCCAATGATTGATTACGCAATTTCTGCCGAGCCTTCATACATCCATGCAGTGAGTCAAAACTGCTTTCAAGGCCTCGAACTTTTCATTACAGTAGAATCTCGATAAACGGAAGTCGGTTAAACGGAACCAACGCTTAAACGGAACAAACGCCTCGCAGTTAGTTGGTTTTGTATTAAGGCAATGTAAAAAAATTCTCATTAACCGTAACAAAAATTTTCCGACCACCGTATAATCGGAACCGAAAACTGCAACCGCATCGCTTGCTTTCTGTCACGGTGTGCTTGCAGTTGTGTTCAGCTAGGCTTAAGCTTTACATGCGCTGATGAACTTCGTCTGCGACATTTCGTCGCGAAGTCAGCATCCGATGGCAGCGCAGAAGCGACCTCACAATTCCCTTACGTTAGAAAGGAAGGTGGAGATAACGACTTCGAGGGTGGTCGCTTCACAAAAACAGCGCTTTGCGATGAACAACGCTGTCCCCAAGAGCAGCCTCACAAGCATACTTCAGGACAAGGATAAGCTGCGGCAGGCTTTCGGGACGTCACGCTTGGCCCTCAAAGAAGACAACTGCGGGTGACCAACCACGAACATCTGGAGAAGTTCCTGGTGGTTTGGCTGCGGAGAGCCCGCAGTGAAAACATTCCGATCAGCGGGCTGCTCATTCACGCGCAAGCAGAAGAATTTGTTCTGCAGCTCGGCATCGAAGGTTTCTCGTGCAGCGAAGGGTGGTTGACGAGACTTAAAGATCGAAATGGCATAGTGTGTCGTGCCGTTTCAGGGGAGGCTGCCACTGCAGACACGACATCATGCGGGGACTGGCGAGCAAGACGGCTCCCCAAGATTCTGCAGAAGTGAGCAGCCTTTCTAGTATGAGTGGCGCCATCCAAGGAAAACGGTTGCGAGAGCTACAACAAGCAAACATGAAGTCCTTTTTTATAAATTGCAGTTCCCACTGATTTCCACGGAATAAGTGGACTATGGACATTTTTTTTAAACTTCAGTAGTGCTTTGAAAAAAAAAAAAACAATTCACTGTTTACTGCTTTTGTGCAATAAAGTTTGTGCCGATAGTGTACCGTTCTCTTTATTACCTAGATTTTGCATTTGAGATCCGCTTCCGCGGAGACTGCCAACTGCACGCACACCTGCCTCGTCGGGACCAAGCAGCGCGGAACGGACTGCGAAATCCTGAACCTTCTCTCGCTAAACGGAACTCCTGATAAACGGAACATATTTTCCCGGTTCCTTGAGGTCCCGTTTAACGAGTGTCCACTAATTCCAGTCATGTGAAGTCGTTATGCAAACAAATCAGGACATTTTACAGGCTTTAAAACACTTGCACCCGTAAAACAAACACACGAAAACCCACTCACTTGGGCCATATCAGAGGTACCATAAAACATGGAGGTGTCCATTTTAAAAACAATTTTCTGCGTTCACAGGCCTGGCGTAATGTGTTTCTGCACGATTTTTCAGATCTCGCCCCATTTTACTGCGACCACGTTAGAGGATATTGTTTTCGGGTTGTACCCACAAATGTGGATGCAACACCTGAAGAGGACATACAGAAGAGCCCAGATATATCAAACCTGCATATATCGAATTTTTCTTTATACCGAACAGCCCAAACATCTCTGAAAATCTCACGCAAAAGTAACGAACTCATGCTCAACGTCACTAGCATGGGTGCAACATACTCTTGCTACTACGTTACTGATGAGGTTGTTTATTGCCATTTTCTACATACCAAATTATGATATATTGAACTATTTCACGATCCCCTTTGAGTTTGATAAGCAGGCTTCGACAGTATAAGAAGATATTTGCATCTAAGAACGAACAGAAGCTCCCACAGAAGTGCCAATGCATTCTATTGACACCTCCTTTTTTTTTTCTTCTTTCCGGCACATTTGGACAACACTGTATTCTATCTCCTGTCCTTACCCACCTTTTGCAGCCACCCAGACAACATTGCATTCTATAAAGGCTACACCTAATACCAGCAAAGAGCCAAGGGTTGGCCCTGCAAATGCTCTGCATTTAAAAAAGTGACATGCTGCCTTCCACTTACAGGCCCCACTTAGAGTGCAATGCCAGGGCAGTGACTCCTGCAGGCGGCGAGAGCTGCAGCACCAGGTCAGGGTGGAAGCCAGCTTCAGACTTGAAGGAACAGCTCTTCACTTGCAAAGGGTCGTGGCCCTTCCACACGAAACTGTCACGGTCGCCCACAAAATTCAACTGCACAGCCTGCAATGGGACAAGGCAGAAAAAAAAGAGTACGTCAAACAAGCAGCTTCAGACTCAGCAGCACCAGGAGGCAAAAGCTGGCACTGAAAATTTGACAAAGCTCATGGCTTCAATAAAGCAAGCAGTCGCGCTTTCTGCAAGAGCCCCTCGAGTTTTACTCATGGCACAACTGAACACGGTAAGTGAAGCACCTGGATTAGGTATACGCAGCATGTTGTGAACCTGCTTCTTTACAGCAATGACTTCCTTTTCTGGGTCAAGACACTTGATAATTCCTCACATGGATTTCCGTTACATATTCTTTTTTTTATCTCATTTTCAGGTGCAAGTACTAAAATTAGTCA
The DNA here is from genome assembly GCF_052857255.1 of Amblyomma americanum. Classification (NCBI taxonomy): domain Eukaryota; kingdom Metazoa; phylum Arthropoda; class Arachnida; order Ixodida; family Ixodidae; genus Amblyomma; species Amblyomma americanum. The sequence goes on from NC_135498.1 coordinate 27,714,219, forward strand.
ACTGTTGCATGCTGCTTTTGTCTGAAGTCGGGCCCTAGGCTAGACATAGCAGTAACGGCTAGTGACCCATTTACGTAGTAGTTGCAACTCGCATTGAAATTTGCAATGGTGATCAAACCTGCCCAAGTGCAGAAAAGCAGGCGAGGACAATAGTAAAAAAAAAAAATCAGGCTCCGCTGTTATAATGCCATTCACGCCGGTGACAACACCAAGTCGCAGTGCTTTCCTGTGTCACCCATCAGCAATGTTCAGGCACTGGTTCTGGTAAGCAGTGCTCAAGTGAAATCAAGCTGCCACGGTGCGCCACAAGTTAATTTTGGTCTGTGCTCGAAAGCATCCTGCCTTAATCAGTCTTGACGAGAGAAGCCCACCTCAGGAGTGTTCTCGGACTCTTCGGGGTCGAAGGCGAAGCAGACCACTTGACCTGCGGTGCCGGCCACCACGAGGCGCCCCGTTTGCAGGCAGAAGAGCACCTTCTTCACGGCCAGG